>NC_141757.1:66197284-66529329 GCF_982258835.1 Parasteatoda tepidariorum | reverse complement strand
TTAAAATCTTAACTCGTTTCAAATAAAAGTTACGTGAGTTCAATTTAACTATCTTTTCTATTGATCATTTGAAATTTGAATAAAATGCATTTTAGTTCTTCTGATATCGGTCAGCTAGGGGACAAAATATTAATATGTTATTAAAAATGAGTATTCTTTAAGTCGATGTTCTTTTTTACCCATAAAAAAATACTTGAGTGAAAGTATTATGTAAGTATTTTATTGAAAATGTTAAGTTTTTATTAAAATTCTGCAAAATTAAGTGATTTTGATTAACCGTCACATTATAAAGAATGGCACAAAACCACATTGAAATTACAGCAAAAAATATTTTAATATTAATATAATGCATTTATTTATTTTATTAGCTTTTTTTAAATAAGTGCCTTAAGTTAACATAATTTAGACGCATATACTAATGCCCAAAAGAATTGCACAAAATTTTCCTTTTTTCTTGCAAGCCTGTTTCTTGCCTGTGTATAAATTTCATTCGTGCCTTTTACCGATTTCTTTCAACTACTAATTGGCAACAGCATGTTTAGTTAATATTTTCAACAGCAATTTTAAGCGAAATGAGTTTAAAATATGTATCCCGGCTATTATAATTTTATCCCTCCAATTTTTTGATTTTGGAATTCAATTTACAATTTTTTTTTCTTCAGTGCTAATACTACTCTTTTTAAGGACATCTAATCGAAGAATAAGCCTCAGGCATCTACACACCTCTGTCTGTACGGCACTGTTACTTATAGAATCAAGGATAAATATTCATTTATTTATTGTAAGTAGTATTAATAAGTATATTTATTTACTTTTTACGTCTCTACCTAATTAAATTTTTTATTAATATGCATAACATAGTTTGTATGAGACGGTTTTGCTTTTGACACATTTATCCCTCATTAAATTACATTCAATCATGCTTCTTTTTTCCTTGTTATTTTTCTAAGAGGGGACTTAAGTTTGTAACTAATGAAGTTCTAGAACTTTTTCGAATTAAGAAAAAGGCGAAAGAAAAAAAAAAACGAGATTTTTTAGAAAGACATATTTAATTTTTTACTTTCCATTCTCTAAATATTTTACTCTCCTTCTCTAAAACTCGTCTTTGTATTCTTTTTAATTAAGCAAGATTATTTTTCATGACAATGATCCAGAAATAAAATATTAAAAGAAAATAAATCAGAATGAGCTAAAAGTGAGAAAATTTAGGACTGTTCTTTAAAAGCCGAGTACAAAGTTTTATTTGTTCCAAAGTATGAAAAAAATTTAGTTAAAATAGGGTCATTATAGATATTCTTTACAGTAAAGAGTTTGAATGAAGTCTAATTGTAATTCTTCTATTAAATATTCATTGAGGGTAGTTATAATAATGATATATTTAAATACGAATAATTTTTGTCTCACGTTATACTATACCATCTGAACCTTTTCAGTTTTTTTACCATAAATTTATATTTTTTATTAAAATCAAACACAAGGCAATAACCCTTTGATGTATATTTTAATATTCCGATCAGGTGGCCGAGCGGTCAGCGTGTCTGACTATAAAGTCAATGGTTGCGGGTTCGAATCCAGCTCAGGTCATAGATGTTTATCTCTCTCTGTGTTGTTCTCTGTTGTGTGATGTATGAATGTGGCCCACCCTATAAACGGATATCTGTGGCAGTGTGGCGTGGGTAATGTTGCTTGCCTCCGTGACGTAGGTTCAAGGGTGCCAATTGGATAACGATAACTGAACAACACTTCCGGCATCTTTCGAGGTGAAGAACGAAAGTTCAGTGCCTGCAGTAATATATATATATATCTAATATATATAATTCTCCTACGTGGCTCCCAAATTTTGGTTGTACTTCTTTTCCGCCGGTGGCAACGTTTGCTTTGTTTTGTTTACGTTACTATTTCTCTTACACGGCGAATCGACCAATGTTTGCCGCTAAAAATGTCACATGTCAAATCTAGCTGAGGTGGCTCAACATATAGCGCTTTTAAAAACGGAAACTAAAATAACCAGAGAGCATCAGCTGCGGCAATCTCATACTATTAAGCTAGGCAGAAGTGAGCAGTCTTTGTCGATAGATCTGTATTTTAGTATTTTGTCGAAAGAGCTTTTTTTCACGAATTTATATATCACGAATTTATTTGACGATTTTTGATTTATATTACGAATTATACTATAGCACATTTCTAATAGGTTTAACGAATTACGTGTCATTTATTTAAATTCAAATTAATTTTCATGACTTAGTATTTACTAAAAAGATGTAATTTTTTTAAAAAAAAAGTTTTTATATGGATTTGAATAATTGTTTTGAATTCTTAGAATTTTGTGCATTTGCAATGTATCTAAGTTAGTAGCGAGCGAAGCGAGCTGGTTTGCGAAGCAAACCATATAAGATTGCGTAGCAATTTTCGGGGGTTGGAGAGCGTTAGCGAGAAGGGGGCGCAGACCACTAGTATATAACTATGTCCCGTCTCCCGTGAGCCGACTATAACACCACGTTCAAACTCACTTAAATCTGTATAACCTGGCATTGTAGCAGCAGTAACCGATCTAAGAACTGTGCTAGACACTCGTTGTCTTATATACGCGTTGTCGATCGCAGCGCTGTACTTTGATTGGCTCCATACCTTTATTTGCATACTCATGCCTGTACCAGTTTTTTTGACTCTTCAGTGTATGTATATATATATATATATATATATATATATATATATATATATATATATATATATATATATATATATATATATATATATATATATATATATATATATATATATATATATATATATATATATATATATATATATATATATAATGACAAAAAATTATGCACATTAGGAGTTTCGTTCAGGGAGAACAAAACGTGTCAAATCCCTAATTAATCATTGAGATTGAGAAATACAAGGGAGAGATTAAAATCCTCAAAACGCTATTCATTAGGTTATAAACTAAATTCCTACCATTTGTTTTTAAATCTTTACACTCCATATCTCATTAAATCTTTTGGCAGACAGCTGTAGAAACTTTATTCTACCGGAATCTGCGTTTTTTTCACAGTTAATTTATGTTAACGTCCTGATCATTGAAATTGAATATAAAGTTGAAAAAAATCAGCATTTTCGGCTCCGTCCTTCATTTGCTTTTAATCAAGGCTTAAAAGTCACAGAAGCTACTCGTGACGCGTGTACTGCGTAAGGAGTATCGCGATAGGTGAATAACTCGTGATTGATATGCCAAGCTTAAAAATTAAACTTTTGACCCTCACAGACGTACCTAGTTCAGGTCGTCCAGTTGAGTCAACACATTCTAGAAGAGAGAAGGCCTAAGCATGGATCAATTAAGAAGCGCAACAAAGCGAACATAAACTGCGCAGTGGTGAAGATTAAAAAACGTCATTGCGTTTGGACTGTTAAAGCATCAAATTTCTTGTGTCAAGGTGTACTTGAGAACCTTGGTATTAGAACTAGCCTCTATTTTTCCCACATTCTTTGGCTAAATGTTTTATTAGCCTCAATTTGTTATTACAAGCTTTAATTCTGGTTATTAAATCATGCTTTAATTTATCAAACGAATGAAAAAATACAATAGGAAATACTCAACCATTCTCCATACAGTTCAGATGCAACCTTCTGTGAGTATTTTTTTATTTGCACCTATGAGAATATGTAAAAAAATAATAATTTAGTGGTGAATGTTCTAAAGATGTTTTTTTTTCAGCAAAGAATTTTCCAATTTTCAAATCATTAATATAAGAGTAGAGTGTAGAGCGTGAAGGTTGCTTTGAAGATTAAAAAGAAGGCTTCACTTAGCATTATTTAATCAAGATAACTCATAACAAAAATTACTGTTCACATTTGAGCAACTTTTGTAAAAGCGTTTATTTTAGAATGTTGAAAAATAAACCTTCTGAAATAATCTATTGTTGAACAGCTGATCCAATTCTGAGTTTACGACTATCAAAGTCCGTAGCTTTTTAATTCTGAACATAATCCAGAAGACAAGGGAACGCCTGGACCAAGTATTAGGATAAACTAACCTTCGTGAAGGACTTTTTGATTGAACTAACTGCATTTGTATTACATGGAGAGAAAAACTACAAAACTTCTTATGGTTAGACCGACAGAAAGGAGCTTCTAATCTATGATCCGTCAACCACTGAGAATATTTTTTGTTAGCATTGAGGGCGGCGAAAGCCGGGAACAGAATTCGAATGAACTAGTCAAATGCTCGATCAAACCTTGCTCACCTCATTGGAAGGAGAGTGCTCTATCTCCTGAGCAACCACTGCTCCAGATTTAGAACTTTTTATTTTATATTTTACAAGGGGTGATCAAATGAAAAGGTACGAAACGACACGGTGGGTACAAATGTAGACTTTATTCAAAATATACACCATAGGCCTGTGCACAACGGCAAGCAGCAAGATAAACAAGCAGCAAGATTCCTTGTTCCCAGAATTCCTGTGGTCTTGACGAGACCCAGTCCTTCACAGCGTCCTTGAGTATGTCGTCCGAGTTGAAGAGCTTCCCTTTCAGGTGTTTCCTCAGAGGACCAAACACATGGAAATCGCTGAGCGACTAGTCCGGATTGTAGGGTGGATGGTCCAACGTCTCCCACTTGAACTTGGCCAGTTCCATGTGTGTGAGTCTGGAGACGTGTGGACGAGGGTTATCATGGAGCAGAACCACACCCTCCTTGAGCAGCCCCGGTATTTTGTTCTTGATGGACCTGCGTAGGCGTCACAGTACACATCGGAGTTGATGGTTTTTCTGTGCTCGAGGATACCGGATAACACCTCGCTGCTCCTCAATCGTCGAATTTTGCAACGCGAACGCCATCCACTCCTCATACGGACTGCAGCATCATTTGGACGCCGCTTTTGATAAGAGCCTCTGGTTTCTCCTGCTCATGCGGACACCCGCGCATGCTCCGACCCCAGTCAGAGACTCCAATTGCATCCCGAGATGTATCGCTACGTTCTGCCACAGCGGAATATGCAAATATTTAACTGTTACGTTTCTACGTTGTTTCGTACCTTTTCATTTGATCACCCCTTGTATAACAGTCGTTGAACAGCCGACCCAATTTTGGGCTTATGACTACTAATATTCATCTCCATAGCCTTGTAATTTTGAACCCAATCCAGAAGACAATGGAACTCTCGGATCAAGTATTGGGATAATATTGCCTTCGCGGAGGACTTTCTGATAGAGCCAACCAGCATTTGCGTCACATGAAGAGGGAAACCACGAAACCTCCAACGGTTTACCTGACTCTAACTCATGATCCATCTACAACTGAGGATATTTTACGTCAGCACTGTGGTCGGTGTGAGCCGGATGCAGAATTCGTATCGACCAGCCATCGCTGGGATTCGAACCCGGTTCACTTCATTGATAAGTGAAAGCTCTATCCCCTGAGTTACCACGGCTCAGACTGATAGTTTTTTTTTATTTTTGTAACCGTCGTTGAACAGCCGACTGAAATTTTATGGGTTTACGACTATTAATGTTCAACTCCGTAGCTTTGTTATTTTGAACCCAATATAGAAGACAAAGGAACTCCTGAATCGAGTATTGGGAGAAATTTGCCTTCGTGGAGGATTTTTTGATGAAGCCGCCTTTGCGTTACGTGGAGAGGAAGACCACGAGAACCTCCCATGATTTGCCTGACGGCAAGGGAATTCTAACTCATGATCCGTCTACCCCTGAGGACATTTAACGTCAGCACTGTGGTCGGTGCAAACCGGATGCAGAATTCGTATCGACAAGCCATCGCCGGGATTCGAACCCGGTTCACCTCATTGAAAAGTGAAAGCTCTATCCCCTGAGCTACCACGGCTCAGACTGATAGTTTTTTTTATTTTTGTAACCGTCGTTGAACAGCCGACTAAAATTTTATGGGTTTACGACTATTAATGTTCAACACCGTAGCTTTGCTATTTTGAACCCAATATAGAAGACAAAGGAACTCCTGAATCGAGTATTGGGAGAAATTTGCCTTCGTGGAGGATTTTTTGATGAAGCCGCCTTTGCGTTACGTGGAGAGGAAGACCACGAGAACCTCCCATGATTTGCCTGACGGCAAGGGAATTCTAACTCATGATCCGTCTACCACTGAGGACATTTAACGTCAGCACTGTGGTCGGTGCAAACCGGATGCAGAATTCGTATCGACAAGCCATCGCCGGGATTCGAACCCGGTTCACCTCATTGAAAAGTGAAAGCTCTATCCCCTGAGCTACCACGGCTCAGACTGATAGTTTTTTTTATTTTTGTAACCGTCGTTGAACAGCCGACTAAAATTTTATGGGTTTACGACTATTAATGTTCAACACCGTAGCTTTGCTACTTTGAACCCAATATAGAAGACAAAAGAACTCCTGAATCGAGTATTGGGAGAAATTTGCCTTCGTGGAGGATTTTTTGATGAAGCCGCCTTTGCGTTACGTGGAGAGGAAGACCACGAGAACCTCCCATGATTTGCCTGACGGCAAGGGAATTCTAACTCATGATCCGTCTACCACTGAGGACATTTAACGTCAGCACTGTGGTCGGTGCAAACCGGATGCAGAATTCGTATCGACAAGCCATCGCCGGGATTCGAACCCGGTTCACCTCATTGAAAAGTGAAAGCTCTATCCCCTGAGCTACCACGGCTCAGACTGATAGTTTTTTTTATTTTTGTAACCGTCGTTGAACAGCCGACTAAAATTTTATGGGTTTACGACTATTAATGTTCAACACCGTAGCTTTGCTACTTTGAACCCAATATAGAAGACAAAAGAACTCCTGAATCGAGTATTGGGAGAAATTTGCCTTCGTGGAGGATTTTTTGATGAAGCCGCCTTTGCGTTACGTGGAGAGGAAGACCACGAGAACCTCCCATGATTTGCCTGACGGCAAGGGAATTCTAACTCATGATCCGTCTACCACTGAGGACATTTAACGTCAGCACTGTGGTCGGTGCAAACCGGATGCAGAATTCGTATCGACAAGCCATCGCCGGGATTCGAACCCGGTTCACCTCATTGAAAAGTGAAAGCTCTATCCCCTGAGCTACCACGGCTCAGACTGATAGTTTTTTTTATTTTTGTAACCGTCGTTGAACAGCCGACTAAAATTTTATGGGTTTACGACTATTAATGTTCAACACCGTAGCTTTGCTACTTTGAACCCAATATAGAAGACAAAAGAACTCCTGAATCGAGTATTGGGAGAAATTTGCCTTCGTGGAGGATTTTTTGATGAAGCCGCCTTTGCGTTACGTGGAGAGGAAGACCACGAGAACCTCCCATGATTTGCCTGACGGCAAGGGAATTCTAACTCATGATCCGTCTACCACTGAGGACATTTAACGTCAGCACTGTGGTCGGTGCAAACCGGATGCAGAATTCGTATCGACAAGCCATCGCCGGGATTCGAACCCGGTTCACCTCATTGAAAAGTGAAAGCTCTATCCCCTGAGCTACCACGGCTCAGACTGATAGTTTTTTTTATTTTTGTAACCGTCGTTGAACAGCCGACTAAAATTTTATGGGTTTACGACTATTAATGTTCAACACCGTAGCTTTGCTACTTTGAACCCAATATAGAAGACAAAAGAACTCCTGAATCGAGTATTGGGAGAAATTTGCCTTCGTGGAGGATTTTTTGATGAAGCCGCCTTTGCGTTACGTGGAGAGGAAGACCACGAGAACCTCCCATGATTTGCCTGACGGCAAGGGAATTCTAACTCATGATCCGTCTACCACTGAGGACATTTAACGTCAGCACTGTGGTCGGTGCAAACCGGATGCAGAATTCGTATCGACAAGCCATCGCCGGGATTCGAACCCGGTTCACCTCATTGAAAAGTGAAAGCTCTATCCCCTGAGCTACCACGGCTCAGACTGATAGTTTTTTTTATTTTTGTAACCGTCGTTGAACAGCCGACTAAAATTTTATGGGTTTACGACTATTAATGTTCAACACCGTAGCTTTGCTACTTTGAACCCAATATAGAAGACAAAAGAACTCCTGAATCGAGTATTGGGAGAAATTTGCCTTCGTGGAGGATTTTTTGATGAAGCCGCCTTTGCGTTACGTGGAGAGGAAGACCACGAGAACCTCCCATGATTTGCCTGACGGCAAGGGAATTCTAACTCATGATCCGTCTACCACTGAGGACATTTAACGTCAGCACTGTGGTCGGTGCAAACCGGATGCAGAATTCGTATCGACAAGCCATCGCCGGGATTCGAACCCGGTTCACCTCATTGAAAAGTGAAAGCTCTATCCCCTGAGCTACCACGGCTCAGACTGATAGTTTTTTTTATTTTTGTAACCGTCGTTGAACAGCCGACTAAAATTTTATGGGTTTACGACTATTAATGTTCAACACCGTAGCTTTGCTATTTTGAACCCAATATAGAAGACAAAGGAACTACTGAATCGAGTATTGGGAGAAATTTGCCTTCGTGGAGGATTTTTTGATGAAGCCGCCTTTGCGTTACGTGGAGAGGAAGACCACGAGAACCTCCCATGATTTGCCTGACGGCAAGGGGATTCTAACTCATGATCCGTCTACCACTGAGGACATTTCACGTCAGCACTGTGGTCGGTGCAAACCGGATGCAGAATTCGTATCGACAAGCCATCGCCGGGATTCGAACCCGGTTCACCTCATTGAAAAGTGAAAGCTCTATCCCCTGAGCTACCACGGCTCAGACTGATAGTTTTTTTTATTTTTGTAACCGTCGTTGAACAGCCGACTAAAATTTTATGGGTTTACGACTATTAATGTTCAACACCGTAGCTTTGCTACTTTGAACCCAATATAGAAGACAAAAGAACTCCTGAATCGAGTATTGGGAGAAATTTGCCTTCGTGGAGGATTTTTTGATGAAGCCGCCTTTGCGTTACGTGGAGAGGAAGACCACGAGAACCTCCCATGATTTGCCTGACGGCAAGGGAATTCTAACTCATGATCCGTCTACCACTGAGGACATTTAACGTCAGCACTGTGGTCGGTGCAAACCGGATGCAGAATTCGTATCGACAAGCCATCGCCGGGATTCGAACCCGGTTCACCTCATTGAAAAGTGAAAGCTCTATCCCCTGAGCTACCACGGCTCAGACTGATAGTTTTTTTTATTTTTGTAACCGTCGTTGAACAGCCGACTAAAATTTTATGGGTTTACGACTATTAATGTTCAACACCGTAGCTTTGCTACTTTGAACCCAATATAGAAGACAAAAGAACTCCTGAATCGAGTATTGGGAGAAATTTGCCTTCGTGGAGGATTTTTTGATGAAGCCGCCTTTGCGTTACGTGGAGAGGAAGACCACGAGAACCTCCCATGATTTGCCTGACGGCAAGGGAATTCTAACTCATGATCCGTCTACCACTGAGGACATTTAACGTCAGCACTGTGGTCGGTGCAAACCGGATGCAGAATTCGTATCGACAAGCCATCGCCGGGATTCGAACCCGGTTCACCTCATTGAAAAGTGAAAGCTCTATCCCCTGAGCTACCACGGCTCAGACTGATAGTTTTTTTTATTTTTGTAACCGTCGTTGAACAGCCGACTAAAATTTTATGGGTTTACGACTATTAATGTTCAACACCGTAGCTTTGCTACTTTGAACCCAATATAGAAGACAAAAGAACTCCTGAATCGAGTATTGGGAGAAATTTGCCTTCGTGGAGGATTTTTTGATGAAGCCGCCTTTGCGTTACGTGGAGAGGAAGACCACGAGAACCTCCCATGATTTGCCTGACGGCAAGGGAATTCTAACTCATGATCCGTCTACCACTGAGGACATTTAACGTCAGCACTGTGGTCGGTGCAAACCGGATGCAGAATTCGTATCGACAAGCCATCGCCGGGATTCGAACCCGGTTCACCTCATTGAAAAGTGAAAGCTCTATCCCCTGAGCTACCACGGCTCAGACTGATAGTTTTTTTTATTTTTGTAACCGTCGTTGAACAGCCGACTAAAATTTTATGGGTTTACGACTATTAATGTTCAACACCGTAGCTTTGCTACTTTGAACCCAATATAGAAGACAAAAGAACTCCTGAATCGAGTATTGGGAGAAATTTGCCTTCGTGGAGGATTTTTTGATGAAGCCGCCTTTGCGTTACGTGGAGAGGAAGACCACGAGAACCTCCGATGATTTGCCTGACGGCAAGGGAATTCTAACTCATGATCCGTCTACCACTGAGGACATTTAACGTCAGCACTGTGGTCGGTGCAAACCGGATGCAGAATTCGTATCGACAAGCCATCGCCGGGATTCGAACCCGGTTCACCTCATTGAAAAGTGAAAGCTCTATCCCCTGAGCTACCACGGCTCAGACTGATAGTTTTTTTTATTTTTGTAACCGTCGTTGAACAGCCGACTAAAATTTTATGGGTTTACGACTATTAATGTTCAACACCGTAGCTTTGCTACTTTGAACCCAATATAGAAGACAAAAGAACTCCTGAATCGAGTATTGGGAGAAATTTGCCTTCGTGGAGGATTTTTTGATGAAGCCGCCTTTGCGTTACGTGGAGAGGAAGACCACGAGAACCTCCCATGATTTGCCTGACGGCAAGGGAATTCTAACTCATGATCCGTCTACCACTGAGGACATTTAACGTCAGCACTGTGGTCGGTGCAAACCGGATGCAGAATTCGTATCGACAAGCCATCGCCGGGATTCGAACCCGGTTCACCTCATTGAAAAGTGAAAGCTCTATCCCCTGAGCTACCACGGCTCAGACTGATAGTTTTTTTTATTTTTGTAACCGTCGTTGAACAGCCGACTAAAATTTTATGGGTTTACGACTATTAATGTTCAACACCGTAGCTTTGCTATTTTGAACCCAATATAGAAGACAAAGGAACTACTGAATCGAGTATTGGGAGAAATTTGCCTTCGTGGAGGATTTTTTGATGAAGCCGCCTTTGCGTTACGTGGAGAGGAAGACCACGAGAACCTCCCATGATTTGCCTGACGGCAAGGGGATTCTAACTCATGATCCGTCTACCACTGAGGACATTTCACGTCAGCACTGTGGTCGGTGCAAGCCGGATGCAGAATTCGTATCAACTGCGATTCGAACTTGGTTCACCTCATTGGAAGGCGAACGCTCTATCCCCTGAGAAATCGCGGCTCAGACTGATAATTTGTACTTAAAATACGAATTTACGTTTGTAAAAAAATACGAATTTCACAACTATCTTGTTTCCTTTACCAAATCAAAGCGACTGTAACTTACCAAAGCCACTCAATTGATTACTTTTATAATAGTTACATTTACCTTTATATCTTATTGCAATTAATAGTCTCAAACGTGTATAACATGACAATCCTCTTTGGCATTGCTATATTTTCACGGTATAGAGCACACGTCAATAGTTGACTGAACATATTTTAACTAATCATAGTTTTTTTTCCCTTCAGGTTTTCTAAATTTGGGAATCTCTAAAAAAGTGCCTTTTGAGAAAGATAAGAAGAATGAAACTTATTCTTATCACAAAATATTGTTTATAAATTTTAGTTACTTCATTGTTTTTATAAAATAATATTGCATTGAAAGATATTCATTATAAAACAGGTGATGTTTTAGAAGAAGACAGACAGACAATTCTAATGCTTTTTAAGAAGAATTAAATGCATTTCGGGACGTAATCTCTTCGTAAAAGTAACTCAAATCATTCAATAGAAACCATCAATCTTCGATAAAACAGAAAGTTCATTCCAGATCTCAGTTCACTAATGGTTGTCAACCAAGAGAAACAGAAAATAAATCAAAATAAGTTCTTGGTTATGGGTAGTTCTTCCTTCAAAAAAAAAGGAAACCGAAGCAATGGAGTTAATCAATGAATTAAAGATGTTTGTTTTTTTTTTTAGATTGCAAGGTGAAAAAATTTCATTTCAGTGAATAGAGAGTGAAAGTAGGCATGTAGGTACAGGTTCCCCTATCTGCTTTTCAGTTTAAACCATAGAGTTTCGTGAAAGGGTCCAGGTATGGTTATTCGTATATCAATACTTCGAATAAATTATGAAGAAACATCACTTTATAAAAGACTGCATTAATACTTCCCATCGATCTTATGCAGTCAAAATAAATAACTAAATCCATTAATAAATATGCTTTCCTGATAATCATTCGCCACCTTTACATTCGTTCTTTTCCTCTTTCATTTCAACAGAAACTAAAATTCAGCTTGTTTTATTTATTTTCTGTTTATGCATACACGAAAAAACTAATTCAGAGCTAGGAGGTGTTGCTTCAGTCCTGTAATCCCAACGCTAAGCCTATGTACTGGTCTTTAGGGAGCATCGTGAACGTTCTGCCTGGAAAAGATGGACTAGTTAGAGTTGTTGACGTCAAGACCTTTTCAGGTGTTCTGCGACGAGCAATCAACTAAGTAGCACTATTGCCGATTCCAGATAGCCCTGCAGACACAGAAACTTCTTGTACTATTCTGAACTAAGTATTTGAACTTTAATTCCATTTCAAATTTGCTAATCTTAAAGTTTGATGCTCTAGATTGTGTGAGATTTAAATATTTTATTCAGAAAAATTTGATGATTTGTGTTTTAATTTTTAATTATTTGATTGGTTAATTTCATCGAAATTTAAGTGGGGAGAATGGTAAAACTTCTTTACTGAGAGGGCGCTGTGAGCGCAGCTATGAGCAGTGAACATGTAGACACGGAAGTGTCAAGATGTATTAATTCTTTTTTTGTTATTAAATATTTGTTTTTGTTATATTTGATTTTATTTCGCCGATGAATTATTTTTGAACTACTGATACAAAACCACTGAACCTACCTTGATGTTGATTTTGAGCACTGATTACCTTGAATTTGACCATTTGAACACGGACCACTAAGCATTAGGAAAGTGTGAGATACTAGAAAGATCGCTAACAATGTTATAATTTTTCGAAATATGGAATGATTATCAGAAATCAAGGTCAGTAGGTGAAGAACAGTGCTTAATGATTCTATAAAAAGAAAGCTTAAAATCTCTGATTCTAATTTCCACTATGTAGAACGATGAAAGATTTTTTAATCTTCTTAATCTTTAATATATCTCTTAAGTTCTTTCAGACAATATTTAACTGTTTATGGAACCGAAACTATACTATTACTATTCATGTACTTTTATTTGTGATATATTTCTTTGGGTTTCTTTATTTAATTATACATAGTACAAACTATACGCTGTCGTCATTTGGACTGAATGCAGCATTTCATTAATACTTTCAAATGCATCTTTTTCATGAGATACATTCATATCGATTTCATGAACTTATATAAAGGAGAATATGCATTTAACCCGAAGAAAAGAAACCTGAAACTTACACGACGTAATTTATTTTCGTTTCATATATCTAATTCAGGTTACAATGTTTGGCGACTCGGGGGAAATTAATATCTCCTAAAAGTAGATGCAGTGTGATGAAGCATATATCCTTTCATAGCTTATTGTCTTTACTGCAACTAAATCACTAAATAACAACAGCAAAAGAACGTGTCATAGTGAATTAGTACTTGTAAATCAATTCTAATAATCAAATATCTGTAATGTATTACTATCAATTGTTATTTAATCTTTTAATTCATTCTACATAGTAACTATTTTTTATGAAAACCTCAAAGACACAGACGATGAAGCGTTTAAGACCATTCAAAATAGTTCTACAACTTTTTATTACTACAGGGTAACAAAAAATTATAGGGATCGTTTTTAAATGTTTTTATTTCCAAAATTTATTACATAAATTCAGCGATGTTTCTCAATATGTCGACCTCCGGCATAATAGATTTGTCTACAGCGCTTCGGCCATGATTTTAAAGCCC
This sequence comes from Parasteatoda tepidariorum, assembly GCF_982258835.1. Classification (NCBI taxonomy): domain Eukaryota; kingdom Metazoa; phylum Arthropoda; class Arachnida; order Araneae; family Theridiidae; genus Parasteatoda; species Parasteatoda tepidariorum. The sequence goes on along the minus strand of NC_141757.1, from coordinate 66,515,475 downwards.
GCAAAATGATTTTCTGGGGGATTTTCTTCACCTCTTCTCTAATAGCTCTTTGAAGGCCTATCAATGTAGAAAATCTTTTCTTATTCAGTTTGTTTTTCAGATGTCCCCATAGGAAATAGTCGCATGGTGAAGCATCAGGACTGTTTGGAATCCATTGTTCTGGTCTCAGGAATTTCACTTGCTGATCTGTTAGGAATTTCTGGGTGACCTTAGATGTATGCGATGGGGCAGAGTCCTGATGGAACACAGTATCACTATTAGAGTACAATCTGCAGTAATCATCCTTAAAAAAGGGCTTTAATATCTTCTGTATGGAATACTCAAAATTTATTTCGGGCCCCAGGTTTCACAAACCGAGGTTTGGTCACACCATGGGCGGATACGCCCATCCAAACCATTACGCCTTTGACATGAGGCACCGTGGTTGATGGTGTCAAGTCTCGCCTGTTCTGTCCACGGCTAAGATATTGAACTTTAGATTTAGCATTGGTATCAGCTAGATAGATCTAAGCTTCATCAGTTGTAATGAACTTTCGCCATCTGTCCTTACAGAGAAGCTTGTAGAGAGGCCATAAGCGTTGCCTCCTAATCTGCACCGATCTCTCACTTAAATGATGACATTTAGGTTTTTTATGGCATTTTTTCTTCAACTTTTGTTTTAGTTGATAGCTTACAACTTGCTGACTCCCGTTAAGAGCTTTAGCCATGCTTGTCTGTGTTGGAGGATCCGGTTTTGATGTCATCTTATCAAGCTTCTGCAAATCTGATTTCTTCACTTTGCTTGACCGTCCACTTCTTTTTGGTTTTGCATTATTTTGCATCGATCCAAGTTTTGAATTCTTGATGTGACTGATATGGCTGAGTGAAATCGCAATACCTTTCTTTTTAAAATGGGTTTCTATAATCTTGTGGCTCCATCGAAGTTCTAAAAATGCTTGTACTTGACCAATTAGCTTTTTGTCAAATTTCTTCAAAAGCATTTTTGTGATTTTATGAAATAGTATTGCAACTGAAAGTCAAATAGTAGAGCTTTAGATCAGTATGCTATATATGTAAAAAGGTTTTAAAACTTTAATGGTAGATAACCACAAAAGTGATCCCTATAATTTTTTGTTACCCTGTATATTGCGCAAAACATATTAAACGAAAGTTTTGCACCTGCAATTTTGTAAAATTTCAACTTTGTAAATTTTGCACCTGTTGCTGGCAGAAGTTTTTCTGTAAAAATGCGTCGGATTTTTAATAGTGTATATAAAGTTATATTATGGAACTTTTAGAACTATGTACGCTGAAATAGGTAGTCAAAGTAATTGATAAAAGCAGAAATGATGCCATGACTATAATTGTGTAAAGAAAGACATATATAAAGTAAATATAAATTTATCTCCACACATTAATAACGTTCTAATCTGTAAATTTAATTGAATAAAATTGTTAATACAAGATTACTAGACATATAATTATAAAAATTTCAAATTAAAATTCAAGTATTTTTTTTTTATAAAAAGTAACTTTAATTTAAATGATAATAACACCATAAAGAGGGAATTAGTATATCATTACTTTACTATACTAGCACGTGTGACTAGCAATTCAAAATGCTCATTTGAATCCAAATGCTGTACGTTTTATTCCATTTCATAAACCAATATGAAACTGATCATAAGAATTTTCTCCAAGTTGTCCATGTTTGAATCACAAAACTGTACTTGGACCTCCATAAAAATGTATTTTTACAAAAACTTTCCTAAAAAAAATTAAAATTTTACAAATAGAATTTTGAAAAGAAAACAACATATTTTACTTTTGAATTCTATGAAGTTTTACCTATTTTAATATATCGGTTACTTCTTAAGTACCATCCTTTATAAATAATTTTAAAACTCCTTGTTAGAATGTAAGGCACATAAGGCTCTCGAAAATAACATGAAAGCATGGAAAAAACAGAATCTAACTAAATCACTACTGAGCAAAGCAAAACTGAAAACATCAAAACCTGTATAATAACCGAGAGTAGTTTAAATGTGATTTTTAGAAACAACCGTAAGTTTTATCAAGCAATCTAACTGGGTTTGGTTTTTTCGTCACACCTTCTGTACTAGTGATTCTAAAAGTTTTAATAGCCTTTTTTTTCTCGATAGTTTTTTTTTCATTGGCTAATGGCTAATCTATTGGCTAATCTATTTCCCATTGGCCTCAGAAATGCCGGAATTGCTACTCTCTTATCGTTACCCAGTGGGCACCTATGGCTAAGCCACGGCGGTGGAGTAGCGTCACCCACGTCATACAGCCACAAACCACTTTATAGGGTGGGTTACATTCACACATTTTTCTCGATAGTAAAAATACCTATTTGCAAAGCTACACTCAAAGTTTGCTATTGGAAATTTGTTAAGGAATTTAATAGCAAAAGAAAATCATCTAGCACTTAAAAGAAAAAAGCTGCTAAATATTTTTACTGCCTGTTATTTTCCATTTCAAAGGAACTGGCACTTGTATAATCTGCTGTCAACTTGAAATAGAAAAAATTAAGTTGGAGAAGCAAGTATCGAGCAGTCAAAAATTTTCTAATTTTTTTTCTTCTGCCAGGCGAATTTTTTTTATGAAAATGATTAATAAATTTCCTATTTGACTTTTTCATTTTATATCAGCATGAAGAAGAACATGTTTTTTTTTTAATCTTCTTGTATCACTTTTATTAAAATCTTTTGAATTGAATGAACTTTTTTTTAAAAAAAATTTCTGTATTACTTTCATATTGTTTTTAATAGTTAGAGGTTTTTATATTAGCTGTTACAAAACTTGCTATTACTTTCTTTGTTGTCGGTGGCTCCGTAGTTAAGTGTCGGTCTATGGTCTAAGCAGCTTGGAAATTCGAATCTCGACCGGGGCAAGTTATCGAATAGTCGTTTTTGTTGAAAAATGCAACACAGTTCACTCCCATGTTTCTGTTAATGATTATGTTGTTAATCATTTAATTTCTAGAATTTTCCTGATTATCTGTTCGAGAAAGTTCGATAATTGTATGTAAGCTCATGTAGCATTCAGATGAGTAGAATAAAATATTAAATTGAGATTAACAATCTTTGTGTTCCTTCGCCTTTAGTAATTCAACATTAATGTAATCTACTTGACAATACTTTCTTTTAAAAGCATTTATTATTTGACAAATTACCTTTTCACCACGTTTATATCAATTTGCCTTCGCGTATGTCTGTTCGGGTGAAATTTTTAATCGATTTTAAACTAACTTCCTGATTAGCTACAGACTTCAAATTTGGCACATAGTTCAGAATTGGATGACAATGCACAAAAATGAAAAGGAAGAAGACTTACAAAGTAAAATAAAATTACTATTACGTTTGTTGTCGATTCGATTATTTCAAATTAGTGTCACATGTCAGTTGAAAAGTTTTGTGTACAGTGAATGAAGAAATTGAGATTTTGGAAGTGAGTACAAAAAAAAATCAGAATAAAAATAATATTTTTAAAAAACACGTTTTTGTAGTGGAGAATAATAATCAAAAAAAAAATTTGAAAAACGAAAAATGTGGGGCGCATGAAATACATAACAGTAACAGTATGTTTGCTCATGAGAATATGTGTATGTATATCTGTAATTGTATCTGAATGTGGATGTGTATACGGTTGTGCATGTGCGTGAGTAAAAAAAATGTGCGTGTGCGTGTATATGTATGTGTATGTGCACTGTTATGTACTTCATGCGCCCCACATTTTTCGTTTTTCAAATTTTCGTTTTCTGATTATTATTCTCCACTACAAAAACGTGGTTTTTAAAAATAATATTTTGATTTTGATTTTTTTTAAAAATTGTATTAATTTTTGACTAAACACATGAAAGACTTTTATGCATATTGTTCCAAAAATTAAAGTGCATATTGTTCCAAGTAAAATTTCGATTTTTCCTTATTGAAGACCTATTGTTCAAGTATTTTACATTTTCAATATTATAACTAGAAAAATTTGCTTTATTTCGATTATCCGTTATGCCCGCTATTCTTTCCGAATATTTCCCTAAAATACCAGCAAATTAGGGATTTACATAACGATAAATTTAGAATGGAATATTGCAGCTACATTGGAGCGTTAATGGTAGGGAACAGTCCGCAAAAAAAAAAGATATCACCCTAAATAACTTTCGTTCTAGTGATCGGATTTTCACGAACTAAAAGTCAATCTTAATGGTTCTTGGAGGTGACCTCAAATATGCTAATTAATTAGTGCTAACTATTAATTAAGTTACGAAATCAGACACAAAAACGTACTTTCTCTGAATAAACATAATTTTTTTCCACATATTTGGATTTTTCATCTTCAAAATATAGGGGGTAGCCGCAATCTCAGAAATGTGGTCCCCATAGTTTGGTCAGGAGAGCAATTCAAAGTTCGGGCCCCTTAATGTTAATTTCGCTTTTTGCGTTTTCAGTCATATTTTAAAAACTAATGAGGCAATTCAAAAAAAAATTGCACCCACTCATAAAACTCATTTACCCAAAGATAATTTCATGAAAAAAATAATTTTTAATAATTATTTATTATTTTTTATTATTTAATTAAAATGAGGATGAAAAAAACTTGAATTATAAGGTATGAATTTTTTTATACTATTTTAATCAACATATTTTTCAATTGAAAAATCTAAAGTTTCAACTGTTTTTATTTATTAGAAGAGGAGAAAAATTAAAATTAATTATTTAAAAAAAAATAATTTGGCGACAATGAAGAAATGATTAAGTGGGGCGATATATATTTTAATGTGATAAACTTACGAGGAAATTAACTTTGCGCGCGTAGCGAAAATTTCATTCATATTTTTTTCGCTAATAATCGTTTGCAAATCTTTTTATTTTTATTTTTTTAAAACTATAAAATACGATGTTTCTTTTTTAGTCGTCTAAAATTCTATTCGCGATCGCAACGCTCGAGTACGCCATCTAGCGGGAGACTGAAAATATCGGACATTAGTTCCCACAAAACCATTGGCAACGACGGACGCCATTTCATTAGCAGCAAATAAGAAGCAAAATTTCCCTAAGGAAAAGGTAGAACTTCTTGAAAAAACTAATCAGAACATGCCAAACATTGAAGCAGAACACGCCAAGCATTTGAAGAACAATTTCTGGATAATTTTTACCTTTCTATTACCAACAACATAACTTCCAATTTCATGATAACTTGCTGTTACAGATTGTGTGCATTACGGTAAAATAATTTTTTCTGTCTTCAATTCATTACAAATTAAAGTGAAATCAGCATTGCTTTCGTCATTCCAATGAATAAATAAGAATTCAGAATATGCACAGAACTGTATAATATGTAGTTATAGAATATTGTTCTTCTTTATAGAACAGTATATATTTCTGTATCTATTATTCGTAAAACAACAATAAAGAATCATCCGAACTACTTGAAATAGATTCATTTGTGCTGATTATTAATAAATTTGAATCGTTTTCTTGGTAATTATTATTTTGTTTTGAAGGAATAATTTCAACTAGAATTCAGCTATTCTGTTTTTAGCTACATATTCAAATTCATATCAAATATAAAATTTTACTGTGTAGTATGTTATCTAAAAGTAATGAAGGGATAAACTATGCATATATTATTTGAGAATAAAGTTTTCAAACAAGGAACTTATCATTTTGGAATTCTCCGGGAATTATAAATCAGGTAAGTGCAATGATTTTTACAATAAAAAATTTGCTTGTAAATATTTTTTTTTTTCATTTGATGTTGTTTCTCTACAGAATGGTTTTTTACGTCTGATTAAGAACTATAAGAATAATAAAAAAAGAAACAATATGAAAGTTTTTATTTCAATGTAAAGAATTCTTAAAATCGTTTTTTTATCCTAAGAATTCTTTATTTTCCATTTTTTAGTTTATAATTTTTTGATAAAAATTGTTCTCAAAATACTTTTTCTGAAAAATTAAATGGTATAACATTATGTGTTTATGTATACTTCTTGTATATTCCAATGTTTGAAGTAATATGATTCAGAAAAGTATGGAATAAAAATTCGGTACTTACTTATTAACGCTACCGCCGCTACAGATTTGGCGGTTTTTAAGTGCCGCCAATCTACACTTAAAATTTTTGCGACAATTCATAAAATAAAACACTTTATTTAAAATCAAAATAGTCAATCGGATTTCGGTGGAAAATGAGCCGATATAGAGTTTAGCATAGATTCAAAACAATCATATCACCATATGAACTCTGATAAATAAGATTCCAAATGAAATAACATTTCCAAAACATACGTTTACCAAGATAAAGTTTTATGTTGTGGGAATTGGTACATTTTCGTTTTTTCGGTAAAATATTTCCCTCCTGAAAAAATAAAATTGCTTCTTGTTTTGTTTTTGGCAAATCCCAAAGACGAATTTTCGTAGCACTAAAAATGGCGACAAAAAAGAATTGTTTTTTTTTTTGTTTTTGTTTCGTCAGCATTCTTTATTTTACGTTTCTTAGTTTCTAAATAATGATTTTTATTGAAACTTGAAATTTTTTGATAAAAATTGTTGTCAAAAAACTTTGCTTACAAAATTAAATTTCATAAAATTATGAGGCTTATGTATACTTTTTGTTCATTTTAATTTTTGAAGTAATATGATTCTTAAAACTATAGAATGTAAAGTTTAAATGGGCCTTTCATGTTATATCATTAAATTTAGTAATACTATTTCTCGGGAAATTAGGTTTTAACTCTTATAAGAAATATACATATTTTTTTCTGTTAATGTACAAATATTTTTCCGATGCGTTTTGGATATTCCTTCTCTAATAAAAAGAGATACCATTTAGTTTTCGTTTGCAGAAGAAAGAATATCAAGCATTTTTCTTTTTTAAATTTAATTAGCCACAATAAAGAAGGAACGTTGCAATGCTACACGCTACGTTAACGACGTCTCCAGAGTAACTGAATGACGGTTCATATAGAAATCGCAGGTAAGCGGCTCACACAACAACGCCCCCTATAGTTCGTTGCGATCGCGAATTTGCAATTTAGTATAGAAAATTGCATAAAACATTTTACTGAATAAAAAACATTTTATTCAACGAATGTCGAGTTTTATAAAAGCATGCTTCTGATAGAATATGATTATACACCAGATTGTGCTTATTTAATGTGATTATTTTTTAGTTATTAGATTTTTCTTCTCAATAACTGATACAATTTCAATAGTATACATACGTATGAATAGATTTGGAATAAAATATTTATCAATTTCTTGAATACATTTTTTATAAATATTAGTAAAAATACGTAGTAAACATATTTAAGCATACCTCACATCATCGCAAATTTCTCAACATCTTATATATCGTCTTTATGTTAGAAGTAATTTTTTAATCACCTGTCCGGAAGTGTTTCGCAGAACTATTTTAACAACTATTTAATCAAATTTTAACAATTTTAAAAATCTTATTCTTCACCCTACTACGTTTATTATTTCTTCATTAATATACTAATCAATTTTTTAGTACTTTAATTTAGGTTTTCTTTTAAGTGAAGTTCCTTTTTAAATTATAGTCAAGTTGTTTTTTAAAAGAATTATTGTCTGCTAGCTAAGAATAAAACCTTGTTAAGAAATTAAAAACATTCCACTGTTTACAATTATTTAATGCAAAACAGCTAATTATTTGCTAGCATACTATTTTTTTCGAAAAAGGAATATAAATCATTGATAGTCTTTTTTTTTTGTTTTGTTTCTTGCGAGTTCAACATAGATTATCTGAAATAGTGTTGATGCTTTAGAAGTCACTACAAAGAGTCTAAAGATACTGAACATAAAAAGCTGTCCAATACGTAGCCAAAATTTTTAAGCGTCTTAAAATATCTCACTATCTTAAATGTCGTCCTAACATCTTAGTTGTGAAATTAAATTTTTAAATATCTGACCACACGTGATTCAATAATTATTTCATTATATTTTCTACTCTTTCTTTATGATTACATGTAGATTTTTTCCGGATAATATGATAAACTATTTTGTTTAATTTTTTTCTTTAGCACGATTCCCAAGATATTATTGTAGTATAATTTGTTATCAGGAGAAATGCCTTATTTTGTTAAGCAGGAAATAATAAAAATTGAAATTTGTAAGAAGATTCCGAAGCCGTGTCAATTTTAGAACCATCTGATTTTTTTAAAAAAATGCAATAGAAAATACGCAATTTCCGATCTTATTTTGATTTAAATAAAAAAAAATTAAAATTAAAAAAACGTGGCAAGAAGGCTAACAAACTTTTTTCAGAAATTGTGAAAACCAATTTTTCCTATATTTCGTCAAAAGAGGATAAGAATGATATTGCTCCAAGGGACCTACTCAATAATTTCGCTATTTCCAGAATGAAATCTGTTTGATCGAAACATATTTCCTTGAAAATTAAAAAGATAAAACAATTAATTTTATTATTTATCTAAGCTTATTCCATTTATTTAATGATAGCGGTATCAAGGTTAAGGATATGCTATGGAAGCCCCGTTTACTATTATACTATAAATGCATTAAATCAGGTAGCTTGAATATTTTGTTTTAAGCAAATTATTTAATAATTTTAAGCAAATAAGGGTGTAAAAATAAACTCGATCAAAATACTCCGAAAGTATACCCTAAAATATATGAAGAATAAACTTTGGAATCGATATATAAAAAATACCTTTTCAAACAACTTCCAGTAGGACGGAAACGCAAACTTTTTTGAAATAGCTGTCCTTGAAACTATTTAATTTCGATTCCTGGTGTTAGTCGACTTTTAAAATTTAAGGCTTGCAGCAACAAAAAAAATGCATTGATTTTTTTAAAAAGTAGTGAAGTATTATTTTTTTCAATCAAAGAGCCTGTATCTATAGCTTATGTAAAACTTATTTTAATATCGAGTGAAATAATTTAATATGCTGCGTAACTAAATAAATAATCCTAAGAAACTGAATCGAAAATATAAAAACTTCATTGATTTAAAAAATAATAGATGATAATAAAAATAGACATGTTTTGAGTGTCCAATAATAAAAGTCACAAGTTATTCAAGCTTGACAAGTTTTGAGAATGGGTGATTATATTTGAACGCTCGAAACATGTCGACTTTTACTTCCCTCTTCATATTTTTTGAGGCCAGGTGAGTTTTTTATCATCAATTATACCGTTTTACATTTGAGTCTTGATCATTATTTTGATAAGGATTTTACACTTGTTAAAGTAAACAGAAGCATTTCTATATTTTAACAGGATTTATGTGGTCTTTAAAAACGTAATAGCATCAGTATTGTAAAAGTTATATTTAACTTAAAAATTAAAATTTTGAGACCAGATATTTTGAGTTAATGAAATTAAATATTTTATCTTTTAAGTTTTTGTGCCCCCATTTCAGTATTTTAAGGATCTTACGAGCTCTGCTTAAAAAGAGAGTATCAGATATATGTAAGAAAACAAAAATAATCATAGTAGCAGTATTTGGGGGTAAATGTAGCTTATCGTAATTGAAGAATATGCTGTGCGACATTTTATGCTGAATTTGCGAACGTAAGTTTCAGAATGTATCGAAACATGAGGATGCTATTTGCTAATCATCTTTATCCAAAGAAAACCATGTAACCTAAATATCTAGCAGAATGAAGCGATTTTTTAAACAGTGAATCATACAATTTGCAACATATTATTTCAATACTTTATTCTTAAATATAACATGGTTTCAATGTTTTTAAAATGCCACTAAACATTCAGAAATTCCTTGAGTTATAGAAAAAAGAAATATCGTAAATTATAGTAAACCTTGTGAATGTGTATTAGAATTACTATACAATCTACATTTTATTTTTCAAGCACTTTTTGTTTCTTCAAACTTTCTTGCCTAGAAGACTCGATTAAATCTGTAAAAATGATTATCCCAAAAATTTTGTATATAGCTATAATAAGTTATGTCAATTTGATTTTAGTAAGAAATCCTCGAATAAATATAGCAAAAACAGCATATCTAAATAATATCAGATAAAAAGTTCATGTATTTAAATTCTAAACACTTAAAAAATCATGAATAATTTATAAATCAATTCAAATTTTCTTTTCAAAGGAGATTAAAAAAAAAATTTTTTTTTGCTTTTTGGACAGAAATCAGCTTAAAAATTGTCTATTGCCTTGAAACTTCGAGATATTTTCTTTTAACAATTAATTAAACCTCTCCCAGCAATCACAGAACATTATTTCAATTTTTTTTTTACATTCAGAGTTCACTTACTAGGTTGCCTAGCAACCTAGTAAAATTAAGCATTAAGCTTTTGAATTAGTCAATGGGTTATCTTAAAATATTCATTTGCGCTGGCGACTTTTTTTGGCGGTTTTCTGGACTATCGCACAAATAAATAATCCTTTATTGCTACCCAATTTGCAACCCAATTTTTTCAAACTTTTGTCTCCCCCCCTAATTCAAGTGTCTAGATTCCAAATATGTAAAAAAAAGTACATGTTTATTCAGAGAAAGTACGTTTTTGTGTCTGATTTTGTAACTTAATTAATAGTTAGCACTAATTAATTAGCATATTTGAGGTCACCCCCGGGAACCATTAAGATTGACTTTTAGTTCGTGAAAATCCGATCATTAGAACGAAAGTTATTCAGGGTGATATCTTTTTTTTTTTGCGGACTGTACAAATAAAAGCACTGCATATTGAAAGTGACATATGTATAAATAGTTAAACTAACGAAGCATTATTATAAAAAATAAACTAATATTTTGGAAACAAATAATGATGACGCATACCTTCCATCATCATTGAATATCGAAGATGAGAAGATATATATCTAATGCCTCATACGTAATCTCATAAAATACACATTTAAGAATAGAGTTTAAGCTAGAAAGCTTACGATCCGAGTACAACGAAAATCTAAATAGATGCTCAGTCAGAATTTTTATTCTAAACTTTTGGTAAAGTAACCGTCATCAGTCAGTCCATCCAGTTAGCCGTAAAGTTTACGGTAAAGAAAATTTTTTACCTTTACGGTTTTAAAACAGTTTACAACTCGTATGGTTAAAAAAGATATGAATACAAAACTATACGGCTTTTAAACCATTTACAACTATCATGGTTGAAAAACCATACATATACAGGAAATGTGTTAAAGGGAATGGATGAAATATCGTAAAATCAACTCTGCAGCGCCCTAGTTATATCTGTCATGTGATTGACAGATTAGCCATCTAGGCTATAATAAGTATGCAGTTGCAAGGGATTAAGTGGCTTCATTAGGTGGACTTAGTTGGTGATATGAATTCTGGGTGTTTAACCGTATTTGGTGAAAGCAGTTAATAAGCGGTTTTTCTCACTGTTAACAGTTTGATAACTATCTTATTTATAGTTATTCGACTGTTTCGTTTAAATATGGTAAAATAACACTTAAACAGATTGTTATTTACAATTTTTCCGAGAAATTTTGAACAGTGTGGAAGGAAGGACATAAAATCAATAAAATTAGCGTAGACAATATTATTTGAAACTATTTTCTTTTTCTATATAAAATATAAAAAAAGTATATATATATATATATATATATATATATATATATATATATATATATATATATATATATATATATATATATATATATATACACACAAGGCCCCGTACTGTGTACTTTGAAAAATCAATAGAAGAATCACAATTTTGAATTAAAATTCTAGGTTTTAATAAATAATTTCTGGTATGAGGAATATTATGACTTACTGCATTAATATAGACACTGTAATAATACTTAAAAAAATTTCTCATTACAAAAGTTGTAAATTATTAATAATACAAATACAGTTTCCTTCACATAAATCCGTTATTAAACAAAATATTCTTAAAAGTATTAAAAAATGACGCTGCCGTTGCAGAATGAAGTTTTAATAAAGTCAATTTTCTAACAATTCTTTTTCCTCTTAACATGTTATTTCTTCATAAAAAAAGGGTTTCTTTCACAAAATTAATAAAAAAAGTGTTATTTCTCTATTGATTTTAAAAGTAAACAAGGAGCAAAGAAGATGCCTTTTTTGGTGATATAGAGAAAAGAAAAGTTAATTTTTTCTGTAGAAATGTGTAATCACACAGCAACAAGTGAAATTTTTTACAGATTTTACTTCGAGAAGAAATAAAATTTGATAATTCCTTCAGTATTTGAGTTTTATTTATCTTCATAAGCCAAGTAAGTTTATTAAAAAAAAGAAACTTAAATTAGTTTTTGAAGTCAGGAAAAAACAAAACCGCTAACGGAATCAATTGAATCACTTCCGAAAATTATAGAAATAGTAAGACATGTTGATTTGCAGGAGTAAAAAATAACCGTTAAAAAGCGATTGTAAGAAAAATTTCTAAGTTTTTGCTGGTAACTAAACTAGTTTGGATGCTTTCTGTGCTGTCTTGCATACAAGTGATTCAAAAGATTCTCTTAGTGCTTTTATTACCCCTTTGGTTAAATATTAATTTACAACCCCTAATGTGTCTATTTATTTCTCTATTTTTGACAAATATTATAAAAGTATGAACTATTGTTGGTGATTTTATTTTATTTTATAACTGTTGCTGAACAGCCGACCCAATTATGGGTTTACGACTACTAATGTTCAACTACATAGCCTTGTAATTTTGAACCCAAACCAGATGACACAGGAACTCCTGGGTCAAGTATTGGGAGAAATTTTGCCCTTTTTGAGAACTTTTTGATGGACCTAACCTGCATTTGCGGTACATGGTGAGGAAAACGATGAAGACCTTCCATGTTTAGCCTGACGGCAAGGGGACTCTAACCAATGATCCGTCTACCTCTGATGATATTGTTACGTAAGCACTATGACCGGTGCGATCTGGGAGCGGGATTCGTATCGACCAGCCATCGCTGAGATTCGAACCCCGTTCAGCTCATTGGAAGCCAACTGTAATAATAATATTTTAGAGGTCATAGAAACTGCTACATGAAAAAGGTGACTCGCCTCACTGGAAAAATCTGCTAAAACATTGGGTGATCTGCCAATAGTTAGATTTCAACGTATTCATACAAAGCGCGTGACACCTATAATGCGTATAAAAGCATAGGCTTAAGGGGCTTTTACCTGGCTCAATTTGCTTTTGAACTCTATTTTCAAATTAAAAAATATGTTGTAAAGCTTTGGATTAAATGGTGAAATGCCTACCAGCATGTGTCTGATTTGAAAGCGTGATAGGGTTGCAATTAATCGTACTGCATAATTGATCTTCTCTCATCGACCGAGGTTCCTAAACTGTCCACAAAATGCGTAATTAATGTGTTCAGAATGATTGTAGGATACTAGATTTCAGCGGCATCCTCTTTAACAGCCAAAAAGCTGGGCATTTTACCCACATGACCACAAGTGATTCCACAACCACAACACGAACAATGAGTCGCAAAATGGAGTCTTTTGCAAGCTTCTGCTCGAATAATTCGGCGATGTTTGCATTAATATGTACAGTCAGTGTGTCACCCATGGATTCTGTTATCCTTGTCTCTGTGTTACTCACAGAAGCACCTTCTGTGGGGTGATTAATGACCAAACTGGAGACAGGACTAGCGCCACTTCATCATAACATACGAAATCTCATTATATATACAGAATCATAATAGACTCAACCGATTGCCAACTTGCATTTGACATCATCATATTAACTTATCATCTGCCATGCTATGGGGTGCTATTGGCACTTTGTGTCGGTCACCTCTTGTTTGTCCTCTTAGCGCTTCGAACACCAATAGTTTACATTTCAGAACTGTTAAGGCCCGTGGATCTGCTCTATCTTCAAAACCCCTCCAACACTGTTTTTCAGCATAAAAGGCATGAAAGAATTTTTTCTGATCTTTCTACATACGGAACATGTTTGACTGTTGCCGTGACCAGCACGTTCTCCTAATCTCTAAACAGAGAAACGCGTGGTTAATGGTTGGTGAGTTATTATAATAACTACGATGCTATAGCACGCCACCACTCGCCAATCATTACTGATAATGAATTGTGACATCATCGTGAAGATTAATTGACTCAGGCTTTCAAAAACGTCCCATACAATATCTATTTGACTCTCTTTCTTTAGGATAAATAACTTTTCGGTGTTTGATGAGTACTTAGTAGGTAGGTAGATGCGTTATTTACGTCACAATAGACTTGCACATTGGGCTATTGGCGGCGGTCTAGGAAGTATTCTTGAGGTGAATTCGTAGTTGGGTACTAATTTCATATAAATTTGATCACTTCAATTTCTCTTATAATGTTTATTTCCAATAAATATCACTCTATTATTTCCATTCTTTAGTGGTGTAGCAATTATAATAGCCAGCAATATATTTAAAATGTTTTTCATGTTACGAAAAAAAAATATTAAAAATGCGAATATAGTTTGTTTTATAAAAAAAAAGTTGAAAAAGACTTGGCAGAAATAAAGTTTTAATGGAGGCAATTTTCCTTAATTTTTTCTCCAAACGCCTTATTTCTAAAATAGAAAAAAAAGGTTCTTTTCCAAAATTAATGAGAAAAATAAAAACTTTATTTCTCCATCGATCTAAAAAGTAAAAAAAAAGGAAGAAAACAAAACCCTTTTCTGGCGATATTCAGGAGAGAAACTCATTCTTTCTATTCCTCGGATAACTTAACGATGTAATCACGCAGCAACAAGTGAAGTTGTTAATCATTTTAGGCAGACTTCACTTGGATAGGTTGTTTGCTCAACATCCTTTTTGGAAGTAATGGAATTTAATAATTCCTTCACAACTGGCGGATTTAAGAAAATTGCTTTGCTTTATTATATTCCTTTATGCTATGAAATAAAATCTTGCACTCGGCATATCTTCATTTCGGCGACATATTTAATCTTCATCTTTATTAATGATACTGAAGTAATATTCATAGTCATTTATTTCAATCTTAGATGGAGATTTATTTTGAAAATGGTTTTATTTGACGTATTTCTAATGATGTTACTAGATTTTTATTTTAAAGTTCAAATAGTAAAATATTTTCAAATACCAAAATATACCCAAGTTGTGAATTTTTTAGTGGCATTAGGTTCAGTTGCTACTTTTTAATGGCCGACGAAAAGAATTTGCATTAAGTCAAATACGTATCCCACCCTCTGAGTTTTTATCGTTAATGTTTAGTTGACAAGAAAATTGAAAAAAAGCGATGCAAATATGAGAGTAAAGCAAACTGCGTAGGTGTAGTCTATTGCTAACTATGGTAAAAAGATGCAAGCTAATTTTATCGGATTCTGTGTGACCAGACTGCTTATCAGCTCTTTTTTATTTTAAATCAATTCTTTCCCTTTTGCTTCCGAATTTAAAAGGTGACAAATATTACGTAATCACCCAAGGCGGGGGTGTCAGGGGATTTGTGGTGCGCATCTTCCATCCAACAAAGATGGAGATGATATATTCTTGCGTAAAACTTCAATTATTCAGTAATTTTTTAAATTCGAACAAAAATTTTAAAGAAAAATTCTATTGAAAAGCTTAAATATGAAATAAAAGTTAAATTTTAAGGTACGAAAAAATTTAAAAGAAATTCTTCAAATAGTTTTTGAGTTCAAAAGTTTTAATTGCATAAGGAAAACACAAATTCTTTCATAATATTCTTTTCGTAATTTTATAAAATGAACTAAACCGTAACAAAGTTACAACTAAAATTTTAAGTTAGTGTTAAAATTAAAGTACTACAATAAAAACCTTATTTCAAGCCAAAAATAAAGGGAGGGGGAGGGGTGTTGTGACATTCTTATATCGCAGTATGAGAGGGAGGATTGTGATTTGCTGCTTTTTGGAGATAATAAGAGGGATAAAAATCGTCCTAAAGGTGACAAAAATAAGGTTACACAATATTTGAACGACACTTACCACTGATACATATTCTATATCTAACGGATATTCATTAAAAACAAATTTAACCACATTTTTAAACAGAACCAGAACTACAAATTCGTTATATTTTTTCTTTTCAATTTATGAGGAACAATAACGTACGAAAACCGTTAGATTGCTTGAAAAAAAAGCGTTTTCTAAATATATGCTACTGTGATCAAAAAATACTCGAAATTGTTCTACAATAAACTCAACGGTGCAGATTTACTAAAATTTATTTCATCTCATTTAAAATGCTTTCCTTCTATTTAGTTGCAACTTTGCCAACGTTTTTTACAATCATTAAAACATGCCTTAAAGCCCTTTTTGTAATTGCTCTTCAGCTTGTAGAAATTTTTATTTTATATAATATAAACTCAAAACAATAGGCACTTTCAACCGTAAGAATTGGGAGAATTCCCACGATGCTGTATTAGAATTGTATGGGGGGGGGACTGTATTTGTTGAATGTTAATCCAAAAACTGGCGAATAATAACTGCACTGTGTGCAGTTATAACTCCGCTGACCTCGTAAAAGATTTAAAAATATTCTTTATAGACTGCCTGGTCAATTGATAAGATTTCTAAATCACAATACTTCAGTAAGTAAGGAAAACGGTCAGCATTATTTTGATTTTTTGAGTGATTTTGGCGGGGTTTTTTCGGTCTTGTTTCATCATCCTAGTGTCAGTCAACTGATTTTTGAGCTGTTTTTATGTCAAAATCATAGATCCAAGTTTCATCTTGGTAGCTGTGGAAGAGGAGAAGTGGAACCCTCGATCACGGGACTTGAACGCGTTCTTATTTTTGGAACAAATTCGAAGTTCACAAAACAACTCAAGGTTCGATGTACGCAAATTTAAATATTCTTTCAAAAATTGCTTGGAAGTAATTAAATGATATGGGAAATTTTTCAATAATGTCTGTAATTGTCGAATGATGTTCCCCGAATATCTCTAACTTGAATGATATGTTAATAAATAATTGAATTATTCAGTTTACCACATATCTGATCGTCTTCGATGAATTCTCTGCCACCTTTAAACTTTTTAGCCTGCTAAAGATAGAGACCGTGATAGCTTTGTTGATAGGGCGTTGGGATAGTGTTCGTGAGAACGTGAGTTCGAATACCGCTAACATGAGAATCCCCGTAAATTAAATGGTGACTGGTGCACGTTAAATCTGTTAGGGTCGTGACGTCCTTCAATTTCCCATGACAAATCAATACCGAACTGATTGATTGATTGGGAGGTACTGAATTTGTGATTGATCGTTCTCTGGTTCAGGTCAAAATTGCGATCTGTTATTAAATACATGAAGTATGATTGGGTTCTCCCTGTAAAACTGGCTGTGATGTGTGTGTGTCTGAAGTCGTATTCTTGGCCATAGATGGCGCCACTGAAAAAACAAGATACACACCCTTTTCATTAAAAATTCGCCTGATTTCAAACAAGCTTGCTGTTATTGCAAGTGACATACGCAACAACAACAACAGATACTGCTGTACTTCTCTTAAGGCGTTTGGAAACATTTTAGGGTTTTTAGAACTTCCATTGCAAAATAATAATTATAATAATGATGGCAATAATAATATTTATAATGCATGATCTTTGCTCAAAAATATAAACCATTTCCGAAAAATTGACGGAATGAAAATTTTTCTCTTAACTTATTGAATCGATGATAAAATTAAACACCTTCCTGTTTGCTTTCAAAAAGTCATTGAAGTCGTAAAAATGCTTGAAAAAAGTTTGCGGATGATATATATTACAGATGAATTTTAAATGAAGTATTTCAGATACTTTTTTATTACACTAGTATAAACTTAATCTTTTTTAACCTTTCTAACCTTTTGATCTTTAAAAAAACTCATTACACAATTTAACTTCGCCATTTCATCTTTAGAACATTTTAGGATACTATAAAAACACGAACGTAGCTATACAATCACATAAAATCCAGATAAATCAAAATGATCTTTCTCAGTTGGCGGCCAAAAAGTAAAAACGATTGACCATTAACCGTTCGTAAAGAGTTTCCTAAACTAAACATTACGGCTATCGTTTATTTCTATCCGAGACATTTCCCACTCTGCGTGTGTGCATAGATTAATATTCTGTTAGTCTACTGCTTTCCAGAAATCCCCCCAGAGTCCTTTTTATCGTCTGAGAAGAGTTTTTTTCTTTTTTTTTCCTTTACCTTTTTCTCCGGTAAAAATAAAACAGGAAACATAGCTTTATATTTATGAAGTATGGACGACTGAGCAATGTGTGTAGTCGTCAGGAAAACACGTTAATAAAACAGTGAGTAAATAACGTTAGACTCGTTTATTTTGTTTATGAACGTTATTTTGTAAAGTATCCAGCTTAGATTAAGTTGTTGTCCGTTGAAAAATAAACAACGCTAGAGAGTGCAAATGGAATTTTTTAAACTAATTTATTTATTTTGGTTGAGTCTTTTTAACTAAATTTTTCATTCCAAACATTAAGAAAGCTCAAAATTAAATTCTACGAGTTAAGAAGCTTACAAACAATTGTTATTAACTTATTATTACTTATTGAAGCAATTACAAATTAATTGGCCATGTAATTTCTTCATAAAATATTATATTCTTTTAGATAAATAGTAATTTCAATACTACTTTTTTTTATTTCTTCCGAATTTAGATAATAATATTTAGAAACTTAAATTGCTCACTTGTTAGCAATGTAATTTCTTTATAAAATATTTTATAGACTTTCAAATTATTAGTGGTATTAACACTATTTTTAGAAAAAATTTAATTCCCTATGAAATTAGATGACAACATATACGGGGAACTGTTATCATGACATTTTTAAGCCATTCTTTTAAACTCTATGTTATTGTAAATACATCTAATTGATGATAATGTCTGACTTTTGCTATCTTTTTTTATATTTTCCACCCGATTATGAACCCTCTGTAAGAACGGTGACGTAATATTGTCTTCAACATTTCCTCGGTGATTTTATGACTTTTAAATGAAGCTTCAAATTAGGGAATTTTTCTGTCAGCTATTGGAATAAAAATTTCGTTACAGAGCCATTGAGTATTCGAATGAAACAGGGTTGTTATATTAGAGATGTAATATTGTAATGTAATATTCGCATGGATAATTTAATAGAAATAATATTATATTCTCTTAGGTTTTGAAATTTCTGTGATATCAAATTTTGCAAGTTTTGCATTTTTTAGGTAGGATTTCGCAATCGAATTAGGATTGTAAAATTAATTTGTATGTAAAAAATACAGATTTATTTTGAGTTCGATTTTGCGCTTTATTATTTCCAATAATTCAGGAATATTTCAAATAGTTTCAAAATAAAACTATTCAACAACTCGAATGCCATAAAAAATTCTTATTTGAAATCAAGATCTTATGTTACATTTAAGTGACATTTTCATGCCAGATTTTTTCACATTTAATGTTAAAACATGCCAATATCATTTATCTACGAGTAAAAGATAATACGGTAGTTAATTTTATCAGGCTCTGAGGACATCAATGTACAAGTTATTTCAGACATTATGAAACAGGTGTTACTTATATGAACTTAAAGTACGAAAATATTGACACAGTTTCTTTTCAACTGAAATATTTTTTTTGTTCTATGTATTCTAAAGGTAAGATTCTGTTTGTTTATTCAAATTATAAGATAAAATATTGAGATAAGATAGCAACCTTTTGATGTTACCTGATGTGGTACCTGCTGACCGAAAATGACCAATAAAACGGATTAAAATGTACTGTTTGCTGGTTTTGCTTAGAAAATTAAATATGTTTTTAACTAAGTTTCGAATTAGTTGCAAACTTTCTCAACAGACAGTGTTGCTAACTTGATAGATACTACAAAACATTGTACAAAATAGCTACCATTTGCTGTAACAACGCTGTGCTGTATGAAAGCTAGATCAAAAGATACACATGCTTCAAATGGAATTGTATGACATGCTGTAGAAAACATTATTTTATAATCTTTCGTGCGAAATATAGTGAGAAAAAATTCTCTGATTTCCGAAGCGAAAACGCATCAAATCGAACTTCTATTTTCTTCACTCTCTAATCGATTTCCCAAATTTTCGACCAGTTTTTAATAAAATATTATACCAGTTTACATGCTTATAAAATCTACAGAAAAATATTCTATAATAATTTTAAAAATATTTTTTTTAAAATTTCCAAAATATTTTATTAGAAACTCACAAGCTTTAAAAGGGCAAACTTCAAACGATAACTTTCATTCTACCTCCAAAAAATATGGAATACGAAATCGGCCATGCCATATTTTTCTTTAAAAAAAAAACAACCAACGAGCATTTAAGCGAAAAGTTGGTCTTCTGACTAAAACTCTCACGTAAAAGCATTAGTTATCTTTCCTCCGATAAAGATAATTTCGTTGACAGCTTCAAGAAAAAGAACTTCGAAAGAGCCACTGCACTTTGTTTATTCTCTTCTCAAGAATGACTCCTATCTTAAAAGGATGCCAGTAATGGACTCTCATCTTAAAGAGTTTGTGAGAGGATGAGCTATAGTGACATAGCTTTAAAACCACGCGAATAAATATTTCCATCCCATGCCTCAAAATATTCTAAAGGTATGGAGAACCAGTCGTTTTTTCGTGACACTAGCGGTGAATCATTTATAAATCTACAATTTATTTCTGGTAAACACTTTCAGCTTAGGAGGATTAATACATTTCACTTTGCCTCATTTTATTTTTATGATATATACGTTTTCTAAATTCTTGAGAACTATGCGGTTTTTGATGACTGAAGCTCTAGGTATAGCAAGAGTATATATATTTTTACTTATACTTTTCTTTTTATATATGTTGAATTATATATTTGTTCATTTGCTTAGAATTGTAAATCCGTTTTGTTTTGCTATAAATCATCAACAAATGGTCATTTTGTGTGTAATATAAGTCAGTAACATAAATATGTTAAATTATATATATGTTATATCAATGTTTATTTGGTTAAAATTGTGAATCTGTTTTGTTGTGCTGTCAATCATCGGTAAATGGTTTTTTTGTCAGTAATATAAAATAAACTAAAAAATAAGCATAATAGAAAAATTTGCTATTAGGGGAAGTAAATTACAGTAATAAGAATAATGCGCGCCGTGGTGGCTCAGGGGATAGAGCTCTTGCCTCCCAATAAGGTGATTAAGGTTCGAACCCCAACGATGGCTGGACGATACGAATTCCGCACCCGGCTCACTCCGACCGCAGATCTTACTCAAAATATCCTCAGTGGTACATGGATCATAGGTTAGAAGCCCCTTGCCGTTTGGCTAACCATGAAAGGTTTTCGTGGGTTTCCTTTGCATGTAACGCAAATATGGGTTAGTTCTGTTGAAAAGTCTTCAACGAAGACAAATTTCTCCCGATTCTCTTGATCCAGGAATTCCCTTGTCTTCTGAATTGGTTTCAAAATTACAAGGCTATCAAGTTGAACAATGGGAGTCATAAACTCAAAAATTGAATCGGCTGTTTAAC
Organism: Parasteatoda tepidariorum; assembly: GCF_982258835.1. Lineage (NCBI taxonomy): Eukaryota > Metazoa > Arthropoda > Arachnida > Araneae > Theridiidae > Parasteatoda > Parasteatoda tepidariorum. The sequence continues at coordinate 66,494,048 of NC_141757.1, read as the reverse complement.
GACTGGTATATATTATACTAGCTAAATACCCATTCTTCGCACTAAATAAGTAAAGAATCAATGAATCAGTACAGAGAAACACTACGAAATCATGTTCAAAACTGAAAAGCATATACCAAAAAAATTAAAGAGCTTGATAGAAAAACCAAGTAAGTGATATTTTAGGAGAATTAATGAATCAGAGAAAATGACAAAAAGTGGTAGCATCAATTTTGGTATGCTTAATTTAACAGAACTGATTTTGCCTTCACCTTAACCTTAGAGTAGCTAATCACATCAGTTTTTAATATGCTTGCATGATTTTTATTTCATATTAGACAGTGGCAAATAAAATAAAGCCAAGAATTATTAGTCCCGCCTTCGAATAAATTGGCAATAAAATTGTTCGGAGGAAATTTTTTTTTCATAACCTACCTGGTTCTTTCAATCAGTTTTTCAATTAGTATAGCTAAATTTATTCCTTTTTTTCAATTTAATATTAATTGTTGCTCTTTTCGGTGGCTTAGCAAAACTCATAGTAAACAAAACTCATATTTTTGATGTTCATCCCAATAAAATGAAGGTAAAATGTATTTAGCATCACTTGGTATAAGACTATTGCTCGCGGCCAACTCATAATAGGCAAAATTTACTACTATCATTCAATTTTCTTCGGTATATATCCCTTTCGGGGGGCCGTGAAACACTTTTTCCAAAGTATCGATATTAAAAATACTTAGTATCGGTGCTGTTATAATAATCACTAAATATATCAATCTAACAATTTATACCTATATTAGTATATTTGGTGCGTATTAAATAACTCTTTAACATTAGAGTTTTATGAAAAATACATTTGTCTGTGACAGCTTACTAAAGCCGATTTTTTTTAATGGAATTCTTATTGGAAAACAGGATTAGGATTTTGGAGCATTCGCGATTTTTTTATCTGGCCTTTCATTTACAGTTAAAATATTTATAAGTAGTGGTGAAACAAATCTCTTTAAATACTAATTCGTTAAAATATTAATACACTGTCTTTGCTACCACTGAAAAAAGTATTTACTGAAACTACGGAAAACCCGCTGTAGAATTCTTATCGAAACTGCACCAATTACTATAATACTAGTAGCACATATTACCGCCAGTTGTACACAATAATTAAGCGTCATCGGGGAAGGGCGATTTACGGCTACCCAATAAAGAATAAGTAACTTTTCTTCATTATTTTTGCTTTTTAGTTCATAAGATATTTATTTATATCAATTAACATATTACTAACATTAATTAAGCATCATTGTCGTCAATGATAGTTCAATTTCTTCCGGTTATGCTTCCTTTTTTTTCATATTAGCACATAAAAAAAACTTTAGTGATTGGGCATTAATAGGTCGCAGAGTAGGTATGCAGATTAAAAATAAATTGTATATTAAAGCACTGGTCAGCTAAGTCTAGAGAACAGTATTCTAGTCAAATATTGCGGGAAGCCATTCAAAAAATTGCTCTAAAACTTTTACATTTTAACCCTCAATGTAGCGTGATCACACATGCTGCAGTCTCTTCGATTTTAATCCACAAATTATATTAAAAAAATCTATTAAATTTTTGTAAGATAAAAGAGATTGTAGCATCCTGCATTTTCATTTATGAATGTTCTATATAGCGTAGTTCTTACAGAGCTTGCGCAGAACATATTACATACGTGGGCTTGAGAGATGCTACGTGAAAGTACGAAATCCTCCATTTCTTCTCGAACTTCAAATCATTCATTCGAAGCACAAGTGATTCCGATGCGTTTATAGAATAAAATCTTCAATACCAATAAACTACCATCTTTCGCAGCCAAAAAAAAAAGACACACACGTTGACCTTTTTTAAAGCCCACACAAGTAGCGGAGGCGTTACCAATAGGTTAAACAAATCACCAACTCTCTGAAGAGGAATATCGAAGTAATGTCCATTTTTATTCATTTTCAAAATTCACACTCGAAGTTCAAAGGAAGCATGGAAAGTGTTTGATCCCTACCTCAAGAAGAAGCACTTATATTTATATTGGAAAAAGTAATGAAAATACATTTTCCTTCCTTCGAAGAACATTTTTATCCATTTTACTGTCATAGGCAGAAATTTTACGAAAAAGCATTTGTCGGAAGATAGAGGACACATAATCTAATAAAGAACACTTTTCATTCACTTTTCATCGCATTTCGAATATCCAGAAAATCCTCGCCAACTTGTTGAGAGTGAATTTTCTTCCTTTTCAGGTATTAGGACTCGAATTGAATCGCTGGTTTTCTTAAGACTTCTTATGTTATAAAACATGTTGAAATGAGTTCCTACAAATTTACGATTTATTCTATTTGAACTATTTTCGTATAACGTATGAAGGTGTGAAATATAAAAACAGTAGTTTTCTGAAAAAAAAGGTTACAAATTTATTGGCGATTTCAAACTAAAATTGAAAGAAAAATTTAGCTTTATAATAGAAGTTGGGACTTTCAATGAATTGACGAATCAGCCATTTCTTCTTGATTTTTTCTAGCTTCGCAAAACTTTTTGCCTTCATTCATCTTTATAAATAAGTAAATAAATAAAAACTTACCCTGCTAGTTATGGTTGGTTTTCAAAGAGTTATATTAAAAGTCTTTCTTTATAAGTCGAAATCTGAGCCTTCAAATCTACTCTCAGAACGTTTTATTCATTCACCGTTTATATCCACTTTACAGTTTGTTGAAATAGAGGACACACTATCTAAAAAAAACGTTTTCCATTCGCCTTCCATCACACTCCTAAAACTCAGCGGCGCGACAGCCGATAGAGGGCCAAGGCCTACTGTGCCCATCTCAGTTTTCTTGACCTTGGGCACTGGGGTGCAAGAACAGATGTTCCGGTCAGGTGGTCAGCCGAACGTGGAACCCCCAGTGTTTAGTTCCCAAGCATGCTTGGTACTCATTTATCGACCCACTGAAGGGATGAAAGGCTGAGTCAACCTTGCCCGGCCCGAGGATCGAACCAGGGACCTGTGGCACGACAGCGCGATGCGCTACCGCTCAGCCACCGGGCTTCAACACACTCCTACCATTTCAAATAACTTGAAAATCTCCGCCAATTCGTTGAAAGTGAATTCTCTTCTTTTTAGGCACATGAATTTGAGATAAAACACTGTATATCTTTAAATGTTTCACCTGGCAAAACATTCAAAAAATTCATTGACTAAAGCTAAAGACAGAATTTTCAATAATTTGATAAATTAACTAACCTCTTCTAGGCTATTCTTAAATTTGCGGGACCATGATAGCCCGGTGAATCGGATTCAACTCCTGGTCGAAGTCCAGGTCCAGGTCAAGTCTTCGGATCAACCTCAGGAATGTTTCCCAGAAAGTCGACAATAATCCATTGTGCAGTTAGTGAGACGTAAATAAAGTATTTACCTAAGATTCTGCGATTCTTTCTTCGATTCTAAATTTCCGAGTTTTTTATTTAGATCCATTTTTTCAGGAAAAAAACCAAATTTACTATTTCTTAACAGTTTTAATTATATAAAAAAAATCTCTCTTTCTTTCGTTTTTAATCTAAATCTGCAATTTCAATTGTACCTACACCCAGAACTGTTTATCCATGTTCCATTTTTTTTCGATTTAACTGTTATAGACAAACTTTTTGAGACATTTGTCTAAAGATGGAGGACACAAAATCTAATAAATAACGCTTCTCATCAATTTCCAATCGCATTCACAACGCTTCGAATAACTTGAAAATCTTCGTCAACTTGTTATGGTTATTTTATACCCTTCAAAGATGAGAATTGAGTTCGATTTTCTGTATATCTTAAGACTTCTTGTTTAATTAAAGTAGCTGAAATAAGTTCTCGCAAATCTACGTATTTATATCAGGGTTTTTTTAAAAATGATCTATAGTACAAATTTGTCTTATTGATTGCTCTCGTTAAATTTTAAAATACTTGAAAAGTATGTAACAATTAAAATGTGGAATTAAAGTTTATAAGACTTTGATTATTCTTTTTCTCATTTCACATATCATGTTATAAACCTCTGAAGAGTCAATTCTAAGGTGACCTCTGATGAGTGAATTTTTAAAGCAAAATGGCCTCCAATCAAATATTCATTTCTTTTACTCCCGCGCCTTTTAGTAAATATTTCTATTTAAAAGCTTTTAGGTATTGAATAAAAACGCAGCAAGCATCTTTGATTTTAATAGTTTAAGGACTAATTAAAGTCTCATTTTATAAATTTTATTTCAATCTCAATCAATATCAATCTCAATGATTATAAAGCTTGTTTTTTTTCATTAAATAATCATTTTTACCATTAATTTAAAGACATTTATATCTTTAACAGATGCTTTAAAATATAATTGCTGGATCGTTCATCAGTGTTCCACAGGATTCTGATTTTTGCTTTCAAAAGTTTTGAAATGCTTATAAAACCTTTCAGATATTCATATTGAATGCCTAGTCTTGTACCAAGTCCATAAAATTTAAACAATGATACGCGTCACAGAGGTAACTAAATCACTAAACTATTATAAATTAATTATAGAAAGCCGTCTAATAAATTTTGACCTCTAAATAAATTGGTCTGATGACGATACATAAAACGAGTATTTTACTAAAAATAATGAATGTAGAATTCTGGTTAAAGCGTACATTTCAGCTAAGCGAACCTAAAATTTCAGTTTAGTAGGTGTTAAATATTCTTATACAATATGATAATTCTTCTGAAAATATATATAATTTTAGATTTTGTCATAACAAACCTTCAACGCTTAAATCTTTACTTTTCAGCTTCGCTGTGTAAGAGACTAGGGATGCGTGAAAAAAATCGTGCCGAGGCAAAGAACTCTCAAGAAAACCTAAGGACTTGTCGGGGGCGTGCAGTTACCAAGGCAACAGCACACTAGAAGGCAACGTGAGAAGACCTCTGTCACGTGACTTACTATCGGAGATCACTTCATCTGTTCTCACACATCCCCCACACCATGACCAGCTAATGATGACACCGAGGGAACAATTCCTTTTAATCTTATAATTTTAAGGCCTGGGATGGTGTTTTGAAGGAAATCGAATGTGATTTGCAATATGTTCCTGTGGAACGAAAGAGGGGGTTGCATCGGCTGACGAGGGTGTTGAGGTGAAACCTCATTTGCGAAAATGAGCCATTAAAGGGCCGCTAATTGAATGGAGGAGAGAATCTGCGATGCATAATTTGGACGCACTTAAGAGATGAAATGCCATAGAAATCTTTTAAGTAGAATGATAAACACCCGCGCCAAATAAGTTTGACTCTGTTGATGTAAAAGGGGCTTAAAGCAAATCAAATGTGTTTTAGATTACATTTATGAAGGAGGATTTATTTATGCTGGTTGTTCTGTCTTTAATAAATAATTTTAGATTTTCTGTCAAAATATATACCCATTGGAGATTGCAAATAAATATTAAAGTCATTAAAATTGCAAAACTTTATTGAAATCTAACGAAACACTACGTGAGAAGAGAGGGTGGAAAACGTCAAAAGCTGTTGGATTGCGAAAGGAACAGAGAGCTGTTTAAGGGTGGTTATTAAAAACATCTCGGTTTTATTTGGCAACTAAACAGGTTTTGTAGGTTTTCATTCTATTTTCCTCACTGGCAAAGTAAAGCATTCCCGCAACAAGCCGTTGAGGGCTTGGGGAAAAGGATGGTCATAGAGATTAAGACACCACAATTTCATGACCATCTACATGATTGTGGCAATAAGGTCAACACTGCTCACAGGCCTACTTTACTTCGGAGACAGACTGGTACTCATCAATCTGAAGCTAGATGGGCTTCAAACTGCCACTGGGGATCGAAGCAATACATCTTTAACAAAAGTAATTTGATAACATGAAGTAGTCCAATAATTGTTCTTAAAAAATTATGAAACTATTTAACCACAAACTAGTTGTTTTCTGTATACTATTTTTCATTGTGTTTATCGTCTAATTAAAAAAAAATCTCACCTTGCTGTAACTTTAAAGTCATTTTAAATAGTTCAGACAGAAAAATAATTCTTATGGTATCAGTATGGCAAAATCTATTTTTGTTGGTATCTAAAAAAAACTTCATTTACTATCTGCAACTTGCTTAAGCAAATATCTTGAGCAAATTATTAGCACCAACCAGACAATTAAAGCTCTTAAGACCACCTAGTATATTTTCTCCATCTTCAATTGAGTACAGAAAATTAAACTTAGCGATTGACAATTTACTAATTAAAACAGATATAAAAGATGTTTCTTTAAAACATTTCTGTTGAAATTTGTTTTAAAATAAATAAAGCCTGTTGCAGAATTCGATGTTATGGAAAATCTACAATCATAATGATACCATCAATATGCTTTATTTCGCAAAAAAATATTTTAAACGCAGACATTTTCAGTCTCTCACACATTTGATGTTTTCAGATGAATTTAACCAAAAAAGACCACAAGGAAGTAAATTAAGCTTATCTTTGTTTTTTCTAAGTGCAGCAGTTGACTGATCGTAAAGACACGGTTTTAAGTATAACATCACTAACTGCGGTTAGTAAGCGGGTATGTGAGCACTTTGCTCAGCCTCCGTGCTAACCGAGGGTGCACGGTATCGATCTTCGTTACAATGTTCCTCGACTTCACGTGGAGGTCGTCGGGCTACCAAAGCCATCCCCTCTGTAGAGAATCAAAATTGTGATGGCATGTCTTCGGATGGCATGTCTCAGGGATGTTTGCTAGAACGTCGCTAATAGCCCATTATGCAACTCAAGTAAGGTGCAAATAAAGTACCTACCTACCTTATTTCTTATAAGCGATTGTGAGCGATTTTCAAACTACTTGCTACTACTACGAACTACACTCCAGCAAACTGATGAACGATAACTTATATTATTAGTTTACAATTTGCTTTGAACTAAGCACAAAATAACTTTTCTTGTACTACGACAAAAAAAAATATGTTTAGCAGAAAACCAGGTTTCAATCTATAACCAGAATTTCACATCAGGAGTTCCCGAAACCCAAAACTTAATGAAAGACCAATCTCCGGATTTATTATTTAACTCAAAACTATCCTTTCATTTCATTCTATTTATGGTAGATTATTAGACCGCGGTATTTATTTAAAAGTTTTCATATTGTTGAACTCATTCTAAAATGTATCACTACGAAATGTATCTACTACAATGTATCACGTACATTATATACGATTGTAATAAGTGTTTTCAAATACTATATTTTATGAAATCTTAAGGAGAGTAGGTAGGGTATAAACCAATAATGCTAAAACTAACATTTTTCGATGTACCTTTTCTCAGCATCTAAATAAGATATTGCTCCAGTTGTTTTTTTTTTTTTTTTTTCACAGAATATTTACATATACATGTTTTCACTGTGATAACTGTTAGTACATATCTTTGGCAGAATTTGTTTTTAAAAATTATGAACTAAGAACTTATAATTTTTTAAAAAGGTTTTATCATTTTTAAGCAAAAATCTTTCAAAAAGTATTCTTATTAACGCTAAAACATTATCACAGCATACAACTCAAATATCCCCAAAACATTTCAAAGTGATATCATACGAAGTTTTGTTTAGAAAAAGTACATCGAAAAAGGACAATTTCAGCATTATTGATATATTCCGTATATAAATTTTCTAGGAGTTTCGCTAACCTAAAATTTAAAATGTGTTACTTACGTAAAATCTTAGTAACGAGATATTTATTTCGTCCTGATACCAGCACCCACCCTTTTCTTCCTAAATTCTCATTCACTCGCGATAGCAACTTTTTTGAAGCAGAAAAACGCAATTTTGGATAAACTTCGAAAACACGAGACTGAAAAAAATTCTCGAATAACTTTTGGTGTAATGGGATACCTGCAAGTGACGTAGTGCGGGTATCCTGATTAGTTGCTGAAACGTGGCACTTGCTTACGGTAGCAATTGTTGTGTTTCTATTCTATTTCAAGTAAGCTAAGCCCGTCAAGAATCAATTCTCTTAAATGACATATTCTATATTATTTGGCATATTGTGTGGTCAAACACAGAAGTATATAATTGATAATCTAAAAAGTAATTCCAAATAGCAAACATTTAAAATATCGTTCGCTGGAAAAAACGATTTTTTTTTCTCCTCATTTAAAAAAAAAACCTTATAAAGTAATGAGTAGCAATTTTGCCGCAAATTCCGATTTGTAACAAAAGGATTATTTTATCCATCTGACATATTTGCCCCCTTTTTTTTATTTAGATCGAATTTTTTAATGTAATATTACAGCATGAAAATTTCGAATGTTAAAATTCCACTATATTACGACGCTCTCAGTTTGAACTGCGCATTTGAGTAATCACTTTTTGACGGGCACAATTTGCGAAGATAAATCCATACGGTGTTTCGATCGTCTTATCGGTTCCTATTGCTATGAATTTTCTCAATGATTTTTTTTCTATATTTTTATACATTATTTTTACAACAATAAAAATTCAATTCGTGCATTTATTAGTCACTTTTTGACGCGACGATATTACCTTTTTTTCTTTTTGTTCGACATTTTCCCAGGTATTGCTACTGACATCTTCGTGGCTTTTTTAAAAACAGATATTTTCATACGATAATATTAGAAACGAGAAATTCTAATCGAGCATTTGAGTAAATACTTTTTGGTTTCTCTCGATTTGCACTAAATTCCTGCGGCTTTTCGATCCGGGTTTTTCTGGCAGTTACTGCTGTTGATTTTTACTTTTTTTTTATAATCTCGATATGTTGATTTACGCTGCTATAGAGCTGCACAATGGGCAACTGGCGACGGTCTCGAAAACATCCCTGTGGGCATGCCATCACAATTCTGATCTTCTGCAGGAGGTTTGGTTCCCTCGTTTTGGTAGCCCGACGACCTGCAGGTGAAATCCAGCAGTTTAACGAGGACCGGAACCGCTCACCCTCGTTTCTTACGTAGGCTGAACTAAGTGGATTTTCTACTGTCCACTGTACTTTATCACAATCCAAAAGCCTAATGAATACGTGTTTTGGCGCTGATAGAGGTTCTTTATTACAGAACATATCTCTATATATGTGGTATTGTTTGTGCAATTTTACATTTAGCTTTATTCATAATTCGTACATAGGTTTGTATATCTGAAGAAGTAAGGAGTTTTCCTGGGCCGACTCAGTACGAAACAAAATTAAGTTTGCCAGTACTGCTGCTCATTTTGAGATAGTTCCGGAAAAGAATAGTCGTCATAGCATAGCGAAACTATTACTTGATTCGCCTTAATACCAAGCAAGATCTCGTTCCACCGAACGCTGTTTAGCAAGGAGGTAGTGGGCTCGAATACTGTTATATATTTGATATGACTGATGATTGTTGCATGACTCGAATAAGATGTATATTTGTGATGACTGATGAGTCTCTCTAACTTGTGCGATTTGTCCATCAAATTAACAAGGACTTTCAAGCCGTACTTCATAATAAGCACACAAGCTTGTACTTGTGTGTGTAACAATAATATAAATAAATAAGAATTTCTAAGCGTTTGAAAATTTTTTATAGATGTGAGTAAAAAATTCGGGGTAAGAGGGGAAAACGGATTGAAGTTCGCTTCTCTAAAGAAGCAAAACAAAACACTTTCTCTCAAACTTCCTAATTCAATAAGATGAACAAAAACTAGTCGCACTTTTTAAACTAGACGAAGAGTCATAATTTAATTACAAGTTAGGAAACAGCTCTAAGCTTGAACTCAAACAAATGAATATTGATAATAGTCGCGCCCTTTTTTTTCTATCATTCTTTTTACATCAGAATGGAAGAAACTGTTGCTAATCTGTACGGCGTTTAATTCGAAACTGTTGTTCTGAGAGTGGAGGAAGAGCTTTTGATGTTGTCTTGGAAACCGGTGTCACCTTAGTAACAGCGTGGGCTCCGATCGGAATGCTTTAATGGTCGATCGGGTCGATAAGTTGTGGCTTCGAACCTTCACGTCCATTAGAAATCACTGTCCCATTCTTCATTGCCCGCTTCTCTAGATTGATGGACAAAAGTATCAAATCGGACTAGGTGAGAGCTCTCGCTTTTGTTTGGGCACAGTTTCCGCTCTGAAGTTCCGAGGATAAGCTTTATCCCAGATTGGATGAAGAACTTCGAAAAGCCTGTCAGGAAAATTCAACGGATAGACCCAACAAAACCGATTAAGATTGAATGGGAACATTAGTGAAATCTCAGCAGATTTGATACATAAATATCTGACAATTGAATCGAATGGGTTTACAAAGTACGAGATTTCAAAGCGAATCAAATATTTGTCAGTAAAATAAGTAGTTTTTAAAAACCATAATTTACTTTCAGATTAAAATGAAGATTCTTTTTCAATCACGCTTAAAATGAAGAGCGTGGTGGATTTTCAAGTAATAAAATCATAACGAAAGAAATGCTCCTCCTCAAGACTATTCTATGATGGAATCAGAAATTTGCTCAAGTTTTTATTTATAATATAAATATTGATAAAATGATATTCAAATTTGATACAAAGATATTTCAGGCATATGTAAAGAATGTTTTTATTTTTAACACATATATTTCTTATTTTCATGCGTTCATTCGGGGGGAAATCGTGGAATCTGAAATGCTTTTCATTTTATGCGTGACAAAAGAAAAGAAGAAGAAAAAATATCCTCTTGAAAAACGAAGTTAAAATTATTTTACTACTTCTCAATTGCAATTTTGTGTGTGTTGTAAAGGAATCGAATTCCGAATGATCAACAAATCTCATTTGTGATGACTAGGAATGTCAACTTATATTACCACTAGAAACACAGTTCTAATTCTAATTTAAGCTCGATAATTTGTAGGAAACTGTACAAAGTTCCGATTGCAAGATTTTTGATCTCACAAACAGAGCAAGTGAAGTAAAACATGGTAATTAGTTGTTTTATGAATTTCTCAAGCCGCCAAAGAATGGAAAAGTTTTTTAAAGAATATGGTAACTATTTAGCATTAAAGTACATCGGAGTTTGAGAATGTACTGGATAATTGTAATAAGTTCAAATGTAATGATCAACACATTCAGAAACGTAAAATATGATAAGAATCAAAAGCTATTCGAGATAACGTTGGAAGCGTACCCCATGGTACCCATGGTCGTACCTCTTCTTTTGTGTTAATTGTTGTATTCTGTCCTGTATTTGTTAATCAATGTTTGGTTAAATTAGACCTTTCCTCCTACTATCCTGAAGAGAAAAAATCCCCTAGAAAACCCTGAGATGGATGATGAAAAATAGATAACGTACCTACAAATCCAGACGAAAATCAATCCAAAAAGACGTAACCAACCTTCTCATTAAGACGTTCACATATAGATTCCTGCTATTGTGACTTAAGGCTTATGTATTGGAAGATATATATAAAATCAAACTGGAAGAAAGAAATTTGTTCTGAGAAATTCAAAGTACGTTGAATGAGGAGATGTATTATATTCCTTCAAGTTCTTCTACAGATGTTAAAAGAAGATACGATAATTTATTGAGGGACTGTTCCATACATCAAATATTCAAGGACATCTTTTTCTTTAAACCAAAATTATTCATTAGGTAGACAAAATATGTGAACCCTTTTTCTTTTTCAAAGGAGTTAGCGAATTCGGAAATGAATTCATATTTCTGGTTATTTTTAAGAGATATTTCCTCCAATGGTAGAAAATTTTCGGGTGAAGATCTTTATTCCGTTAAAAGTTTTTTGGAGATGTTGAGAAAAATTTTGATTTATTTCCTGCAATAAGTTCCTCTCAGAAATTAAATTTTGCAAGACGTTTAATTTTTGAAACTGCTAAATCGTTTTTTGTTTTCAAAAAGAAAGAATTAATCAAAGAATCAATTAAAAAAAATCAGATACTGTTACTTCAATAGAAATTTACCAGGAATTTAAAAATGTTGAAATCCGAAATTTATATACACTGTTTTAATTCAATCAGTGGCGTACGCAAGGGAGGGGTTTAGGGGTTTAAACACCCCCCTTGAGCTCAGATAAAAGGGCAAAAATAACAATTTTTGCAGAAATTATGCGTGCTATTATTTTTTAAGACTATATATTTTTATTTGCCTTTTTTTCTCACGGTATTTCTCAGAATACTGAAAAAACATTTACTATAATAGGGTTGTACTTTTGAAACCAAATTCACGTGATACTGTTACGGACTGGCTCCTTTCTGTCCTGCCAGTACAGTTTTCGAGACTAGCTGTCATTCGCGAGGTCTTTACGCGTTGATTCTGGAATCCTAGACGTTCTGTCAATTCGAGAATTTTGAAGATGTGGTGAAAAATTATATAAAAGGGGGAACGGAGTACAGTGGAGTTAGTTAGTCAGACTAAGAGTTATCTCTGCCGCTTGTCTTTCGGAGCTCGTCGCTAAATCTGTTTTATTTTTGTCTTAACAAAAAGTTCATTCAATCGCCGAACCGGTCGTCGCCACTATTTCGACTAGTGAAAAAATCAGTAACAATACCATTGGAGATGCTGTGCTTATTGAAGTTATTCATTCCAGCTCGAAACTTTGAGATCCTAGCATAGCGGATATTTCTGTGCCAATATATGTATATATATATATATATAGATATTTGCTGTTCTTGGATCTTTAGGATGTCAAAACGCAAGACCTGAAATTAGTGAGGTGACAGCATCTAGTACCAATGTAAGTTTTTCTGTTGTACAGAAATGTGATACTTCCGTTGAAGAAAACGTTTCTAGCATAACAAAATCTGATGAATGTGAAAGTGGTCCTCAAAGTGTTACTTCCCACCCATATGACATTGGACTTTTTTCAGAAGATATTACATTATGTTCCTAAACTTAAAAAAATCAAATCAAAATTTAACTAAACAATGTTGTCGAAATAAAAAGTTAAATTGTCTAAATTAGGGAAATAATAGTGCTTTATTACAGACACGAATTACTTTCAGTAGTTTCAGAAAATTATGAACAACCCCCTTGAAAAAATTCTGCGTACGCCACTGAATTCAATGCACAAATTGGTGAATAGACGCGATTCTACTATTGATGAATTATTTATAATTCAGTATGTCATAAATGGAATTAACGAAACTCATTCTGAAAAAATTATTCTTCATGAGGCGAATTCATTTTAAGAATCTAAGCAGATATTGCGTACGTATGAAACTGTTGTCAGCAATCGGATCAATAATCCTCAAACGTCCAATCTTCCCCATATACATGATAGCCTAAAACAAAACAACTATAGCAAACCTTCAAAACTGAATGTTTCAAAATCAGCTAAAGTTCCTCAACGTTGTATTAACTGCAATGATATCGATCATTTATCTAAATAGCGTTCTAATCATTCAGGAGGCCCCAAATGTCTATCATGTAATCTGTTTTGTCATAAAGCTACACGAGTGTGACAAAAATAATAATTCTGTGCCTCATGCCAATGTAAATACTGTTCACGAATTTCCTTCTCATATTAATAGGTGTTAAGAAGTAATTATTTCTAATCATAAACTTAACGATTTAAAAGATATACAAGTAGAAATTTGACATTGCTAAGAAAAGTAGACGCACCACCATAAAAGAAACACGAAATTGTTTTGGCTTTTCCTAAACAAACATCATCGGTTCCTTTGATTCAGAAATTATTATCGATGATTTCCCTATCACTATTTCTGTTGTGCCGAATAATTGTAAAAATTACGATCTAATAATAGGCTGCGACGTTATTCAATAAGCAAATCTCTCTATTTCACTAGCTGGAGTTCAATTTTCAAAGATTTCTAAGCCCTCTGATACTGTAATTGAAAATTATGTTATGACAATTGCTGATGATTCTCCCACTTATGATATCGGTCCTAACATTTCGAAACAAACTCGTGTAAAAGTTGAGCAACTTTTAATGACGTATTCGCCAGACAAGACGAAAACCGCGAATATTGAACTTGATATCGTGCTAACTGACGATGAACCAATTTTCCATAAATCCCTACGTTTGCCATTTGCTGAGCTTGATTGTAGACGAACAAGATGACGAATGGGTTAAAAATGGAATTGTTGAACAATGTTCATCTCCGTGCGCTATTCAAGTTGTACTAGTTCAAAAAAAAAGAAGGTAAATCTAGAGTTTGTATTGATTTTAGACGTTTAAATCGAAAGTTAATTAAAGAATAATTACCCTCTACCTTTAATTGATAATTTTAGATTGTCTTCAAAATTACAAAGTTTTCATTACACTTGACCTAAAAAATGAGTTCTTGCACGCTCCGGTCAGTGAAAGAAGTTGTAAATACGCTAGTTACACATAATGGTCACTATCAATTCAGACGTATGCCCTTCGGACTTAGTAACGGTTCAACTTTTATGCGTTATAATTGCTATTGTTATACCGGCTGCTAATGAATCTGAAACTCTCGAGTATTTCGAAAGTGTTCTTGACGTAGCTCATGAACTCGAAATAAATTTTCAAAAATGCCAATTTTTAAGTAATAAGATTGAATTTCTTGTACATGTAATGGAAAACGGTACTTGGACACGTAAGAGAAACCCTTCCCCGTCCAAAACTAAAGCCGTTCTCAATCATCCAGATCTCAAAAATGTAAAAGACGTACGTCGATTTTACGGACTTACTGGTTATTTCAGAAAAGTCATGCCTTCTTTCCTATGTAAGGACAGCCCCTTTCAGTTTCAAACATATCAAAAAGCCGCATTTCATAAATTAAAATACCTAATTTCTCAAAAACCTCTCTTAAGTATTTTTAAACACGCATTTAGAGCTGTGTCCATTTTCATAAACACTCATTTTGAGCTGTGTCCAGATGTAAAAGCTTACTGTTGATGTTTACATAATTATTCTGCTTATATTTAAAGATATATTGAGAGATAAAAGGAATTTATGTTCACCAAGTTAGAAGGTTATTCTAACCAACCATTTGTAATACAAGTAATTTGCTTGTACCATTTGAATAATGGTAGAAGCAAAATTAAAAAATTGTTGATTAGTTAAAATATTAAAAATTAATAAATATGTACTAAACAAATATAACTACACTAACATGCATGATAATATAAATAACTAAACAATATTGAAAGTTTATAGAAACAGAGTGGAACCGAAATAAAGAATTTACTTGCAGTTTAAAATAATAATGAATAAAAAAATCGCACACTGAATATAGACCACTCACTCATCACAAATTCTTCAACTTCCCATGAAGTAAGAAAGCTAAATTTTGGATCATGTGTTGAATAGAATTAAAATAGAACTTATAATAATCGCAATTTTTTACAAAGTACAAGTATTTGGCTGGAACTAAATCAGAAATACAAAATTGTTCTTAAAATAAGTCAACTGATCGCAGCATCTTAAAAAAAATTAAATAAACCTAAACCTTTTAAACCTAACAAAATATTTCAATTTTAACTTTCACTTCATTTATGAAAAAAGCTCCAATTTCCAGACTACTTTCCTATTTGTAATAGGTCATAGCGATTAAAGTTAATAAAAATAAGAAGAAAAAAAGTTTCTCATGCTGGTGAAAGAAGAAAGATAACCTTATAAGGAAAAACCTAAAATAATAATAATAATAAATAGCAGCTAAAAAATTATTTCTGGAATGTCTCAACCTTTTAAAGCTTTAAGCAACTGTTTTGACTTATTCATTACATAAGGGTGTATGCTTAAGTTTAAACAAAATTTACATAAAATTTTTACCCCAATAAATGTTACCATAAATTTATTCATAAGTTAATTTTTTTTAAAAAGAAAGAAAAAACTCATGAGAATATTTTTATTATGAACATTATACAAAACAATGAGATATTTTCATTCATAACGAAGACACACTTCAATGTTGTGATACAATAAAATATAACACTGGTCTAAGGTTTTTATACATTCATCTTGATTGAAAACAACAGGTCGTAAAACTTTATGGGTAAGACGAGCAAAGTGACCACTTTTGATAACTGAAACCGTTGGATGTTGTCAGTGTAGCTTCATAGTCTGTGTCTGCTTTTAAACTCATTTTAATGCATATATGATATTATGGTGAACGCTCCATTGTATATTTAAAAATAATGGATGTCATAGCAACAGTGGATTTTTCTTACATAAGTCCATTTAAAAGTGTTTCTAGAAGCTCTTCTTTCAGGGAGAATAAAAAAGCTACCGTTTAACTCGTCAAAGCAGAGCTCTAATTTTAAACTATTATATTTACTCTCTTGCTAACAAGAAGGGTTTAGCATACAATTTTAGCATACAGTATTTGCTATTTTTTAAAAACTTTATTGTGTAATATAGACGATGCCCTAAAACATATACAGGGTATAAAAAAAAAGTCTCCAAATGCGTAAATATCTCAAAAATATGCATCAGATTAAAAAAAGTAAAAATTTATTTATTCAATTTCTTTAAAAGTTATTCAATTATACAAAACTCGACCTTCCATCTCAACCCCTGAGGCAACTTCCACCCCAAGCTTGAGGACATTTTGAAATTATAAATTAGGACTCCTGTTCTTTATTGCAGATGAGTATTCTCCAGAAAAAAGTGGCCCATAAGTTTGTGCATTTTGCTTCACAGATGTGCCATGAAAAATAAACATTGGGTACAAGCTGCTTAAAATGGTGATGTCTCGAGACTGATTATATTAAGAACATAAAAATATTTTGCATTAATTATTTTCAATTTTTTTTTTTGAAAAAGATATTGAACAATTTTTTTTTTCAGTCTAATAGATAGCATTTCATTTTAATTTTTGATGGTACAACTCCTCTTTGAAGCAAAATGCATATACAAATTAGTTTACTTTCTCACCAAGAATCCGAATCTATCCTAAAAAAAAATAATTAAGAGCTAATATTTAGAATTTTAATGTTGCTATTCATCTTGACTCTAGGTGATGACAGCGAAAGATCATGTTTAGTAACAATGGATAGCTTTTAAAAAACATTAAATGCGTGTGTCTATTTTCCCTTTTTCAATCCGATGGCTTCCAAAAAATTTTTTGACATCCAACTTGTAAGCTATTTTTAACAACTGTAATATATTTGGGAGTTTTAACACATAGTACTACTTTCTTTAAATGGACATTATTTCTTTCTGAACTGATTATTTGTCAAGTAAGTTAGGTACTAGATTACATTTCTGTACTTACACCATGTCAAACATAACACTAAGAGTATGTACTCAGAAAGCAAGAAAATGTGTATTCAATATTTTAAATGGTAAAAGAGCATATTGATTGTGACAAAAAATGAATTAGGATACATTATTTGCTTTATCATCTAAAAATTGAAAAATGATACATAATTAATTTTAAACCAAATCTTATTATGGGCAACTTAACTTATCTTCCACTTTAAAGTAACAACATGGGTATTTTTTAAAAAAATAATAACTTTTAATAATTAGTGATGTTGGAAAATAAAAACCTTAATGAACAATATATTAGTTGTATTACAAAAATACACTAGTTGCAAGACAAACTTGTGATTACTACAATTATCAAATAATAATATTACATTTTTAAAAATATATTATATCTTTTCTATTCAGCGAAATAGATTAAGCATTAACAATATTCTAAAACATAACAATTTGATTAATTTTCAAATAAATTTGAAAAACTTAATTAAAATAAAAAATAGCTTACACTTGTTTAGAGATACATATATAAGAAAATTATGATTTTTTTCATTGATAAAAGAGTTAATTCATGTTAAAAGCAGTTAGCCAATAGCATAATTTATTGCAGCTCTTTAAAGGCATGGGATGTAATGAGACATTAAATAGTTCTGTAAACTTTAATAAAATATTAAAAAGCAGTCGTACTGAAAATTAAAAATTCATACTGATAAATTCAATGGAAAGGATAAATTACACAATAACTTCAATAGATTGAGAATGTTGAAATAAATATTGCAAGTAAATTTAGAATGGAAACATCCAACATTTTCAAACTGGTCATTTGAAAAACATAAAAAAACAATATTTAAATTTCATATGAGATTTTAAATAATTAATCAGTAACACAACAATTTTATTGAATGCATTTCTTGAAATTGACAAACCTCATTTTATTCTACTAAGATTCAATACTCTCAAAAGCATTAAGAAAACAGATTCACAAAAGGCACGCATAATTATATTCATTTTAAAAAGGTTAAACTCTGATTCTCGTTGTTACTTCTCAGTTCTCTACAGCAAAATTTTTTTAACCAAATTAGCATTTATTAGTACTGCTTTGTAAATTGATTGTTATCCTGTTATGAAAACCAGGATCTCTCTATGAAAAATAGTACTTTGCGGAAAATATTGTATACAATTGCATTACTTGTAAGTCAATAGGTTTTTAGGACCAATTGTATATATTTCAAATATATATTTCATTGGCTATTACAGTATTCGATAATATGAAAATACCAGGTCTAGTTAAAAAAAAAAAAAAAAAAACACACAGAATTGAATAATTTTCTGTGTTTCTCACAGAAAGCCAGGTATCTAATAACATAGAAAAATCGGTTTTGCTATGTGGGGAAGACTGCAGGTTAAAATACGACTTTTTACGTGCAGAATCAACAATGGGTTAAATTTTTAAATACACTTGAGGAAAATTATCAATTTAAAGATACCGTTTGAATAATATTCACAAAAGAAATATCAAAAGTCATAAATGAAAATAGTTGATTACAAACTTTTTTTTTACAAGACTGTTTTTTCTTTTAAATATAACTGCTGAAAGCATCAAAATGGTAATAATAGTTTTATAAACAAACAGTTATAATTCTTTCTGTATTAAAAAATTTTTCCAGGCAAAAATTAAAAAAAAAGAAGAAAACTTTTCCTTCTCGAAGTATTTCAACTTTTTAAAAAATTCATCAAGTCTCCAATATTACAGTAAGTTAAATTACGTAAACATAATACAAAAGCTAAAATGACACAGAAACTATGATTCTGCCGTGATGGGTGGTTGCAATGTACCCTCTTCTAATTGCTGTTCTTCTTTAACTCTACGATAATAATTAGCTAAAGTGTGATGAATAGTGTCTTTAGAATATTTACATTTAGAACTGCCACAGTCACAAGTAAAGTATTTGTACTTGATTACCCAAAATTTCTCACAATAATCAAATCTGAAAAAAAAAAAAAAAAAAAAAACATTATTTGTGAAATATGTTATAAATACATCATTTTTAACAAAATAGTTATAAAAACAACTATTCTTTATAATAATTGCTTTTAATAAATATTTTATTACGTAGATGCCTATTTTTTACATAAATACTATTACTGAAAAATTAAATAAAAAGCTAACAGCTTTCTTTCCTCAATGAGGCCACAGCCCATTGTAGGCCTTTGTCTTCCTCAGAATTCCATTCCTAGCTACCCTATTTTTAGCCTTAAACTGGCATAGGGCATGTGGTTGGTCAACAAAACAGAAATTCAGGGGTTTAATTTTTCCTTTTACTTACTTCGCAAAGAGCCATTACAGCTATTTATTTATTATTAAGCATTTTAGTATTCATGGACAGTACGCATGCATTTTTTTAAACATCTGAAATACTAATCTTGACTTACTTCCATTTAATCACTAAGTTTACGTAATTAGTCACTGAGTAGATAAAATTTGGAAAAGGGAAAGCTTTTTATGTTTTTTCTTTACAGTAAATATTACATACATTTTATAAACAATCTCTTAATTATTAAAGATAAAAACTCTTTATTAAAAACTATTAATTAAAAATTAAGTATTCAAAAGAAAAATTTAATTTAATTTTCTAAGTACTTGGATGTGTAACATAGTTTGCAATAAATTTATATAATGAAATTATAATTTCTCGAAACTCAAAATAATTTTTGAGTCTACATTTTTACACCAGTGAAAAATTGGAAAATGTTTTAAAAAAACTCACACAATTAACTTTTACACACTAAAATACGGAAAATTACAACAGAAGAAAAAATTTAGATAATAACCAAACTTACCCTAGTTCTTCATATTGTTTTATGTCTCTAGAACTGAAGAAGGCTATCCGAGGAAAATTTAGATCCTGATGATCAACATACATTTTAACAGGGACTAAGTTAGGTTCACAAAGATGATTTATAAATCTACTAATATTTCCATAGTATCGAGCATCTAAACAATAGGTTTCTCCATCCTATGGAGGAAAAAAAATCAAAACAGCTTCTATTTTTTACTTGCATTAAGAACAATTATGACTTTATTTAATTAAATTTCACTAAATTTAACGAAAGAAAGTAAAATATTTTTTTGCGATTTCAAATAAAGATAAAAAGAGATACAGCAAAAGTATAAGGACATGAAATTTTATCAAACAATGCAAAAGTAATATTTTTTCTTGTTTCACACTTACTCGATTGTCTAGATCAAATAAATACGAATCATCAGCTCTTTTATCAGCAGCAGAGTCAGATATCATCTCACCCACATACCTAAATTTTATAATAGTTTTTTTTTATTAGATATGCAATTACATTTAAATCATTTTATATCAAATTTGTAAAAAAAGAAATAAAAATAATTCTAAAATATTATTTAATATACACAGTGTATAGTGAAAAAAAATCTCAAAACAATTTTAAACTTGTTTCACTTTAATGGAATGTCATCAATAGACTGGAATAGAATAAATGCTTTAAGAAAATACTAGAATTTCAAAAGTTAAAGTAGAAAATTGAAAAATCATGATTTATTATGATAGATCATCCATATAAAAAGTAACTAATTTATTATGAAAGAACTTACTCGCAAATAAATGTTCCTTTGGGGATATCTTTCAATGTTCTAACACCCCATCCTTTTCCTCTGGTACGTATGAGCTGCAGCCGACAACTATATTTAAAAAAAGAATATAATTTATCGTTGACTTTTAAAGGTTTATAAAAAGTGATAATAGTTAGAAGTAAAAATACAATAAAAATTGGTCTAGAGCTCTAGACCAAGGGGATAAGCAACAACAACAGTAAAAATAATACTTGTCACAAATGATTTTTGATTCAAATAATAATTTAATCTAAAAAAAAAATTCTCCTTATAAATGATTTAAGGCTGAAATAATACTTCAGTACAAAAATATTATTTGCTAGGGATGATCTTTGGTTCAAATAATAATTGTATACTGGATATAATTTGTGATTCAAATAGTTGAATAATTTTTATGACACAAAAAGAAATTAATAAAAATTTAATTGTAAAAAGAAGTATATAATTTTTGTATATTCTTCCTTATATAATTTTTTAATTGTAGTTGTAAATTTTTACAATACACTAGTAAAACTTCAATATTTTAAAACTTCAGAGGCAAAGAAAAACTACAATAAAGATGGCTGGAGCCATTTTAGCTCCACTCTTTAACTTAGTAATTCTAAAATAAGTTAATAAAAGTATTAAGTATTTTTGACGTTTCATAATTTCATTCAATTTAAGTGCCTATTTAATCATTCATGTGTTAACCTTAAAGGAATATATATAGAGAGTACTTTATACTCGGAATGACGAGGTGGGCCACAGTGATTCCTAAGGTATTTTGGTCGGTACTCCATAACCCCAGGTAGGTTTGGGTACCTTTAATAGGTATGAGGTATCCGCAGTTTCATTAAAAACACATATGTATTTTAACTTAATATTTGTTCTTATTTATAGAAAAAAGTACAATCAATTATATCAGAAACTAATTTTGAAACTAATTATATCAGAAACTAAACATTTTGAGGTATAATTAAAAAGTCAGTCCTCCAATTATCCAATTTTTTTGTATCAAATTGTTATCAAATCAATTAAATTACCATAAGAATTTTAATGATCCGTTCTCTAATATATTTCATATGAAATTATTTATGATTATATTCCATGATTTTTGATGTTTAATTGATTTACACAAAAAAAATCTGGGAAGGACCAGACTGGTCCCTTAGGACTTTTTAGGTATGTTGAGCCTTTCTACTGTTAATGCTAAAAGACAAGCTTTTAAAGACATAAACTATTAAACTGATGAAAAGAAGGAAAAAAAGAAACACAATTGTAATACTAAAAAAGAATGAACTTGTTCCAAAGGATACAAAAAAATTTTTTTTTTCAAAATATAAGAAATAAATAACAAGTGTAAATGAACAAATTGAACATTTCTTTATACAAAATTTCCACATTTAAACACTGGATTTAAAACACATTTAACTTTTTTTCACATTAAAACATTTTCCACATTTAAAACATAAACTTAATGATTACTAAAAAATAAAACATAAAACAATAAATAAAACTTACGTTATGCCATTTTGGACAACTCTATTTCGACAACTAAGTGCCCAACATGAGCAAGCCCGATTACATTCAAATAACATAGGTGGATCAACTAAATTAAAATTGGGCAGAAGCAGGCCATCCTATAAAATAAGATAAGTTTAATTAATCTAACACTGCTATGCAATAGAAAAATCAATTGTAAGAAACAAAAAATTAAGTATTGAGATTTTTATGCAATTCACTTTTTCTGAATAAGCTACTTATTGCTAAAAATATTTTTTTTATAAGTTTTTCTGACATTTTATTTTAAACTTCATAGCATTAGAAAGGACAAAAAATAAAAAGTTGTCAAGTTGCTTTTCCTGAAATCTATTGTTATTTAGTTACATTGTTTTTTCAATTGCATAACAGAATATTTTTAATTAATCATAACAAACTAAAATATGAATCTCAATATAAGGAAAAAATAACCTCAAAAGTTACACTGAATTCTTTGAAAAAGAATATTAAATTAGGCCATTCATTGTAGTCGATTTAAGTTGGGTTTTTTCCTAAGCTCGAAATAAATTAAACTATTGTGCTGCTGATTAACTTTTTTCTCATTTTTATAAAATATTTAGCTTCAGTTAATTAAAATAATAATTAAAATATAATTTTTTTTAAAAATCAATAAAAACATATGATATACATAACTTACCTTATCATACCAACACTGGTAACTAATGCTTGAACATACACAGTTGGATGACGAACAATCATCTTCACAACTGCAAGACTGAAAAAATACAGATATATTATATATGAAAAAATATATATATTCAAAATAATATATTTCTTTTTTATTAAGTTATAAAAGTATTTGGAATTATTGTGAAAATCTTCTTGGATTAACTACAGTATATTCTTGATATCTCAAAGATTAAGGAATTCTAAAAAGATTTAGATAACAAGTTAAAATGTAAAAAAAAATGTGTGGGATAGCATTTTTTCTTGGGACACAGTAATGTTGAGTGGTGGTTCACGGTGATTTTTCCAAAAAAATTCGTTTTTTACCTTGAAAAGTATTTAACATAACAAAGTTTTGACAAGAAACTCTTCAACATAAAAATTGCAATTAATATTAAGTGGATATGTAAGATTTATTAATTTTTTTAAATAATGAGGTTTTTGAGATATCAAAGTTCGATATATTGAAAGTATACAGTACATACAATTTTTCTCTCATCTTCAAATATTCAACACAATTACATAAATATTTATTGTTAGTATGTTTCCTTTGCTACTTTTATCATAGTTTTCACTCATATAAAAATATTAATCATTTATGATAAATTGATTTAAAACAAATCAAGGTAGATGCAGTGCAAATTAAAGTAACCCAAAATCAAATATTTTTTTGCACAGCTAACAAAATTTTTACAGGCTGAGAATATTTTGGTAATGAATAGCTAATTGAGTAACTTAACTTTTGACAAGATAGAAAATTAACACTAATGTTGATCATTATTATGAGATAGGTTGGTATAAGTTCAATATCACAATAGCCAGATTTGGTGAACAATGATGAAATCACTTATTCAAATTACTAGATTAACAGTACCCAGTCATGGGATGTGGGCAGGGTGGAACTGGGCCGTGGATGCTGATCGAGAGTTAAAAATAAATCTTGGGATAAAAAAAAAAACAGTCTTTCCAGAAGATTTGCTACTACTAGTGAAATGTAGTATTTCTCAAAAACTTCACATGTCAAACTCAAAACAGTAAAATAACATAATAAATACAAACTTATGAAACCTAATTCCATTGCAATACAACTAGAACAATCTATTTTTTATTGATGTCTGGTGTATTTTTGAATTAACTTAAGTGTAATCAATACAACAGTAATGACAAAAATGATTACTAATTTTTTTAAACGTGTAAGCACCTTCTAAAAAAAAAACTATGAAAATTGAGTACCTGCAATGATGTTATAGTTCTGTCAATGTTCAGGGGCGTTGTTTCACAATTTTCTGTGACATAAAGGAAGTCTAGCGGTGGACCTTCATCATCCACTTCATTAACACAAGGTATAGCAATTTGCTCTTTGCCTCGTGAAATGTCCCTGAAATCAAAAAGTCATAAATTTACATAGTTTCTTAATAAATAAAACAAATTATCATAACAGTAAGTTAGGAAAAATGTGAAAGACTAAAAGTGCATATTTATAAGTTTTTCAAAAAATAAAACTTACTTAGATAATATTTTTTCGGATCTATGTTGATATTTTCCAGCAATTTTTTTCAACAACATGTTTAGACTTAGTGATAAGTGAGTATCACTAGTCTTATCTATCACACACTAAAAAATAAAGTTTTATTTTCATGACCGAGAATTAAAAATTAAGAAAAAGAAAACAGATTATAAAAATAGCATAGCCTTCATGAATCAATCCTAATACCTCAGCTGGTAATTGGTTGTTTTTATTTCGTATTTGGACATCAGCACCTCTAGACAAAAATAACCTGCATAAAGAAAAGAAATATATATTAAATAATTTCATAAGTAAGCAATGAAAAAAAAAAAATTATGCAAGACAAAAAATAAACAAACACTTACGTGACACAAGCTAATGCATCTTGTCTGGCTGCAATATGACTAAAAAATTAAAATTTTAAAATCATTAACACAATGAGCTATTTTAACTTATTTCAAATAATTCAATATATCAACACTAAAAAATATAATAAACTCAAACAACATAAACTATATTATTAAGAGTATCAGATATCAAATAATAGTTATCCTTTATATATATATATATATTATAAAATTTTACTTACAAAAAGAAATACAAACTTTAATCAAATAAAGCGTTAATATATTATTAATTTCTTTTTCTCTCAAGTTTTTGACACGATGATGTGTTCTTAAAATATTTATTTTAAGGAAACATTTAATTAATATATCTGCCAAACTTTGAATGAAGGTCTTTGAGACAACTTTTAAACTTTCCAGATATATTTCCCTAACATATATTTAAAAACATCTTGTAAACTGTCATATCTTATAACTGGGAAATATTCCGTTAAATTCTGTGTAGAAAAAATTTCTGATATGACTTTTTATAATTATTTCAAAAATATTACTCATAAAAATGTTATTTTAATAATTTTATTACTCTGAAAGTAGTCTGATAGCACTGATCTGAAACTGGGA
This sequence comes from Parasteatoda tepidariorum, assembly GCF_982258835.1. Taxonomy (NCBI): domain Eukaryota; kingdom Metazoa; phylum Arthropoda; class Arachnida; order Araneae; family Theridiidae; genus Parasteatoda; species Parasteatoda tepidariorum. The sequence continues at coordinate 66,468,596 of NC_141757.1, read as the reverse complement.
AATATTTACACACCCATTGATTGATTAATATTATATTGATTTTTTATATTTCAAATTGTAAATAATTTATGGATATTACAGAACCTTTGTTAAGAAATTTCTTTTTCAATTTTTTAAATAAATGGCAATATTTTTCTTGGTTTCAATTCTAAAATAAGGCACACAAACTTAAGATTTAGGAACAATTCTTTTTTTTATATTTACAATGGAAAGAAAAATAGCTGTAAAAAAAATCTTATTTTGAGAACATAGACAAAATCAACAAACGCAATATAATTCATTATAATTTTCCTTTATTGTTATTGAAAATGCATAAATCTATGCTATAATCAGTTTTAAATCTGCTTATTATTAATAGTAATCAGAGATCATTAATAACCATAAACTTGGGTTATTGGTAAAAATAAATTAACGTTAATTACATAGACAGGTCATTATTAATATGAAGTTAGGTAATTATCTATAATAACTGGTTAATGTGATAAATTCACAAAAATTATTCCCTTTAACCAACTTAATTGGTTCTTATAAATAGCCCTTTATTGTTGCCAATTAAAAAAGAAAAAGCACACTTGGGATCAGCCCCTGACCACGTTTTATAAGAGTGCTGCACTATGAGCAAACATTGTTTAAATATTATATTTGTACGAAGGGTTTAAAGGGCAAAGATAAATTAACTTTTAAACAACACCAGTATAGGGTACACTTGTCAAATGTATTGCTGGCAATAGCCTTTAACCTTATAATAACAATAGGGTACTTACATTTACTAATATATTTTAATACAAAACAAATTACGTTTTCTGAAAGCTTTTTTTTCTTCTTGTAACAATGTAAGTTACATAGATCAGTAAAATCTTTATTTCTGAGCAACACAAACTGACTAACACAAACAAAACATTTACAACAATAAAAAAATTGATAAAAAAAACTATATTCATGCTAAAAAATGATAATAATTTATCAAAATTGAAACATTGAAGAAATGGTCTTATAATTTATCAATTAATATTCAAATAGTACAAAGATAAAAAAAAAGAGAAATTTCTTTTAGATAATATAAATATATTATCTGTGTATTACTGAATTTAAGTTTTTTTTCCCCAACTGAATGCAGCATACAATAAATTATTTTATTAAAAAAAAGAAGAACTAATGTACTTACAGTGGGGTATCACCTCTTTCATTTCTAGCATTGATATCACAGCCATAATCTAAGTATAAGTAACTTATATCAACACTGCCAGAGAATGCTGACCAATGTAATCCTGTATTACCTTCCTAAAAATTAAAATAAGATAATCATTTCAAATTTCATTCAAAATTGTAATTGTAATACATAAGACATAGAATAAGCTTACTTTATCAAACCATTAAAGAATAAAAAAGTTTAATAATTAATGTATCTTTTATTTTTTTCTTCAAGAATTTAACTTCAAAATTCTCAAAGTTTCTTCATGTGTAAACTACTTTAATTTTGACAATGTGAACAAAATTTAAAAGTAGCCCCAAGGATTCATTAAGACAGTAAAAAATGTCACAAATTTTTAACTTAGTGATGAAAATTTGCATTAATCCATTCTTACACCTATACATTTGTGGCAAGAAAAATAAATTTTTATTTCTCAGTTTTCATATTTCTTTTGCACCAGTTTTTCCCTATCTGTTTATTAAACTTACAGTAAAATAATCGGAATTAATTATATTCAATTAAATATTTAAAGAATTTCATGAGTGCAAAAGCTCATGTAGCACATATTGCAGCTTAAATTTGATTTATCTACTTAATAAAAGAAAATACACTTAGGTAGCAAGGGAATGAAACAATTTTTATAAAAAAAGAAATTCACATTTAAATCACAAATCCCATTCTTTTTAACCAGAAATCTGAATCAATTAGCTTCAATTTAGTCACGGATGTTTATTTTCACTCCTCTTTTGCTTTTACTATCTTTTCCCACCTCTCCTCATTAGAGTGCTCCTGATATTATAAATAATTTATATTTATAGCAATGTTAAAATTTTATTGCAAAGCTTCTTCATTTACTTTACTTATTACATATTCTTTATGAAACAGAAAATAGACAGCCAATTTTATTTTTATGAATCTGGATTACATTATTTGAAGATAACGCATTGCGCTATTAATTATGAAAATCAAAATAAAATGACAGTCTCATCCTCTTAGTAATTATGATATACTCCAGCATGGAAACAGGCACTACAGATTATCACAACACCTGCAGATTATTTCCCACCACAAATTGTTTTCAAAATAAACAACAAATTGAAAAAAAGTTGCTTAAAAAAAGTAAAAATTGGAAAGAAAATTATTTTAAAAGAGTTTTAGAATAAAATGGAAGAAAAAAAAAGATTTTTTTTTTTTTTTTAATCTTTATTTATGAAAAATTAGGAACACTTTTCTTTTTTAAAATTTGTAAAAAATTTGATACTGAAATAAAGACACTTAATCATTATCAGCAAAGTACTTGTGATGATAAATGAATTTCCTTTAAATATCTTAAAGGAACTTTAAATAGGCACAAATCAGAACATCATGAATTACATTTGTAATTTTTTTTTAAATTAAAAGATTTTATTTTAATATTAACATTAGCATGTTCATCCTTTTGTTCTGATTTCTTTATTAGGCTTAGTATAAACATTCGTTTTTTCTTCTTTTGCAAAAAAATAAAGTATGATTTATGGAATTCATGTTAAACTTAAACAACTAAGTTTCTGAACATAACTGTATTATGATTAATATCTGCAAATTTTACAAAATTTGTGTTAGATTAGGCTCAATTTGTAAAATAATTTCTGCCTGACAGTGTCAAAGTTGCAGATAAATCTGATTTCTTGAAGATAGAGCTGCATATTGACCCTGTAAATCCTACGTGAGTGGGCCTATAACTATAGTAAATTCTACAAAATAGTTAAATTGCAACAAATAAAAACAAAATAAAAAAATAAATAAAAATATCTTACACTATCTTTAATGTTAGGATTAGCCCCTCTCTTTAACAAATATTTAACTACTTCATAGTGGTCATGTTCAGATGCCCAAACAATAGGTGTCCAACCTCCATCATCCTAAAATGAAAACATAGAAGTTAAGAAATATTTTTAGCATTACCAAATCAAAATGTCATAATAAAATGATGACTTAAAATATACAAGACAATGTCACTTTACATACATGTTAATCAGCTTTAAAACTAAAGCTTTCAAAAATATTTTTAAACATCTTGATCATAAAAGGAGGAAACAAAATATTAGTGTTCTTTGAAACAATAGGAGAATTTGAATAATTAGAACAGTTATACACTATTATTTAATAGTTGTTGAAAATTGCAACAATTTCATAGTTATTTAAAATTTCAAGTGTTATAAAGGAATAAAAATTCTCTAACTTTAAACCATCCTCTAGGTTACTCAGATAACTTAAAAGAATTTTTGTAACTTAAAAAAAAAACTTTATTTGTACTAATTAATTAGCATAACAGAAGTTACTGCAGGAGATATCTTTTTTTTTTATAGTGCACTGTACACATAAAAATTACTAAATGAGCAATGTGTAACAGTTTATTTGAAATAAACTATAAAAATCTTTGTTAAATGGATATCAATATAAAATATTATGTACAAAAGAAAATAAAGGAAAAGTATGTTACCTGAGCATTTATATCCACATTCCTAGAGCTCATCAACATTTTTAATATGTCTAGGTTTCCATTTTTAGCAGCCATGTGAAAACTTGACATTCCATTTTCACCCTAACAAATTCATAAAATAATAATCAATTAATCATGCTGAAATTTTAAAAATTTCAAAGAAGGCTAGCTCAAATTTTAAGAAATTAAAGTCATAGAATAAATGCAAAATATTAATGGGTTTATAAGACAAAATTTATTTAACTTGTCTTGTGAAAAATAAATAATATGTTTTAGTACATTTTAAAATATATTCTCTTAAACTTTTTTTTTTTGATGCACTAGGTAAAATGTTCATCACTCAATTATTACCCAAATACATAGTGTTTTGATAAAAAAAAAAAGAAACAACATTACCAGTACCAGGTAAAGTTATATTGCTTTTTGCAATCACCTTTATCATAAATTTAATTTATATTTTCCTGATAAAACTAACATTAAGGGAACAGAAATTAAATAAAAAATCAACTGGATTACACAGGCATAGTTTTTAAATACAAGAAACAGTGCAAAAATAATATAATACAATAATTAAAGAGATAAGAAAATGGATATATTAAACCTCTTCTTTAGTCACACTGTGAATATCTATACAAATTTTCTGCCAACAGAAAATTTGGATTGAATTTCAGTAAAACATTTTGTAAGGTATCTATCAATTATCGCAAAATATAATTAAGCTTTTTTTTTTATTCTGAAAATAATTCTTATGGTTATGTTATTAATTTTAATTGCTTTTTTTTTTTTGAAAAAATAAAATAATTCACAATTGAAAAAAATTAAATAAATATTAAAAGATTATTTAATGTAAATAAACCTGCAATAAGTAAGCAATAGGTTAGATTAACTGCAAAATAGCAACAAAAATTATACATAATAAAAAATATTTAAATAATTTTTTTTTCTTCTAAAATGATATTTATCATTAAGCTTTCTTGTAGTACTGCAAGTTTGACAGCAAACATAAAATGGAGCTTTTAGTTTTTTATAATATAATACAGCTATTATAAAATCTGTACTGAAACATACGAGTAAAAAACAAGTTATTTCTGCATATAAATTTATAGAAAAATCTAAGCAACGAAATTCTCTAAAATTTCGAAAAAACATCCAACAAATAAAAGTGTAACTTATCTTGTGGGCCATACAAAATGTAAATTAATATGAAAGATTATATTCAAACTTACTTTAAAATCAGCTAATGCCCCATTTTTAATAAGATAAAAAACTACATCTTTATGATTATTTTCAACAGCTAGCATCAGTGGAGTGTATGTTCGTTCATTCAATGAATCATTAATTGCTCCAGCCTGTAAGAGTAAATGAATATGTACTTAACCTAAAATACCATAATTTATAATTTTAGAAAAAAATTAATAAAATTTAACATTTGCAGCTAAAAAAAAACTTGTTGGGATATACAGTTATCAAACATATACACATTTATATTTAGGCACAACTCCTAATTTACACATTCAAACTGAAAACTTTTTGCACTTACTTAATGGAACAGCTACAATCAATAACTATCCAAACATACACATAATTAGAAATTGTACACTTTTTCAAAACACAGCAATTTAGTGAAACACTAGTGAATTTGGAATTTTAAGTATGTACTGTACTGAGTAACTTTCGAAAATCTCCTTGCTACACGAAAGAAAATTCTTTTTCAATTCCAGACAAAATAGATACTGTAGTACACTTGAAAAGAAAAGCAACATTTCTTTAACAGAAATTTACAAGAATGAACTTTTTCCAGCTATTGAAATATGCTATAAATTAGGGTTTATTAGGTTATTTTGTCTCAATTTCAATTGAGAAAATAGAAAAAAAAATTAAATTAAGAAATTCATTATAAAGGGGTTAGTTAAATCTTGGCCCCACTGTACAGCTTTAGACGAATTTCCTTTTATTAATTTTATACAAAATTTAATTTTAGCAAAAAATGTGTTCACACACACGCAAAAGAGAGAGAGAGAGAAAAAAAGATGAAACAGCTGTAGCAAAAATCACAAATATATTTTCACAATCATCTATAAGTTTTTTACCTGTATAAGTAAATGAACTACAGTAGTTTGACCATTAGCAGCTGCAGCATGTAAAGCAGTATCATCCTCATGATCAGAAAATTTTAAGTTTGGATCAATTCCTCTGGCTGTAAGGAATTAAAATATATATAGAGAGAGAGTATTACATTAGAAAATTTTACAGTTTTTTTTAGTGTTGTTTTTATATGTCAACTAATGAAATTTCCCATGAGAAAACAGTTGTTAAATACGTACACATAATAAATTTCAGAAATATTTTGCCCAACATAGTGTTGTTTTTAAAGGTCAACATAAATTAAATGGATTAATTTCTGCCATTATTTTAATTATTCGATATTAAAACAAAATGTAAAGTAGTTCTAAATTAAATACATTAAGATTAAAATACTACCATTAAATTGAAATGAAAACTATAAAATGAAAATTATTATATCTCATTTTTTTAAGCAAATGAAAAAGATTTCCCTTCTTTTCTCTCATGCTGTTTAATTTTCACAAAGCAAATTTATGAAACAAAACATTGCATTATTATTGTACATTGTATTACATAAGTTTCCATTGTATTATTACTTTTTAAAATTGCTCTTTCAACAAAGTGAAAACTTATTTTTGAATAACAACATAGGTGCATTTGTACTTTGTACCCTTATTAATATTTCAAGGTAAATATAATTAATACTTTACAAAAAATAAAATCTTAATTATTCACTTGCTAATAGCATAATACACAAAAACATCGTGTTACCAACATAAAAATCATGTTTTCCACAAACAAACAAAATTTTTGAAAAATATTTTTTTAAACAGTATGAAAATGTGGTTCAACATTACAATTTTTGTGAGCCCTTCAATTGGAAATTACAAACATTTATTTTTCATAATGTTTGACTTTCAGGTATATCATGTTCTTCTGCTTTCCCTCTTCGAGCAAAATATAATAATACTGTTTTTACATAATAATGAATGCTATCTTTTAAGTTTAATACCTAATATGTTCAAAACTTTTAATAAGTCGCCTTCAGCTGAAGCAGTATAAAATTCTTCATGAGTATGATAGTTTGGAATGTCACGATTTTCATTCATCATTTGAAGTAATTTATCCAATTCATCTTTTTCTGGTCCATTTTTCAAGCCAACTAAAATAAAATAAAAAATTTATTTTTCAAATTGAAACAAAATAACAAAAAATACTGTCTCACGTTCATCATATTTTAAAAGCAAAAGAGATTAATTTTGAACCCCAATTTTAGATAGAAGAAAAACTATTGAATCATAAACTAAATGCACACATACTGTTTGCAAAGATAACCACTTTTAACTTTAAGTAAAGTAAAAGGTAAAAAATACTAAAAAATGTTAGAGATTGGAAATTATATTGAATTCTCAAAAAATAAAATTATAAAAATTTAAGAAGTTTTATTGCAGTTTATATGAATGAAAAGAATTAATTTCCAAACTCACCAGATGACAATACTTTTCCTGTGTCTTCTATTCTGTAAGAAAAATCAACAACTTCGTCATCTTTCATACGCTCTACAGCATTAGAAATTGATATTCTTGCTTTCTCAACATGGGGTCTGAAATTGCAAAAATGTGGTATATAAGTAATGAAGAAAGGTTGCATAAGTATAAGCAATTACAAAGAATCAAAATCATTTGTAATACAAATACTTAATAAATATGCTTATATAAATAGATGCTTAATAATAATGCATAAATATATGCTTATATAATTATATGCTTAATAAATATGCTTATATTAAATAGCACAAAAATATTGAAATAAATCAAATAATTTACATAGAAAACTTTGAGAAAATATTTTTTAAATTACTTATAATATAAAACCACATAATAATAATACATTTTATACATAACATGCTGCTGTGTGATTCAGCTATAAGTATTCATATTTATGAATTTTAACATTAAAAGGTCCTCTATTGAGTAATTAATATTGATTTCAATTTACCCATATCGTAGAAGAATTTTCTTTAATAAGGTTGAAAATGATCAAGTACAAATTTAAAGAAAATGGAATTGTTGTGGAAGCCATTTGCAAAGATTATTCTCAACAAATTAATCTGTACTTTTAATTTTTTTTAATTTTTATTTATACAGATTGATACTTACAATGGTTGATTAGTTAGCTGACTTAAGAAAAATGAAGGTGGACTAGCCATATGCATTTCTAAAGTGACATGCTTTAAACCTGAAGTTGCACCACAATGCAAACAAAATGTCCCAATGCCTTCTTCTTTGGACTGACACTGCTCATGATACAGGTGAACAACTCTACGTTTATTTTTAAAAGTCACACATTGGATAAAAGAGCCCTATTGGGGAATAAAAGACATATTAATGAACTCATGCGATTGAGGTAGAAACAAAACAAATTAATAAGAAACACAGACCTGTGAGCAAAAAAGACCACAATAAGGACAAGAATGGTGATGTTTAAGCCTCCATAAATGCATTTCACACATAATAGTGAAAGGTATTTTCACTGAAGTTCGAACAAGTTTATTAGTCACTACAGGATTAGAGCATCCAACCAGCTAAAATAAAAAAAACTACACATTTAAAAAAGTTATTATTATTTTACAAAAAATTAAACACATTTTACACAAGACTATCCCTTGTGCAAACCTAACAATAACCAAACTTTAAAATAGTGCTATCAGATTACTTTCAAACTATAATATTAAGAGTAATAACATTATTTAAATATCATTTTTATGAGTAATATTTTTGAAATAATGCTAAGAGTCATATCACAAACTTTTTCTACACGGAATTTATCGGAAATATTACATAAATTAGACATTACACCTAACATTATTACTTTTCTTTAATCAAATTGCCTCAAACATAACAAAGAATAACACATAAGCAAGAAATTATCTGTTAAATAGTTGCAGGTTTTGACAATTATTTTAAATTATTATTTTATGAGTCAGAGTTTAGAACTTACCTTATCATCAATAGAATCAACAGCTTGGCAAAATACTCCTTCTTCCTCACTTCCTAAATTTGCCTCATATGTATCACCTTCACAAGTACAATTCATTACTGGAGACTGACGACTATTAAACTAAACAAGGAAAAAAAAAACAATAAAATTTAGTACAAAAACACTCACTAAATTAAGCATAGTTTATTATTCTATTATTGTTGCAGAAATATGTTACGATACATTGAGTATGCTGTGAGATAAAATTATATACAATCAAATCTTATTAATATGAACTAATTTTTGATTCCTTATCAAATTATATACAGATACATTGCTTTTAAGCACTTATAACAAGGATATGCGTAATGCGAAATATCTTTAAAGGTGAAATCTAGGTCAAAATATTACGTTTAACGCAAATTATACATTACTATTTACTTCTGTTATCGTAGGGGAACCTGAGTTTGATAACAAAAAGAATAAATATTTTTGATATTGTTATTTTTAGTGTTGATTATTTCATCATTACTGATGCAAAATGAAAGATAATAATTAAATCAGTCTTATGTCTTCGTAACTAAAATAACTTTTATATTGAAAAAGTAGAAGGAAAAAAAAGCCTTTATATGAATGTGGAGGAGGAAGGATATTTTTTCAATAAATCCTAGTCTTTCATTTTTTTTAAACTAAAAATAAGATATTTTGAATTACAAATGAACTATAAAATTATTGTAAAATATACACAAACATAACAGTAAGAATATTTAATACTTTCTATAAAATGAAACAAGTATATAAAATAAAACCAAGGAATTAGTTAGGTTTATAGTTTCTAAAACACATAGCAATATGAAGTAAATGATACAAAATTTTAGAATCCCTGATTTAAATAACCAGTTTGTTAATTTTTATTATCTGAAATATAACTAATGCTTAATCAATAACTGTTTACAATTATACTTCATTTAGTAAAACTAGAAATATTATAAGACCCTACATAAAATAAATCATTGTTCTTTATATATAATAAGCCCAAATTTTTTATAAATAAAATAAAATTAGCTTTGGTCTAATTTTTCAAATATGTTGAGTTGCATTAAAAACTTTTTTGTGTTTTTGAGTATGAAAAAAAGTTTCTCAATTTTTATTACTATTTAATTAATACTTACAATTATATCAATTTTTGTAATGGGGCCTTTCTTTGCTTCACTGTGAGTAATCGGTTGAAATGTCTCAATAACATCTGAAATAAAAATCCTCTTTGGAATTCTTTCTCTGACAAAAGCAATATAAAAAAGCAAGATTATAAAAGTATCGTATTTTACCTTTAGGTGGATCTGGCTTTGGAACAGGAACCTTACGAGGAGCAGGCATAGGATTTAAAGAAAGTAAGCCAACTTCTGTGTCCACAATATCATCTGTGAAACGTCGTTTTATACGTTGCCTGGATTTCACACAAGTTGCAATGGTGGATTGAGCATCAGAATCTATAATTTTATAGAATACAAGTCATTAGCAGGTCTATACTATCAAAAACAAGTAGCTAGTTTAGCTTGAAGCAACATCCAAACTAAAATATATTTTAGAAAAAATTAATTTAGCTAAATAATTTTTTAATAATAAGATATAAAACAAACTATGAATAATTTTAAATAATACATAAAAATAATATTGTACCTTTTTCTGGACTTTCACTGGGGGAAAATACTCCTTCACTATCTTGTTCATCACCACTTTTCAAAGCATTGTCCTGTTCATCACCACTTTTGAAGTTATTGTCTTGTTCATCACCACTTTTGTTATTACTGTCCTGTTCATCCCCACTTTTGACAGCACTGTCCTGCTCATCACCACTTTTGAAACCATCAGTCATTTTTTCATCTTGATCAGATTGATCATCTTGATCTATGTCCATATTTTCAGCAATGTCTTTGGAACTATCATTTATTTTACCCATACTAGAAGAAGAATCCATTTTTTCAGAATCATTTAATTCATCTGTAGTTTGTTCTTCTTTAACAGATACAGGAGATAGCACTTTGGTCTTCTCACTTGAATTCTCTCCTGGAGATTCTTTACTAGGAAAAACAGAATTTGAAAAACTTTCATTGCTTATATCGTCATATTGCATTGTTTTAGGAGTTTCAGATAAGAACTGTTTTTCAGAGTTAGCATTATTTGAATCATCCCACTGCATTTGATCTAAACTTTCAAGGACATCAGCAACATTTTGGATTGACTCACTACACTCACTTACAATTGCAGATTCAGGCTTATTTTCATCAAGTTCGCAGCTTTGTTCAGTATTTTCATCTTGCTGCACATTGTCTTCATCTTGCTCAACATTATCTTCATCTTGCTGTATATTGTCTACACGTTGCTGTATAGTGTTTTCATCTTGCTGATCAATATTTTCTTCTTGTTTTGCAACAGTTTCAGCTGGCTGAGAAACATTTTCATCAGCATTTTTACTCCTGCTTGTATTCTCTTCTTGCTCTTTTACCTCATTGAGTTTTTTGTCAGCATCTGTGCTAGTAACATCTTGTTTTGATTCTATGGTTTCTACAGAAACTGGAACAGGTGAATTTCTTGAATCGACATTATGGTCATCATCAGCGAGAGATTTTTCTGAAGCACTATACAGATCTTCACTCATCATGCTATTGCCTTCATCAGAATCAAGATAACTACTATTTTCAGTGCCAGCAAGACTGCAGTTATCATCTTTGGATTCATCATTAGATTTAATTATTTTTCGTTTCTTCTTTGACAAATATAAACCATAAGTGCCTCCACGAAAAAACCTTTTCTTCTTTTTCTTTAATTTGCCACTAGAATTGTTACTTTGATTTAAATTACTATTATCTGCATCATCAACTGGAGATGAAGAAACTATTGAAGTAGTATTAGAAAAAGTCAGTTGTCTGGAGACGGATTGGAGACTTTTATTGGAAGAAACTTCATTAGCTTCACTGACATCTTTACGCTTATCACTCAAAGCAGCACTTTGATTATTATCAGAAGTTTTTCTTAAACCAGATCTTAGACTAGATGGAGCAGACTTGGCTGCGTGAGTAGGTTGTTTCTGTAACCTTCTCAATGGCCTTGATGATTCACTTTCTGCAAAACTCTTTTTAGCCCTTTGATTTGATCTTAGTCTCTCAGCAGGATTTTCACTCACAGCATCCTTTTTTGTAATATTTTTTTCTGACTCAGATTTATTTGAAGTCTTACCATCTTCAGTAACTTGATCTTTTTTAGCTTCATTTGATTTAATATTTTTTCTTAAAACTTGACCCAGAGGAGTTTTAAGAGCTGACATGATATTTCCCTGCAACTTTTCCTTGGCTTGTGAAATTAGTTCCGATTTTTGACTTTGTTCTGCAGTTGATTTGAGCTCTTGACTCTTGCCTCTTAAAGATACACCCTCTTTACTTTTTAGTTTTTGCAAAATTTCTTTCTGTTTACCATCTCCAGGTTTTGAAGCGCACATTTTAGCCCGACCTTCACCCCTAAGCACTGGGAAAAATGTAGTTATTTTATGGGAATTTGAAACTGAGCCACTTTGTTCTTCTTTGGAAGTTCCAGAATCATCTTTAGAGGCATTCTTTATTGCAGGGCTGTTAGATGGTGTGGATGCCATTTCATAAATGTGTTGCTATATGTTTGTTTCCTAGATAAGAAAAAATATATGCACAATAAGTAATCAATTAATAAAGATTGTAAATGAAAATTTAAAAAAAAAAAGAGTTGAGCTAAAAACTGAACTATACTTATTCAGCTGCAAACATACAATAAACACAATTCATTCTCACAGAAAAGAGGAAAACTAAAATATCTAGCCATACTGAGCTATTGTTAGTTAATATTTAATTTAGCTACTGTTTTAGACGCTTAACATTGCATTACATTTTACTTTAATCTAAGGAATTTATTCTTTTAAAAATTTTGCATTGAATAATTATTATGAATACATAGAAAGCGCATTGAAAAAAATGATAGGAAAGAAAATTAAACAGTAAACACCTAATTTAAAAATAAATTATCTTATTAACTTATGACAAAAAATACCATGCAAGATGAATTACAGTTCAGTGAGAAAAAGCAAGAGAGTTGAAATTCATTATAATTACAGCACAGAATTATCTTAAATATGTGATGTTGATGACTTTATTTGAAAATACTGAATTGTCCATATTTAACCAAACAGTTTCAGTAAAATTTAAGACTAGATATTAGCCATACATTGTAATTTTTTGAAAGAAAGAATTTTTTTTAAAATTTAATGAGTCAGATGTTTAATTTTGTTAATAATATTAAGTATTCCTACATTTTACCAGATGATTTGGTTGGGACATATGAACAAATTAAAATCTAATTTATATAAAAAATATCAGGCTTACATCAAATAAATCCAATTTTTTTATTAAAAAAAAATCACAAATTTTGCCAATCCTGAGAGTTAGAGCAGTATATTGATTTTTTTTAAAAAGTGTATAGGTACATTTGGTTTGCTTTTGATCAGACTTAAAACAATTTTATTTAGCTTTTAATCAACTTTTATAAAAAGTTTAAAAGATAAATTCTAAATAATTGTAATTTGAAGAGAAAGAAAAAAAATTAAAAAACAAATTACATTTTTACATTCTGCTTAATGAATTCTATGTGAGCAATCTCTGCATACTATAACTTATAAAGTGAACTGAAATCATTCCTGAGTTAATTTATAGTGTTTAGAAAGGAAAAAAATCTTAAATCTATTACAAAATAAATATTTAATCATAAAAATTATTTATTTAAGGAACATAAATATTTAGGTACACCTTGTTCAACTCAAGGTTAATGGATAGATATAGTTGTGTTCTTTCTAATGCATTTTCTAAATTAAATAATTAAAGGGAGAAGGAGTTTTAGAAGAATTATCACACCTTTTTCTCTTAAAAACTTTTGTAAGCACAAAAAATTTGATGAGAACAGCCATTGACAAGGAAATAACCCCAAAGCTTTGAATTATTCTTAGGTTTTACTATGTTTTGAGACTATAAAAGTATGAAGGAAACTGAGACCAAATACAGGCCTTAGTTATAGTGCAGATGAAAACTTTCTTGTTTGAAAACACAGAAAGGGTTAATATTCATAAAGTAATAACTAAATACAGAATGGGTTTTCAAGCAAATGGAGTATCGGGACTGCATTCAGGCTCAGTGTTCAACTTAATTGAACCTCAGATATGAGAATCAAGATTAAGTATAAAGAGAAAGGTAAGGAAATAATTATAATGAACAGTATGATAACTTTTATTTATATTGTGTTTTTATCAAAAAAGTGATTTAAAAACTGTAAACTGATAAGGAATATTATTACATACAGAAAAATATTTATACATATTTTAATCCTGACATACTAACAATATTCAATTGAACATTAGAAATCAACATTAAGAAAAAAATGTTCTATTGAGCATTTTTTTCTTCAGTACAACAGTAATTGAAAAGTTATTGAATTTAACTACCAATAAATGTTTAAATTTGACTCGAATCTTGTTATTTCACACGTTTGAGTAATTATTTAAAAAATATAATTAAATATTTGAGTTAGCGGTCCACTGACCGTTTTCACCAAGCTAAACAAAAACAATTCACATATGTGCAGTTACCGTTAATATATGTTGTAAAATAAAAATTATTAAAATATTTAAATAACTTTTGATTGAAGTAATGTATTTTTAAAAAGTATGATGGTGAAAAAAATGAAATTTATGCTTGCTTTAGGTGATTGTTTTAACACCTGAAGGCTGGGTGTAACAGTTTCACTGTGACTGTGGTTAAATCTTGTAAGTAAACAAAACAATCAATCAGTAAAGATCATTCATTAGATTTAGTTATAATTAAACAAGGGAAAGTATATCACAATTTTTTTCATATAACCATGATAGCTTACAGAAGGCTTGCAAATTTTATTCCTCTTGCTGTAAGAAATTCCGCAGTAAGTTTTATGCTTCTTATAACTTTTATTCTAATTTTCCTCAAATTTATGCAAAATTTTATTTTAAATTTTGCATTTTTATACTATACAAAATACACCATGAATTAATTGGTTTTCTTCGAAATCAATGTCTAAAATCATTATTTATTGATTCAAACACATTTTTGATTGTCAAAGTATTATGAAAGTCACCTTTAATAGTCTATAATTCAAATATGGAATTAAATTATAAATAATCTCTTGATGGAAAAGGAAGATTCAGAATTAGTATATTGAAGAAAACCTATTGCCATTTTTTACATTGTAATTAGATCTCTACTATTTCTAAACCTCTAGCTTTGCGATATGATGACAGAAAAAAATTTATTAGAGCAATAATTTGGCCTTATTTCATTTGGTCAACAATAGAGAATATGATGTTATTTAAAAGTTCTCTAAATGGACTGAGTAATTCTTTTTTTTTCCCTTTCCTAACAGGTTTATTCTCACTCAAGAAGATTAAAAAAAGTAGTCTGCCAAAGCACCTGTCAGCATTTGAGAGCAATTGAATACCGCAACTATTTTACATCAAAAAGTGAGTATTACTGTAAACTGCTAAAAATCATAACAAAAATGCAAGACATTTTTTGTCAGTGAAAAGTCATTAGCCTACACAGAGTTCAATTTTATAAAAATATCAAATATTATGGTAATTACACTTATCTCATTTATAAAACTTGAGGTGAATATAGCGAATAGTGAATGCATTATATTGCATTGATTTTATTTTATAGTATCAAGGTTTCAGATTTTAGTCTTTTAGATGTTAAACTGGTTACAACTAGATTTCAAATTATTTCATAGAACATAATTAAAAATGTTCTGATTAATGATTGTGATTCTGATTAATGAAATGTTCTTTTATGATTGTTGCAAATTATTATTATTATATATATTTTTTTCAAATAACAAACTTTTCTACCAAGTTTTTTTAAAATTATTTTTCTATTAAAAGAAAAAGCAATAAATATTAGTTTAATCATCTATGTCTGAGGTTGTGAAGCGGCTGTTTATAAATTACAAGCTTGTAAAAAAAATGTGTTATTTGAAATAATAATTAATAACATGTAATACTGAATTATTAAGAGTGAGATTAAGAGATTATTCAATTCAAAACTACTAGCCATACACTACATTGCTAACTATGAAAAAAAAGTAGTGACTACAGTAGTTTCACTATATGTAGTGCACTACTTTGGGCTATCTGGTCGGTCTCTTAATCACCTATCAATTAAGTGCTTAATGCAAACTGGATGTATTTACAAACGTAGGAAATTTTTTTTAAACTAATTTTCTTCCATTTTTTTTTATACTGCAACCTTTACATCACATTTTATAAAAGATATGCTTAGTTTTTAAAATTAGCAATCCTTGAATTGTTGTTGTCAAAAATAACTTTTCTCTCATTAATAGTTTTAATGTATATCATATTTATTTATTTTTATTTGAAATTCTAAAATTTATAATGACATTGATTCTGAAAATACTCTACTTTTTAAGCAAACTAAAAAAATTTCCCTAGGAAAACTAGCAGATATACACAATTTTTAAACTTTGAGGAACAACAATTTTCTTCATAACTTTTATTAAGGACTGGCAGAATAACTTATTTTTCTAAATTTTATTTTGGGAATCTTGATTTAGTAGCTAAAAAAGTTGTGTGTTTGACCTCCAAACAAACATAAAATCTGTGATAGTTTTGTTTTGAACTTACAAATTATGTATCATACTTCGTTAGTTTTTTATGTAAAGATTCTAGTCTCTTTTGAGGGGTCTGCTCAGGCCAAATTTACTACCGTTAAGCAGTACCTTCACAAATTCAACTTTAGAAAAAACGGTAGTTTCACAAAATACTTTATCTTAAAATTTTATTTTTGTATCCCGTAAGAAACGATAAATTTCTATTTTTACCATATTTTTGTGTTGATTTTTTTTATGAAATTTTTATTTTTGACAAATTATGACTAAATTTTCACAAAATAGGTACCTACCAGAAAAACCTAGACAGTCCCCTGCCGTTACAAACTATTTTTTTTCTGAGGCAACTTCAACAGAAAAAAAAAATACCAAAATTTACAAACAAATACTGAAATTTATGAATACATTGATATTATAAATTTTAAGTTAAACAGAATGATATTTTCAGATCATAATTGCCTTTTCAATACAATAGGCCCAACACATAAAATAATCTAACTCAAACTAATTGGAAATTAAACTTTGATGCAGATTTTGGCAACCAGGATATAGAACTAGTAAGATTTGGCAGCAAGAAGAATGACCTGAAAAAATGTTCTAGAGAAAGCCACGGCCCAACCGAGGCTGTCATAACAGTGATAATAATTATAGTCTCCAAATACCCAAATTTCTCTTTTAATTATTTAGCTTGATGTGAATTATTTTCATTCTTATAAGCAATAATTATCATACAAATCAAAATTAAATTTTTATTTCTTAATTCATTAAATTCTTTTGAAGACCATCCAAAGATTAAAATAATAAAAGTTACTTAATTCAGAAATATTTCATGCATATGTAGTTGTGATAAACTACACAAATGATGAATATATTTATAAAATTTCACACATTTTTAATCACTTTTGAAATATATAAATTATGTTTCATCTAACTTTTTTTATTACAGTTTGTTTTGGAAAACTTGTTAGCTTTAATTTATCTGATATTGGAGAAGGAATACGGGAAGTTACCCTCAAAGAATGGTACATTTTATCTTTTTATAATAAACTTCATCTTACAGTATGAAACATGTAAAGAATATGTATTATAACTACTTTCTAATCTAGGGCATTGATTCAAAAACTGACTAATTGCTTGTTCCTTTTTGCTTGAATTGGCTTCATTATTTATCTATATCTATACATATATACAAGTATTTCTTACAAAGATATTATCAAATCAAACTTTTTTATTTATTTAAAACTATGTTATTTTTATGCTACATCAGCTGTATTGTTTTCAAAACATGTTACCTCATTTTCAGAAAAAACTGTGGGAAAGCATATGGTGCAGCAAAGATTTTGCTAAACTTTGAAAACGACATGTTTTTAGGTGCAATTACTTCTGATTCGTTTTACTAAAAGTTCGTCCCTATTTAAAGTAAAAGTAATACAAATCTCCACTGTAAAGATATACATATATAAAAAATTTGTGATTAGTAATTGATTCAGTGATAATAATTCAACAATGAATTATAACCAAAATATGTTTTCAAGAATGCACCAAATAATATTCAGAACATTTGACACACTATAGCATGTAAGTGAGATTACTAGTTCAGAAAACATTGAATAAATACTTCTTGTCTTTTTAAATAATTTGCTAAAATGCTGCCTAGAAATTAGAAAATTAAGGGACAAGACTGACTACTTTGGAATTAAATTGTTATGGAGGTGACGGTTTAACATGTTGACTGTTGTACTTGGGAGTAAAAAAATAATTTAAAAGTTTTTAAAGTTTAAAAGGGAGTATCTTGGAAAGTTTCACTAGAAAATTTAATTTCATAAAAATTGAGCAATTTGTGATATTCTTATTACCATAAAGTTCATTAAAACTGATCTTCTTTATTTTATCTGTGTTAGCATTGCTTTAAAAATACTTTGATAATCATATTTATAATTTGTTGTTAGTTAATCTATAATTCTTATTTTTTATGCATATATTTATTAATTTTTTACCTGGGAAATAGGAATGAGATTATTTTATATATTATAGTCATTAAAGTACTTCTCAGTTATTGGGATCATGCTTTTCCAAGTTATTGCCAAAGAAATCATTACACACGCATGTACATGTAACTATATACTATACAAGTATATTTATGGCAGTCTTGGCTATATGGTCTCTATAACAGATAAATACCATCATTATTTTTATTAGCTACTTGTTTAATATGATATTTCTAGATTTTCAAACAAAATTCATTTAAAAATTGAGCTATTTTTAATATGTTACATAGGTATGTCAAAGAAGGAGACAAAGTTAATCAGTTTGATAGCATTTGTGAAGTGCAAAGTGATAAGGCTTCAGTAACTATTACTAGTCGGTTTGATGGATATATTAGAAAATTGCACTATGAAATAGACAGTACTGCTACAGTTGGCTCACCTTTAGTAGAGATTGAACTGTTTGAATCTGGTAACTGTATTTTGATTTATGTAATTGTTTTTATATTGAAAATAAATAAGATGAATTGAAATTTTTATACATTTGATTCTCAGCAAAATGTACTTTTTCTAGGAAAAAGTTACCTTTAAATAATAAAGTATTTAATTTGGTTTTGCTACTTTTCTTCTTCTAATGCCCAAGTAAATTTATTCCCCAATTTTTTTTTTACTGTTAATGTAAACTTGAAAAATGATCCTATGTAGTTGATGCTAATTTATTTGTCTTATTAAATATTAACTAACTATTTGCATTATTGCTAATTATTAAGAAGCTAATTTGCATTATTGCTAATAATTAAGAAACTAATATTTGACTTTTAAAATTCTTATCTTAAATTTTACTGTTAAAAAGAATTGCACGTCATAAAAGGTTTCTATGTCCTGATTTTCCTGTTTCAAAATATTCTGTTTTTATTTGTCCTAATTTTTAACATTTAGTTCTGATACTTTAGTTATTTATTTTTTCTGAACATACCACTTTGACAAATGTGCTATTTTTAAAGGATAATTCAGATTTTTGAAAAATATTTCATTCAAAAGAAATCAGAAAAATTAGACATAATGTCAAAACTAACGTTTTTATTCAAATAATGAAACCTGAAACATATTTCAAATGAAAAGGAGTTACTGTGAGCAACAAAATCCCTGTCTTTATCTTCCATTTTTCTTTTAAAGAATGAATTATTTCTGAATCAATATTGGAACAAAAATTATCTTTATTAACCCCACCCTTTTTACGGAATATTTTTCTCAGTGAATACCTCTTTTCATCGTAAGTCAGTAACAGACGCTTGTCCTTCAGGTCATGAACAATAGGTATCTCAAACTCTTGAAGAAGAATTAACTTTTTAAAGAAATAAAACCTTTCATCCCCATTAGATTTTTTTTTCTTCATAAAAATATCTAACTCTCCACTTGTTGAAATTCAAAATATGCCTAATAAAAAAAAAAAGCTAAAAACTGTAAATATCCTATTGTGGCTCATTTTATTTTGATGATCTTTGTAACCAGATAACCACACATTATGTTTTCTTTAATTTGTATACATTTATCATTTATTCTTTAGTATGTAGATTTTATATGATATAGTTTTGAAGTAATATATTGTTGCATGAAAATAACTCTAAATATCAGTTTATGGTTATTTTGATCTCTTTTTATATTGAGGGATCTATTTCCAATGTCAAGAAAATTAGGTTCTGATTATTCTCCACATATGTATGTGGGAGATTGCACCACTTTATATAATTTCTGATCAACTTTTTTCCATGTTTGTTTTATATTTTAATGAGATGAGTTATTGTATTTTTTTTTTTTTTTTAATGTTGTGGAGAGCTAAAAAAATATGCCTCACAAAGCAAAATTTTCAGAGCAGTGGATTATACCATTTTTTGCCCCTTTGTTTCAACTTCTTAAAAATTGTCTAGTGTGTATTGCACCAAAAAACATCTTGATTTTTTTGTAAAATGTTTTTCTTAATTTTATTATGAAGCCTGCCATCTAGATTATTACAACAGTATATTACTTTCTTTTTCCATCAACATGGTATTTTACAGAATCTGTGGCTTGCTATCACGAAATGAAATATTTAGAAATGTGGATTGCACTATTTTTTATAGCCGTTTGTTTCAACTTCTTAAAAATAGTCTACAGTGCATTACACCAAGAACGTCCTGAGGTTTTGTGAAATTTTGTCCTGTCTTTTAATTTGAACCACTTTGAAGCCTGCAATATATGTTATTACAACAGTAGATTTCTTTCATTTTCCATCAACATGACATTTTATGATGTTTGTGATTGCTATCTAAATAAAATTGTTCAACTCTAACTTTCAGTATTAATTCAAGAATTAAATTGTCAAGTTTCAAAATTTTTATTTAACTAAAATTATTATATTCCATTATGTTTACAAGTTTTATTATTAGATATATTTAGTATATCAATTGTTTCATTCATAATTATTTAAATAGAAGGGAGTTGCAAATTTTTTTTTTATTTTTTTAATATTATTTTTTTTTTTATGTGTCTAGATGACTCTGAGGAGCAGATTGATCAAGTTCAAGATCAACTTGCTGCACCATCAGGCTTAGAAATTGACTTTTCTAGGAAATCTGCCAAAGTTCTTGCTGCCCCTGCTGTAAGACGTATAGCAATGGAAAATAATGTAATTTCCCTTTCCTCAATTAGTCATCTTGTTGCTTGAATGGAAAATATTAGAACAAAATTTTTCTATATTTTGCTTTGCAGGAAAACTGCTTTATCACAAAATTAACTAGTTTTTAATGTTTTTCTTTTCATAACTAATATATATATATATATATATATATATATATATATATATATATATATATACATACATATATATATATACGAAGCAATAAACAACAAAAGAAAAGAATTTAAAAGGAAGTTTAAAAATTTAAGATTTATTAACTGCAAATGATCTGCAAGTACATAGAATTCATAAAATATGATGAAAACATAAAGAAAACAATAAAAGAAGCCAAAAAAAAAATAAGAAAAAAAGGATTTTTAATTAAAAAAAGAAAAATTATTAGATGTAAAAAAATTTTAAAAAAGTGAAAATTAAAAAATTAATGAAATAAATAATAATTAGAAAAATTTTAACTATGAAATGATATCTTGTAGTCAGCCCACATAATTATAAGTGCAAAAAATAATACTTCCTAATATTGCATAAATATAACCAAAACAAAATATTATTATATCAAAATACTATTATGTGAGGAACACCAAAAAAAGAAAGACTGATTTGCAAATATATTTTTATCAAGAAAAAATGCATAGTAAAATTCGCGAGAAAGCTGCAAAGGCATTGTGTATTTACAAAAATCTTGCGGAAGTGATTATAGATGCAGTGGAAAATCTATATAACGCAATTCTCCTACCACACTAGCTGTGAGGGTGTAAACAATGATGTTTGCAGTTAAGAAATTTCTATAACTAAGCAAGAGCTATAAACTTTTTACATTTGTTATTTATTTGCTATGAGGTTAAAATTTCGAAAGCTAGGCGAACCAAAATTTATTATAATTTGTTTGTCGTCATTCTAATAATGCAGTAAATTTAAACTTTTTTCTGTAAATAATAATTTTTTTTTAATTTAAATTTTATTTTAAAGCATTTTATAATTGATCTGTTCCAAACAAACATTGCCATATTTAGTAGGTAAGTTTAAAGATAAGTAAAATGATGTATGTAACACAAAATTCCATAAATCGCAAAGCCCCAAATTTCAAGGTTTTGTCTTTGAAAGATCTTGTCTACTCTTATTGTAGTTGAATTCTCTAACATTCACATACTTTGGTAATATATAAATTTATATGTGAATTCAATTTTTAAAAACTATTGCTTTTTAAAAATGTTTACTATTTTGTTTCTGAATTAGATTTTGAATTATTGTTCTAATAAACTTAAATAAAAATTTGTAATTATTATTTTATAAATTAAATTTGTGGTTTTAGAAAAATATTTTAAAAGACTGTTGCAAGACATCACTTAATACAATGACAAGCCACCAATAATTGTGTATAAATGCATAAGGGTCATTCTCATGAAAATTTTACATTATCCAGATTTTTCATTTTTAGTTACTGTAATGTTTACATTTATTTTATGAAAGAAAAGGCTCATTTTTAAGATATTATTACTTTACATTTAAATGTAGAAACTTTACATTTAATTTTAATTCTGAAATGATATTCAGAACTTAATATTCATTTTATTTTTTTAAGTTGTTATGGATTGTAATTTAGACTTTATGACTTGCTTCTATTTCAATTAATTTTAATGTTTGTCATGACATCACAATATTTTTCTGCAAATTGTATGCTGCTTTTCATGTGTTTAGGTGAAGCTTAGTGATGTTAAAGGAACAGGAAAAGATGGCAGGATAATGAGAGAAGATATATTTGCTCACCTTGAACTTCTTAAGAGCAAAGAAACTATTGGTAAGGGATGAAAAAAAGAATCATTTTATTAGTAATTACTAAGCTCCTTACTTTTAAAAAATTTTATGAGTATCGATTTACAAAGCAAGAATCCAAATATGTATAGTAAAGCTTTTTTTATCTATCCATTATGCTTTTCCAGTACCCAGAACTAAAGGCCGTCAACAAATAACAAGAATAGCCACCTGTGCACACCGCTTTTAAATCCAACTGTATTCTTATGTTCGATGTGTTTTTGGTACAATGATCCTAATAGGACTTATGATTTCCTAAAAGAGTTTGTGACACATTTGCAACTCTGTATTAAGACTGAAGGGCATCACTTCGAAATATGTTAATGTAGTACTGGTAGTAATCTTTTTATATTTATTTGAGCTTTTGGTTTGTGGTATTGTAAGCATTAAAATGGTGTGTATGTGTATAAGCGGCTTCTTGTCACCTTGTATTCTTTGCAGTTCTCTTATTGACTTTCCTCTTTATTGCTCATTAAAGAAATTGCAAAAAGTAGAAAAGTATTTTGACTATTTTTCCTTAAAATCAAACTTATTAAAAATTTAGGAAAAAAACAACATCAAGTTTATGAATGTTAATGTTACACAGCCATTTCTTTTTGCCATCATTGTGGATAAAATAAATGTAAAAAAATTATGTAAAAAATTGCATCATTATTTTCATGTTGAGTGCCACATCTGTCAATGGTAACTAACACTGAACTACTTCCTGTTTTGGCCGTGTCGGACACTAATGACAGTAAAATATTTAACTGACAGTGTAAAATACGATACAAAATTAAAAATTTGCATTGTTTTAAGAAATTACTAAAATTTTAGTTAAAATTTACTTA
Source organism: Parasteatoda tepidariorum (assembly GCF_982258835.1). Taxonomy (NCBI): domain Eukaryota; kingdom Metazoa; phylum Arthropoda; class Arachnida; order Araneae; family Theridiidae; genus Parasteatoda; species Parasteatoda tepidariorum. The sequence goes on along the minus strand of NC_141757.1, from coordinate 66,444,853 downwards.
ATTTTTATTTATTACAAATCAAATTTTTGTTCATTTCCATCTATTTCTAATGTAAACATTCCTATACTTAATTATGAATGCTTCTAAGCAGGGCATGTGGCTTAGTGGAAGTTTCCTTTAAAATATGTGCTGCGTTCAATTTGTTAATCAGTGTTAAAATTCCCTGGAGTTAGACAGCTGACAAAAAAATATTTTATGCAATATTTCTTTGTCTTTTTTATTGTTAATCTTTTTTTGCAGCTCAAGTATCCAATGAAATTTCTATGCAGCATTCTCCAGAACAAATTGTTAAAGAACTTACAAAAGTGACACTGCCATTTGTTGAGCAACGTGAAGAAATGCCTGTGCAAAGCCCTTTACCTGCTGGAAAAGATGTAACTGAAGTGATTAAGGGGTATAAAAAGGCTATGGTGAAAACTATGACCAAGAGCCTCTCTGTGCCAACTTTTGGTTATTCTGATGAAATAGATGTCTCTAGATTTTTTGAACTAAAGGCATTTTTTAAAAAAATGATGGAGGAAAGAGGCTTAAAGTTTACTTTTATGCCTTTCTTTGTAAAAGTAAGGAAACTGCATTCAATTTCGCACTGTATAAAATATAGCAATTATTATTGATTAATATTTTAAAAATGATTTTGTTGCTGTTTTTTTAAATCATTGTTCACGTCATTTTAGCATGTTTGTTTATACATATTTTTTTTTTAATTAATTACATCTAAATAGCCCTTTTAATTACCTATACCCTATTTTTATTGATTCCTGTTCTTGTTTCCTTGCTTTTATGAAAGAAGCTTTAAAAATATATATTTCTTTATTTGCCCATAGTAGAGACTATTGACATTGAGAGACTGTTTGTAAGAGTAATTTATAAGAAATGTTATCAAATTCTTTTAAAGAATGCTACATTTTCTACTGCTTTTTCTGTATAATTTAGAATTTACCAATTTTGTAAAATGTCACAAATGCTTAATTTTTTTTTTATGTTAGAAATATTTTTTGAAAAAGAGTAAAAGTAAATCAATTGTTTTTACTCTTGCTTTAATATTAGAATGTTTTGTTGTATTTATAAAAAATAGAGAATTATACTTAAATATGAAATAATACTGAATTAGGACAAAAAAAGCGTAATGCTATATAAAACTTTTTCTATGGGAACTCTACATGCATTTGTGTGCAAACTTTTCTGTGAATGACTGTTTAAAAAACAAAAGTTTTATTTATTTTCCAAACTCCCACTTGGAAAAAACACATAAAATTTAGAAGAAATAGTAATAACTTGAAAAGTAAAGTGTACGAAAACATGAAAGCAAATGAAAAGCAATTATACAAAAATCTATTAAGTATACAGGTAGAAATCTCAATGAACTCATTGAAGAACAAAATGCAAATCAAAAATTGGTTTAAAATTAAAATAGTTTAATCATATTTTTATAAATATATTTGAAAATGAATTTTGGGCATATGTTGCTTTAGCCCTTTCCCAGATTTGACATAGATTTTGTTAGAATGCTACATCTTCAAACTGACTTTTAACAGATTTTTATTTAAGAATATGATTTTTTTATATATTTATTTTATTTTATAATATCAGAACAGATCAACAGCGGAGTATTTATATAATCTGGCTATTGCTAATTATGCTGTATATACTGACCAGATGCAATTTGTCGACATAATATCCATTGCAATCCCTTTTATTTTTCTTCCAGGCTTTATCTTTATCCTTGCTTCAGTTTCCAATTTTGAATGCAACTGTTGATGAAAAGTGTGAAAATATTACTTACAAGGTAAACTTACATGTTGCATCATTTACCCTTTGAAATATTTTGTGAGGTTTAACAAAATCTGAAAATATGCAATCTTAAATCAATGTTTCTTTTGTCTAGTTAGTTTTCTATCTTATGTTGATAATCATTCATTATGAACTATTTGACATTTTTTATCTTATTTAGTTTTGCTTTAGAAAGTTGGATTTTGTATTAAATTGATGTAGCAATGTTTTACTTTTATGGAGTCAATTATGGCAATCTTAATTCATTTCTTATTACTTTTTAGTTTCTAAATTAAAGAGGTATTGGAATGCAGATTGAAATATTCATTGAATTAAAAGCTCTTTTAAATGCTTTATTTTTGGATTAAATGAATGCTTTGTTTAATATTTATTTCATTTAAATTATTTTTAAAATTCATTTTTATTCACAAATGTTCCTCATGTACAGATGATAGGTCTTATTTTTTTACTAAACCCATTTTGATTAAAGGTTAATTTAATAATGTTTGTTAAAATAAACATTAAAAAAAGCTTTCTTTTATTTTAAAACCTTAGTTTTAAATGGCAAAATTTTTATGTTTCAAGACCAAGGGTTAAGAGCAGTTTATGTCCATGAAAGCTGATTCTGAATAAAAAATAAAGGGTGCATGCTCAGACAATGCATATTTTCACTACATGATAACTTTCTAAGTAGAAACTGATTTTCCATGTTATTGGTTTATCAAAACGTAGTAATCTTAAAAATCCAACAGATGGCGATTCAACTGAAATTTTTGTAACAAAATGGACATAAACGTTCTTCCTCCTTGATTTTCATTTGTTTTCTTTCTCATTTAATTTGAAAAAAAAACTGTAAATAACAGATTATACACTTTTTTGTGCAATAATAGTTTGAATAATTTTTTGAAAGATGACCTATTAATCAATCAATTTGAACAAGTGAATATAAAAATTTAACCCTCAATACAAATAATTTTTATCGATAAAATTTTTTTTCTTCCGCAAATAAAACAATAACTGTAAAATTTCTTTAGGCATTGTAATGCTTTCATTGCTGAACTAATTGGTTGAATTATTTTTTAACTACTGTACTACTTGGACAACTTGATACTAAACCAGTTTGTTGAGCAAAAAGAGTCTTAGCTAAGTTTACATATCAGATGATCGCACATCAGATAATTGTTTTGATATTGAAATTCTTTTTTCCCCATCTGATTTTAATAGCAATCTTATAATGTTTTACATGAAAATAATTTTCGTTAAAGCAAACTATTACATTTGACAAACATTATATTCAATGCATGAGAATGAATTATGTGTTTAAAGTTAAATGTTTCTTTTTTTAAACCCTATAAGGCATCTCATAACATTGGTGTAGCAGTGGATACCATTCATGGATTGATTGTTCCCAATATTAAAAATGTTCAGCAGTTGAATGTTCTGCAAATAGCTTCTGAATTAAACCGACTTCGTGATTTAGGTAGCAGAGGTAATCTTGGACAAGGCGATTTAACTGGTGGAACTTTCACTCTGTCCAATATTGGATCTGTAAGTTTATTTTAAGAATATTTTTCCTTATTTTTCTAATATTCATTATCTTACATCTGGCTTAAGCTGACTTTAACTCTTGATCTCTTGTAATTGCTATGATTTGTTTGAAATTCGCGTCTGAAGTTGTTATTCTTTTAATCTTTACTGAATTAATGTATTCATACTTGTATTGATTCTTGAATTATATGTCACAACCTGCATATTAAGGGCGTATATGTGGCATATAATATGCCACAATCAGATACTATGTGTCACAACCAAAGTTGTGGCATAACTTTGGAAGAATTTTTGTGTTGAAAAAAAAAATTTCTTAATTAGAATTAGAAAACTTCTTTAGACTTTGTAATGTTACCAAAGGATTAAAAATATGATTCATAGATTATAATTTAGTTCTAATTGTATTTATTATAAAAAATTCTTGTTTTAATTAGTTAAGATGTTTTTAATTATATTTTTTAATAAAACGTCATGAATTGCTATTTAAAATTTTGGAACCTCTTCCTAAACCATTATTATGTTTATATAGGTATAAATGCATCTTTAATTGTATGTTTGAATGAACTTTTAGATTGGAGGAACTTACACCAAGCCTGTGATATTTCTTCCTGAAGTAGCTATTGGAGCAATTGGTAAAGTTCAAGTAAGTATATTTTAATTTAATCTGCAGAAATTTTCACTTTTTTTCATTTTTTAACATTTAATTTTTTTAAAAAGAATTTTAATCTGAAACTTGGTCAGTCATTTTGTTGAAAATCTGTAATCATGGTCTGTAATTTTGGGAAAAATTTTACTAGAAAATCTGGGAATTTCATTTCTCAAAATAAATAGTAACCTTGACTTATTCAGTTCATGTATACTTCAAGATTTCAATGTTTTGCACCAAGTTTACATCTTTACAGTTTTATAGGGAATTTCGCATTGTTCTCATTTGTATTGTTTCTTAATGAAGATTTTTGTGTTGTAGAGTCTTCCTAGATATGATGACCAAGACAATGTTGTGAAGCGTCATATTATGGTTATCAGTTGGACTGCTGACCACAGGGTGATTGATGGTGCCACCATGTGCCGATTTTCAAACCTATGGAAATCTTACTTGGAAGATCCTGCATTTATGATTTTGCATATGAGATAAAAAGGAAAATCAACAACATATGACATTGTTCCTTGTTTCAAGTTTTGAAAAATTTATAAATGTTAGTCTTTTTAATGTGTTACACTTTTCAAAAATTTAATTTGTTTTAATATTTTTTTAGAGAATATGGGTGATAAAGCTAGTTACAGTGCCATTTTTCCTCTGTTTTTCATCGTTAAAGTCAAATCAAAACATTACAAAGCATTTTTTTCTTAACTGCTATCTTATAGCTAATCAAGGAAATCAAATTATTTTTACTGACTTTATAAGTGTTTCCTCGTTTTTATTTTTAAATTTTTGTCCAGGTTTTTTATATTTTCCATTAAAATTGAGTTTAATTGGATTAAACCTGAATATAAAATTAATGAAACTTTAATTAAATCAAACTAGGTTTAATTGAAAGTATTTATTTATTGTTCATCGGTTATAAGAGTTAAAAAGCTATATTCTTTTTTAATTAATAGTAATTTTTCATCCATACTTTTCATAAGATAAGCTTAACTTCTAATGTTATATTTTAATAATAAAATTGTTTAATGTACAATTTCAATTTCAAAAATTATTTACAATTCGCAACTAATAAATCATCCTATTGATAAATCATCCGGTAAGACTTCACAAATTTACATCAAAAGAGTGATGGTGTTATAATTTCAGTGTTTAACAATTCTCATTTCTTGCAACGTTTGGTTCGGTTTTTTTTTTCCTTTTTTTTTACATCCTAAAATTAGTTTATTTCAACTTAATGAACAAGTTTAAAGATTAATAGGATTGAAAGTGCTTAAAGTTTCACAAAAAAAAAACTTTTGCCATTTGTTAATCAAATCCAATTCTTTCCACTGCAGTTTTAGATCTGAGCATCCTTGAATATTGCTTTGTTGTTGATGGAAAATCGCATGCCCTGATCGTAAAGAGTTTTGTGTTGTGCCAATTGCTAAGAGCGAATCTTTAATTTCAGTTCAATATGCATTTTATTTAAAATTTGATTGTGTTCCTCTATGTGGCAACAGCATTTGCTGATGGTATTCTATTACTTTTAGCTATGGGAAAAATCATACAATATCATAGTAAACATATGCCATATAAATAATGGTGCACATTTTAAAAATTGTTATGAAGAACTATGTTAGTTTACTTTCAATTTAATGTATGATTTGTTGTAAAACTAATTAAACTGTTAAAATATATCATTGATACTGAGACTTTCAATTTAAATCCCCCTGTATATTAGTTATTGAGAATTACCTTTCAACAACTTGATCGATTTCCAAATAACGCTTCCTATCTTGTTTGAGCTCTGTTTTTGTTTACTTAACCAAGCCAAGTAACAGTTATCATAGGTTGTGTTATCTTGGCCAGAGTTGTCTCCAGCATTTAAGGTAAGGGGTTAATATCTATAAGTTTCCCTAATGTTATTTTTGTTCTTGATACTCTCAACAATATTATCTTCATTCATTTCATTTTAAGCATAAATTTTACAATTTGTAATATGCTTCTTTATGTAAGTTAGTTTCTCTTAAAAATTTTGTGTAAGTTAGTTTTTTTTTTTTTTTTAAACTTACATTTCAAAATATTTAATACCTAGTCGTCACTCTTAATAACTTTAACTTCGTTTTCATTATTTTTTTATTGTATAATTGAATACGGATAATCTATGTATAAGATCATAGCTGACATCTCTCCTTATGATTTGTCTGATGGAATGTAATTCTCAAGATTTATTGATACGTGAATTTATTTTTAGAATAACAATTTTTGCATTTATATAATATATGAATTATACTATATGTTATAAATATTTTTGTATTTAATGTTATATGTTTTATATTTAATAAAAAAATATTTTGCATATTATTTTTTGCTTTATTCAATAGCTTAACATGTACATTGAATTTTAATCAGTAAGCTGAATCCTTGGATTTGATGCTTATAATATTTGTATCACCCTTTTTGTTATAAGAACTAAATTTATCCTGAAATATTACCACCTATTATTACTTAACAAAAAAAAAATTTTTTAAATCGTTAAGTGCTTTTTTTTTGTTCATTGTGCATGTGCTGGCAATTTGACTCCTACGTAATGCATTCCATAACATTTTATTTTGTGCAAATATGCACTTGTGTGTCATATGCATTAATTTATTTATTTATTTTGTTTTGCAAATTAACTGCAATTTTCTAATTTTAATATTTTTTAAATTTAAGCGATGCATAATAAATGTTCATAACTATGGAATGAAATATAATTTTTCGAATTGATATTTGAATTCAGCGTGACTTATATAAAATTTACTGCGCAATATTTTTGCTATTTCAAAATGCATTTTAAGCTGTATCAAAATGAGTTTAAATATTTTTTTTTGACTAATGCATATTTGTCACATTTTTTCCATGCATGTTATGTTATTTCGACAATTTCTCACAAACTTTTCAGACAATTATATTGCAATCATTTCAAATTTTCGCAACTTAAAATTGCGATCCATATATTTGAAAAAATTAATACAATGATTGTCATGACATATATCCTATCCCTTCTAATATCATTTAATAATTAAATTTTCCATTATATTTGATCCTCTAATAATTTTCTCAATGGAAGAATCCAGAGTTTCTCCACAGCAATAATCTTCATCCTTTTTATAATGATAATAAAGTATGTTTTTTAAAAATTATTCTAGCAAAGTTTGTAAATATGTGCAAATAATATTTTGAATTATCTTTTAAAATCATAATTTGTAATAATTATTTATTATAAATGCAATTAAAAACTTAAACTTTTTTCTCACTTCAACCATTTTCTGTTCTTAACCTGCATATGTTTTTTTTTTATTATTATTTTTCTTTCAGTATCCTCATATACTGTAATTGCTTTAAATATCACCATATTAATTTAATAAAACAGAAATAATGACAGCTTTATGAAAACAAGCTTTGTACAGATTTAAAAATGTATATTTTTTTTTGGAAGAAAGAATTCAAGTAAATATTTAATTTATAGAGATGGAATATTTAATTCCAAGTGTTTTTATTATTATTAACTTTATAAATGTAATTTGCAGATTCAAAATAAAATGAAATATCGATTTCAAATGAAAAAATATATATTTTTGTTATCGTTTTAAATTAATGAGGAATATAACATTAACGAGTCAACATTGTCTAGTAATGCATAAGAACTTGCAATCATATGAAAAATGTAAATGACGAAATGAAGCTTGGGATTTTTTTCAAGAGATTTCATATAGCTAAGAAATTGTAAATAAATTCATTTACAAGCAGAATATGTTAACTGATGAATTTACTTTGCAGCCAAACATATTTTTTAAATTATAAAATACCAAACGTTTTTTTTCTTCAGTATTTTAAATAACTCAAGTTTGGTTTTGTGGTTCAGTATGTATTTTCTGTTGACAGTGAAATCTTAGTTTTAAGACTTATTTTCGAACAATACTATCATAATTTTCTTAACTGAAAAAGCCAGAAACAAATGGATAAAAAGTGTAAAACGTCGTCTTCGAAAATCACATCCCATTTTATATATATTTTTTTTTTAAGAAAGTAAGAAATTGATTATGAACCGAAGAAAAAAAATTAACAAGGAATATAATCGGAGGTAGTTTCAAATTTTAATTATATTGTTTTATTCTTGAATTTTACAAATATTTTGAGTAATTTATTAACGTTTAATGTAAATGTTTTTACATTTAATATGGTTTTCAAAAATATTTAATCTGTAGTTTCTTTTTAATTTAGTTTCTTATTATGCATAAAATAGTTACATATAGCTAAATTTTAATATATTATTAATTTGTATATTTTTAACATGAACTAAAAACAGGTAGATTTCCATATTGGTACCTCTGCGCCAAGTTTTCAGGCAGTTTCCAAAATCAGGCAGTGGCATACCAGAAACTTAAAAATGGCAGTTTACAGCCTTCTCGATTGATGTTGGTACAAACTGTTGATATGGGAACTACCCATTAGTAAAATGGGTCTTGATTTGGATTTCATGCTCACTTTTCAACTACAATAATCAAGAGTAATAGTAAACAGTGCGCATGCGTTGCTATGGCGACGACTGCTGTTTGATAACTTCTTTAGAATTTTTTTTTCACTTTTAATTTTGTTATGCATTAAATTGGTGAGTATTTGTGAGATATGGGACCAGAGAGATCCCATAAATACTTCTTGAGTTGTGTATAAAAGAGAATTTCATCATTAGAAAGATATTTTTGTTTTTATTGTTTTAATTAAATATCAGAAATTCTAACTTACAGTTCAAACTGGATCGTTTTCAATTCTAATTCAGGTGAATATCACAAATAAAGAGGGTCCCAAAAGTTAGAGTTGAAGCAGCAACAAAAAAAACGATGCCAAGGTCTAAACTTAGTCTGAAAAAGCCAAAGAGCGTAGACGGGAATACCTTAAGCGTTAGACACAAACGGAAAAACGAAAGGATTCCGTTCGCAAGCATGATGCCCGTCCCTCACAAAAATACCATAGTGGTTGAGAGAATTGGACCCTACCGAAGAGCGAATGGTGACTTTCCGAACCCCTTTCATGCAAATAGGAGAACTGGGTGTTGATCACCAGTTAGGAATAAAAGGATCCATTGTCAACGTACCCAATAAATTGCGCAAGACTGTAGACTTTTTTTCCACGCAATATAAATGATTCATTCACTATTCATGCAAAATTGAATAAAAGCCTAACTTTCAAATCATATTACATGTATGAACTTGTGATTCCGAAACGGGTGTTTGATGCAGCTTACAATCTGCATCAAACACCAATTTGTACCAATCCAAAAATGTTAATATTGATCGTGATTAGCTGTTTAATGTATATTCAGTCATCAAAAGAATTTACAGAGAATGTGTCTGGAGCTGCATTTAAATATGTCTGCGAAATTGTGTACCGAGCAGTTCAGGATTACCAGTTAAAGATATCCAAGAAAAAACACAATGAAAATTCTTTTCCAAAAAAAATTAGACAACAACCATTTTGTCAATGGGTAACCTGTAATCGCCGCCACAATTTTCTTCACTTTGTAGTGAATCGTATTTTATTACTTTCTTTTTTTCTCTCGATGGATTCGGATTCTTGACCCTCATATTATATTTCGTATTATACGATTTAAAACTACTATAAAGGTAATTAGTACGATCTACATCATATTTCCGTGTTATATGTAAGCATGGTGTATATATTGATGCAGTTGTAGTTATAAACAGAAGTGACTTTATTTCAGGCTTTTACTTTTTCCCATCCTTATTTTACGTATTCTAATATTTTTTTTCTTCCCTGCCCTAGTTGGGAAAGATGTAAGTTCTTTATTGTAATTATATTTTTGTATATAGGCTTACTTAAAGTATATATTTAGTTCTTTTTGGTTTTCTTTTCGTTCAGTTTTGACATAAAATCAAGGCGTCTTTTACTTGGCCACACTTTACCATGCAATTTTAATGGTTCGAGGGTTTTGATTTTTTCTAAATATCGCAAAATAGGTAGACATCGTTGTAGTTAATAAGACAAGATAATTACATTATGAATAAAAATAACCATACGTTAAAAATAAATGTGGAAACGAAACGTTTAGTGTAAAAACGCATCTTGTTTAGCACAAAACAATGTAATAATCGTTCTTTAAAATAAAACTTTTCTTTGAGATACAGAAGGAGGAAAAAATACCTAAGTTAAGACGTGACATAACTTGTTTTTCTTTGTCTGCGTTTATTTTTTACTTGTTCTTTTTTTACTTCATTAAAAAAAAGGATTAAGTGTACCAACTATAAAAATGTAAGAAAAAGGAAGATCAAGACAAATTTAATTGGTTTTAAAAACGAAAATGGAAAAAAAGGTATAAAATGAACAACAGGATGCAACTTTTGTTCGAATTCTCTTTTTCGATCAGTGTCTCACGGGGATGGATGAGTGTGTTTTTAGCTTTGTAAAACACAAAAACCTAACTTTGAAACTTTTTCATCTTGATTGGAATCAATTTACAGTTCATAGTTTTCTAAATTGAACACAATTTGAAAATTCCTTTAAGTTTCATTATAGGATTGATAATTTTTTTAAACGCAAAGTTTTGTGATTTTAATTATTCATCCCATTATACAATTGTAATAAAATAATAAACATTTAACATAAGAAGAAGAAAGAAAGTATAGGTTATTATTAGACAAAATTCTTTCATTTAAGATAACAGGTATAAAAATGTTTATTCGTTAACCCGATTAATTGAAAATAGCTTTATAACTACAATACACCATTATACTAATTCTCGATTCAAATTTTATGTTTTACAAACAAGTGAAGTAAATAAATATTATTTAAAAGGGGGAAGAGAGGAATAAAATAGCTCTTAAAATTTAAAGAATATGTCAGTGGGTTTAAAAAAAAATAGCGCCATTTTTATAAAATTGATATAGTCAATTTTAATACTTTCTTAAACGTGCAGAGAGAGAAAGAGAGTTAAGGAAACAAAAGAATAGAGGAGAAAAACTTATTTCTCTCTATATTAAAAAATTGTAAGAGTCCCCTCCGTTGCTATTTCGGGAATTCAGTTATGATAATTTTTTTTTTTTTTTTTTTGCACGAAAACTATATGACTTAGAAATTTGAAATGACGATATGAAGAAAAATGTACAAGGAGTATGATGGAATAAAAAAAATGTAACATTCGTCAATGATTTCGAGAATTGTTGGAAAATTTCGGGGGAACATGCTGCGCGGACTGCTCTGCAGCAACTCTGCAGTAACTTTCACCTCTATACTACCAAAATATTACTTATATTATTTATAAATAATATCCCACTTATATTTTTAGAACCATTCGGGAAAGGTTCCTGAAATTTGGACTGTATGTTAAAAGGGGAATTTAAGTCTCCGATCCCAAAAATTGTTCAAAAGTTACAATAGTTCGGAAGGAATATTTATTTATTTTAGCATTAGACATTTATTTGAATTAAACTACAGATGATTCAGTTTAATCAAATATTTTAAAGATAACATCAGTGAAGTTTACAAGGAAAAAGAAAATTTTATTATACGTTCTTTAATATATATATATATATTTTTACTCGTTATGTCAGGTAAGTTCAAATATTAACGTTGATGCATTTGAGGACTGCGTCATCTAATTAGTATTTCTAATATTATCTAAGATCACATATTTATTTTTATTGTAGATTCGCTTTTAAGGGTTTTCTTTAGGACTAAATAGCTTAAAAATCAAGGGTAATTGAAATTTAAAAAAATAATTTTTTTACAAAAAAAGCAAAATTATTTGAGAAATTTGTTTAGGGGAACCGTCAAAAATGCTAAACTATTAATTGACGATAATGGTGTTTGAATAATTTTGGTAGTATTAAACTTCAATTAGGGGAGAGTCGGGTACCCCCGCCCACAGTCAACTTCATATGTATAGAATATTTTTTCAAATCAATGGGCCATCGGACATTAATTGTTATATTAAAAAAATATTATTTTCAAAGTTTCAAGTATTTATGCAGCTGTTAACATGGTAAACAATAGTTTTGAAAACATGTTGAATACAGTAGTCTTGAAATTAAGAAAAATTGGTTGAATGTTTCGATTAAACTTCATTTTAATACCAAAAAATATTTTTTTTTTTTTTTTTACATACAGGATTAAAGTATGTAGTCTTAAGTTTAATTTACACGAAGAAAGAAGTTTATATGTGAAAAATTGTTCGAGTAATTACAAATTTACAAAAAAATTGGATTTCGGGTAGCCCCGCTCACTTGAATGTCGGGTATCACAGCCCAAGTTTATTTCGTAGATAAATGTACGGTTGCAAAGATTATTATTTAATTGCTTCAAATTTGAATGTTATATGCATTTTTAACAACAAATATTGTTGTTATTAAATGATTGTTATTAAATGATAGAATTCACTAAAAGTATATAAATATGTAATAAATAAAATAATTTTGTGATAAAAATGATAAATGAGGTTTATCTATTGTCACTACATTGATCACTTTCATTTATACCTGAAAAAAAAGTCAAAAAACATAATTTTTGTAACTGGGCGGGGCGCGACTTTACACATTGTCGACTCCCGGGCACTTCTTTGGCACCGTATTTTGAAATTCGCCAATCTTACATTCGCCAAGTCGGCTTTCAAATTTTCTCGCGAAAATCTTCGAATTTTCGAATTCGCACATGTTTCACTTGCGATATACGATTTAAAAAGCGCATGAGTGAACATGAGGTGTTAATAAATTTAGCTGCTTTAAAAGTTTTTGTGTATTATCATTCTCTTTTTATTCGGACTTCCTGAAACACATATTTATTTCTTACTTTTTTATTTCCTTTTTAGGATAAAGTTTTGTTGTGGGTGTAGGATATATGAGTAGGGTATAGCTTTTTAATTATTTTTATAAATTTATTGCAAATAATTTATGGTTTCTTTGCCAAGTATGTGGACACAATATTCAATAATGCAGCAGGGTTTTGTACCTTATTGTTTAGTTTTTAAAACCTTTAATTTAAGTAACTACACAATTTATGAGTTTTAAGCATTTTCTTTTTATATACGTGTAATGAAGAGGAGATTGTTGCTGTCAGCTTTATGCATAAATTTATTCTTTTTTACTTTTCTGACATTGATATCTATGATTAAATTTGATGTCATGATTCCCATTTGCAGTGCCAATAATATTTGCGTCCAAACAATTGTACTTAGATTTGACACTTTTTTGTAAATGTTATGTCCCAAATGATAAATGCCTTCATACGTATTCCTTCATACGTCCACAGCTTTGGTAGCCAAGACTTAAAAATTTATGGCAGTTAAAGTATATTTATGAGGTGAACACAATTTTGATTAAAGAAAACTTTTTATGATTTGTAAAATAAGAATATAATGTAAACAGTAAGCATCAACTTTGACATTCTCATATCATAACTGTATAACAATTTAAGGACAATCTGTTTATTTATTTCTGATTCATTAAAGACAAGATATTGAGTCAAATAAGAGAATCTTAACAATTTTTAAATTTAATAATTTACTTTAAATAAAGAAAGTAGTTTTAAAGCAATTGGGTTGAAAGGCTGAGGACTTACACTTTTCTCAAAAAAAAATTAATCGATGTTATGATAATAAAACAAAACTCTTGCGATCAGTTATCTCAGCAAAAGTAAGATTTTTATTATCAAATAAGAAACAATTATTACCATTCTGCAAGGAACAAATAAAATAAAATATGCCATACAGTTTTCAGACACACAGACTGCATGACAATCTGAGAATAAATATTTGAACTTTTAAAGCAAATTACATACAATAAAAGCTATTGTGTAAAAAAAAATTAAAAAATAAGTTGTTACAAATGAGACTATTATATTATTCCAGCAACTAAAAAATTCTTTTGGAATTTTAAGGACTAATGAATACCATTAAATAATAACAGAAAAGTTTTCTGTGTCTCTTTTGTCTCATTTTTGAAGCAGAATATAAATTAAAATACACATCTCAATTTTTCTGATCCTGCTTTTCTCTGAATCGTTCTTATTAAAATAGATGAATGGTGTTAAATTACGTTACCTTAAGTTAGTAAATGTGTTTTCACACTTAGGAGGAAAAAAAGGCCTAATTTTAGATTGACAATAAATGTAATAATTTTAATAGTATTTTTTCCATATCCTATTTAGAAGCCCAAAAATTGAATAAAAAAATTATAAAATATGTAGACCAATTGTTGAGTTATAGAATCTAATAAGTTAAAGTTGTTATAAAATTATGAATAAAAAGTTACAAGATGGATAAGTTATGAAATTAATGAAGCATAGAATGAAAGGATAAATATATATAGCAAAATATATGATAAAATTAATTAGGAAACAATTAAAACGAAGGTGAGTAATTTCAGATATATACAAATAATAGTGATAGAAGCAAGAAAAATGGAAAATATCGGAATTTTCCCTGACAAATTTAAGAAACATTAAAAAAAGTTAAGCAGCCACAACTTTAAGTTTTAATAAATATGATTTGATGTTATAAAAAATAAATTAACTACACGAAAATAGTAGTGAGTATGTCAGAGATTTGTTTCTTTATGTCATGGCTTTACTAAAAATATTTTTTCTCCTTGTTTTCATAATAGCACGCATTTTACAGAAAATATTTGAACAAATTTAATGAAAATATTTTCAAATAATATTACTCTGTAATATTGTCAATCAAAAGTTGTTCAGTATAAAATATATGCAATTTTCTTAAGATATTGTAAGCATTTTGAAGAATACATATTTTTTCCAAAATAGAAACAATTGAAAAAACCTGGTAAAAATGAAGGAAATGAAAATAATTATTTTTCAAACTGCGTAAAAATTTTTTTAATAGTTTTATCTTTAAAAATATGTACACTTAATAATGTGATGATTTATATAGGGGATTATTTTTTTAAACTTTGTTTATTAATTAAGATATTCGAAAGAAATTGATTATTCTGAAGATATAAATATTTTATTACTCCAGATTTTTATTTAATTTACAAGAATAGTTTCTATTTGAAAATTTTTTTAACCGAAATATGTATGCAATTAACTGAAATAATTGTGTGTATGTAAATTTTTCTTCCTCTTTCTTTATAGAAGGACGAAGTATTTTGTTGTCGATATTTGAATTTTTCTAGTCTTAAACGAGGATAAAATTTTAACTTAATTCAACAAGCAACTTTTAAAAATATCCATGAGCGCGAAGATTCGTTTATGACTTTTGCGAGCGCTGTATTGAGGCGAGCGTAGGGTTGCCTCTGAGTGAGGGTTACTAGATAAGGCGGTGAAACAGTTGACAAATAAAACCGCGGCGAGTGGAGGTGCCCGGGAGTCGACAATGTGTAAAGTCGCGGGCGGGGCTACCCGACGCATTTTGAAAAGAGCTGAAAAACATGTTTTTTAAATTTCTATTTTTTTAAGTTAAACTATTCTTTTTTTGGTTTATTCTTTTTGCATTATTTAATTAGATGGTTAAACAATAGAAACATCCAAAAATATTGATTATTACTCAATATTATACGGAAATATAAGCAATACTTCTTAAGTGGGCGGGGCTACCCGACTCTCCCCTATTAGTTATTACATACCTGCCAACTCTCCCGGATTTTGCGGGAGATTTTATTTTCATATTTAAAGTGGTAGTAAATATATACTATTTTTTCTTTTATAAATTTAATTTTTAAATGATTTTGATCACCACTATTCTTACAAAAATTAAGCTTATATAATGCGTTACTATCATGGTTGTCAACTTAATTTTTTTCAAATACAACGTATTTGTTTGCAACGTATTTTCAAATACAATAATTCCATTTTAATACCACTGGGAAAAATGATAATGGGAGGGATTAAAAATTGGCAGGTCTGGTTATTAATTGAAGCAAAATAAGCTATGTTCTAAACCGCAACACTAATGGACACATGTTGCTAATTCGTTTAAGAGAGCGTAAAAAGTCGGCAAACTATTATTATCGTCAATGATGCTTAATTATTTTTTGTCATAGGTACCAACTTAAATTTAAAAGAAAAAAAAAGGAAAAAACTATGAACTAAAAAACAAAATGTGGAGAATAGGTACTTATTCGTTTCGGGAAATCTTAACTAATTTTTTCCCCCGTAAAAAGAACGGGTATTCAGCTAAATTATGAATAAAAACAAACTTGGAATTATTTTAGCTTTATTAATTGCGTCCGTATATGTTTTTCACTTTCATGTAGACTTGTGTATTATTGATTATTTGATTATTTACTTTATTACATCCTGTACGAAAAAGAAGTATTTGTCTTGTAGATAGTAATGTAATTATTAAAAGCAAAAAGAAATAATATTACTATTTAAGAATTGTTTTCGTAAGTTGCTAACGAACAAAGCATTTGCAAAGAAGCTTAGATAATTGTTTTAATGTAATATTATTAAATATAAATGTAAAAAACAAATAAATATAAATGTAAAAAACAAATAAATATAATAATTTCTTAGATAAAACTTTTTTTCAGCGCTGAAAAATTAAAATAATGTTATAGTTTAAAGAAAGAAAAAAAACTTAATTCTTTTGTTCGCGTGTGTTATATTTCTTATTAATTTCAATAAACTAAATCTTCTCTATAGAAGCTGATTGAGTTTTTTTTTTATAAAAAGGATTGAAAAGGGAAAAAAAAAGCTTCTTCAGGATTTAAACCTCTAAACAAAATACTTCATTTACAGAACACTAATTATCTGTTTTTTTCCTTTAAAATGTTATTCAAATAAGTTTTATTTTTACTATTGTTCTTTTAAGTTAATTTTTAGAAGATTTTTTGTTCTTTATTTCCAAACATCCGGTTCTTTTAATCCTTTGATAAGTTTAAATTACTCTCACTCGAAGAAACATAGTTTCTCTTTTTTTCAATGCTTGTAAGGAATATTTATTATTATTATTTAAAACATTTTATGTTTTGTTACTTTCATAGAGACGTTATGTTAACGAGCATTTCTTCATGAAAATGTATATTTTGTTGCGATATTGAATTTATACAATTCTTTTGTAAATAGGCAAAATACAAAAATAAAAATATTATTGTATCATTCTTATGTATTTATGCATTCAGAAATGAATTTCTCTTAGTAGTTCGTCTGGGATGAAAAAATGTGTATGTTTCTCTTTGCTTTATTCGAAGTAAGGCATACTGTATAATAATTCAATTCATATTCTAAGCAATGTGTTCCTTAATGCGGATCTTTATATGTATCTCTCTCTCTCTCTCTCTCTCTCTCTCTCTCTCTATATATATATATATATATATATATATATATATATATATATATATATATATATATATATATATATATATATATATATATATATATATATATATATATATATATATATATATATATATATATATATATATATATATATATATATATATATATATATATATATATAGAGAGAGAGAGAGAGAGAGAGAGAGAGAGAGAGAGAGAGAGAGAGAGTTGTGCATTAGCAGTCACAAACTAATTTCCATATAATAAAAAATTTGAGTACAACTGAGTAACAAAAATTAAAGCTCTGATCAATCCCTGTTAAGATCTGTAAAAACAAGGGAGAAATTAAAATCATATAAAGCTAGCATATTTGAGGGATAAAGCTTGAAAGTGAAAAGTATACTTTTACTATAGTAGCGGTTAAGAAGAGAACGTTTGATCAAAGTTCGGCAAAGGATTAGATCAGAGGTCGCCAAAGTGGTCTATATAGACCCCCAGGGGTCTATTTAACAAAAGCGGGGGTCGATCTGAGACAGGGGGGCGAGTGGGGGTAGATTCGAATCGGAATGGTCGATTGTGGGTCGGAAAAAAAAATTCTCAATACGCAAATCACACATGCCTAATTAAGTATGTAAAATTTGTGAATTTTTTTATATAATTGACTCAATATCAGTTTCTTTATAAAACATAAATTAATAAACATATATTTATTGGGGTGAAACAAGTATTTACGTACCACTGCGCAGTGGCACGAACTCAGCGCAGTCATGCATATGTGCGCTTGTTCAAATGTCACGTGTGACGAGCATTGACGTTACAAATGCAAATATCATACGCAGTTTCAGCTATCTTTGCAAACTGTGTTGAATATTTGCAGTGTCATTATTAAAACTTTTATAGTTTTGGATAATTAGTTATTGTTTCGATAAAATCATTCGTTTGGTTTAGATATCAATTTTAATTATCAATGCACATAAAAGAAGGTAAGCATTAATAATATGGATAAGTATAGCCCGCGACAAAACTATAGCACACTTGTATTTTTTTACGAAAATTACAAAATTGACCAATTTTGACGAAAATTAAAATTGACCAATTTTGAACCCAATATAGCGAACCTTGCAAAAAAAACAAACACCAGGCACACCCATCTCATTGATCAAGAAGCAGTAAATCTTTAGTTACTTTACTTATTATATCTACTTATGCATAATTACTTATTATTTAATAATAAGGTATTTTAATTTCAATATTAATATATTTTTCATAAAACTATTGTTACACAATGTACTATTACTTTAATAAATGTTTAAAATCATAAAATAAATGTACAAACACAGTATCTAATAGAGTTTTATTTTAATTAGCAGAAAGTTACTTTTGTGGGGGTCGATGGAGATTTCGAAAAATTATAAAGGGGTCGATGATCAAAAAAGTTTGGCGACCCCTGGATTAGATAGTCCCTATCCATGACCCGTCCTAGATTATAAAGACTACAGATAGGACTTGAGACTATGCGGAAACGGAGCAAGTGTTTTGAGAGACAGTCGTATGGCCTGTGGCGAGCCTGAACTCAGCCATCAATTTTTGACTGGGCCATTTTGAGACAAACGATAATCTATTTTTTCAAGATTTTTGAATGTTCTTTTTGAACTCCTCAGACGTGGTATTTTTTATGAATCGTATTGTTCCAATATATGTACTGAAATGAGATCTTTGTTGAATCAAGGTATCCTTTTTGGCTAGTGAACTAACAATCTCACAGTTGTGGATTACAGATCAAGAGTAGGAGGTGTTACCTCGAATACCTTCCTTCGTATATGCTCTCCAGTCATAAAACAGGTATTTTATGCTTGATTTTTTTTTTTTTTTTTATAAAAAGCTCGGAAGTTATACGATGTTCAGACGTTATCAATTCTTTGACTTGGAATTGTATAGCCTGTAGATTTGATTAGGTTCATCTGTTAAAATGTTCTGAATTTCTTAGTATTGAGACCAGAGGTTGCAACGAATAAGCATATCCCTATTTAGCATTTGTGGAAAAATCACAGAACGGATATTTAAAAAAGTCAATAGTCAGGCCAAAATGCCTTTATATAAGTTTTGGATGCAGCTTTAATTTCTTTAAACATAACATAATTTCTATGAACTTAGAAAAGTGGTTTTGCAGTACAATCGTGGAAATATTATATATAAGTCGAATATGAATTATTTTCGGAAGAGCTTTAATTGATCTGTTTTAATCCCAAAAAATAAATAAATGAATAATACTAATTTTTTTTTTTAAATTTTAGTCGTATATGTACTCTTGTAGAAACTTATTTATAGATCAAAATAATCATAAAAGAAATCTTGATTAATGACATTCAAAGCCACTTTTTTGTCATGAAACGTATAATAATGAATATGGTTAGACTCTTAGAGTCGTAGAGACTGTGGTTCAAATCTTGGTGAAGGTCATTTGAAACATTTCTGCAATGTTAGTGAGACATTTCAGAAATGTAAATGAAAGAGTTTATTAGTGAATGCGTAAACGAAAACATTTCTATATCTTAAAGGAATAAACGCTTAAGCATTTTCAAACTTCAAAAATATTTCAAATAATTCTTTATGTTTAAGTTATAATTTGTTTGGAAAGAGGGAAATATGGTCCTTAATTAATTGTGTTTCGAATCTAAATTGCGTGTGGGTACTTTATTGCCATATAATTGTGGATTTTTATTGTACGCTTGAATTGTACGCTTTCATTTTGATGAAGATCATTTGAAATGCACTGTGTAGATTAGTTCATAAATGTAACAATTGACATAATTTGCGGAATTTTAAATTTTGATGTTTTCTCTAATTAAAGAAAATTATATAAAGCACTTTCTATTGATCAGAATATTAGTGATTCAATTTTTATATACTATACTCATCATTGAACTTTTAGATGGACGTTATAATGCTTCGCAATGTAAAATAACTTTTTCGCATAAGTCTTGAACCTATGCATAATAAGTCATTTTTCTATTTTCATTAAGCTGTAATAATTCTTATTTTGGGATAACAGTTTTTAATAACTATGATTTGTTTGTGTTCAGTATAACAGTATTATTATTTTAAATTTATATTTTTGTTAAAGGGAAAAATTGTATTGGTTTCATATAAGAAAGTGTATCCATGCATAGAAATGCATCTATCTAGTCTAACAAACTGTATATTTAATGCAAAATTAATTCTAAAAGATTCGCTATAGTTGTAGCTGATGATAATTAATGTTGGAATTCCCTTATTTCAATGAAACTCAAATGCAGTAACATCTAGCGGATTTATGAAAGATAGAGCTGTTTATAATGCAACAGAATTTATTTACTAATTTATTTATTTGAAATGATGGAGCTCATTTACTGTAACTAACCCTATCCATTACATTATTAAGTAAATTTTAAAGAAAAGCCCTATTGAGCAATAACAGACAATACATCAAAAGTTATTTTCTATGTGTAAAACAACTTTTTGATCAAAAACTAAAGGTTTGAACCTATAAAATAAATTCAGTTTAAAAGATCAAATTATAACTATTTCTAATTGATGAAATTTATTGTAAATTGAATCAAACTTTCTTTTGTAATTTAATTAATTTTCATTAAATTACTAACTGTCTTATGTTCCAGTATGGTTAAATTATAAGAATCTAATTAACTAATAAATTAATTATTTACACTTACGCTGTTCAGGTTATAAAATAAAACTAATTATGCGTGGGCAAAATTGTTTTTTTAGCAAATATTTTATCTTTTAAAATCGATTCAGTTTAAAAGAAAGAACTGTGATTATCTCTAATTGATAAAATTTGTTCATTCAGTCAAACTTTTCTGTAAAATATATTTAAAATTCCATTTAATGAATAAGTTAATTTGTTTTACATGTATAACGTATTTAAAATTTCACTAAATGACTAAATCAATTTGTTTTTTGATGTATAACATATTAAAAATGACATTGAATGACTAAATCGATTTTTTTTATGCATAGCATATTTAAAATTCCATTAAATTATTAAGTCATTTTTTTATGTCCTGCATAAGCAGGAATAAGGAAAATATCTGTACATACTTTTTGATTAATGTCGCTAACCCTCTTTAAGACCAGTATTTACGTTAATTAGGTTAGTTCCAAATGCGAAAAATCCCTCATTTTTCGAGACATAAAAAACATCTTTCGATATCCCCTACATTAACTATAACTATCTGTACAAAGAGCTACTTGAACACAGCCGTTGACTAACCGAAAGAATAATCTTCGTTTACTACATGATACATGGGAAAAAAGATTTTTCAATTAACTTATTTAGTGAGTTACGAGTCTGTATTTATAACCTTATCAAATGATACTTCCAACATATAAAAGAGTTTCATTAATTAGAATGAGAATTATTCTCGGTGGAAAAAGAGATTCATAACAATTGACAGGCGATTCGGTTGCGAAGTTAAAAGAGGGAATTGGGAAAGTTATTTATCTCATTTGCTAAATTAACTTCATAAATAAGAGAATAAATGGGAACAGAGATTCCTGAATGTGAGAAGAATTCAGGCTTTGCGAAAGGATTTTGGTCCTGAGTAATCAGAATTCTGGGTGTTATTAAATATTGTATGAGGTTTCTTTTTCTTTTTTTAGTATGAAAACTCTCTCTAAATTACATACAAACATCGAAATATAAAATTTGAATATTATGCAAAAACTTTTAAAGAAACTTATAAAGAAACTTATAAAGAAAAATAATAAATTGTATATGATGCCAAAGGCAACAAAAAGAAAACAACGTTTTTTAAGTTGCAATATCAAATAAAAAGTGCTACAAAACATTAAAAATAGCAACAAAGCGCATGTATGTACAAATGTTGCTAGTACGAATGACGCTACGCGTTGAGTCGGCGAATGACAAGACTGGTAACACCAGACTTTCTTTGTATAAATAAAGGATATCTAATTTTTATGACATTACTCACACCGCTGGTATGGAGTTGGGGGTTATGAGTTCGATCCTGGGAACGACTAAGCAACTGACATATATAAGCAGTGGCAAGACGCATTTTGAGTCTGTTGTTGCTGTAAGTTTTCTCTTTGGTGGATTTTGTATAAATGGAGAGAAATGCACCAGCGTAGATGCTGTCCCCGTCATCTGTCTGGGGTCAGAAAAACGCATGTCGCTCCTACTATGGCTGTTAAAAGATAAAACACGGAAAAATGGGGCTAGGAGTTGAGTTGGGTGCGTGCGCAAAGAGAGGTTTAAATGTGATTTTAAAAATGTGAAATGCAGAATATCATAAATGCAATGTTTTTCAGTTTCACTGACACAGTTACTGGATGTAGCAAATGCTTTTATTTTCTATTTTGTAACATAGCGTTCATGGCCCTTACTAAATTTACTATAAAATTTACATTAAAAACCTTTAAAAATTACCAGAAAAATGTTTTACTTTTTATTTTGATAGTTATGTTTAGTTTTTATTTTTACTCTCCAGAAGGTATAAGAAGATGGCTTAATCCACATTCAATTGATAACTTGATAGCTACAAGAGATACTCGTAATTAAGCAGATGGTTATAGGATCAATTTAAATTCATATATGTTAATGCAATTGCATTACACATGAATAAATAAATTTCCCTTATTAGTTTCAATCGCAAAAAGTATTTGCTCTTAAAGGAATTCACATTGAATTAAAATACGATTTTTCTAAAATTACATAATTCACAAGTATTTTCTGCATATTGCTATCACAGCTTTATCCATTGGCAGTCATTTCTTTCTTTTACAAAGGTTGCGCTGAATCGCCTAAGAATACAAAAGAATTTTACACATTTACAAACGAACTATACATTGAAGATGCAATGTAAAGAAGATTGATTTTAAAGCAGGATTTCATTAAATCTGTTTCGAAATATGTTTAAATCATGAGTATTTCTGATTCACATTGAAAGTTTAAATCGAAAATGCGATTTCCGAAAAATACGAAAGCGTTAAAATGTTTCCTTATTTTACAAAAAGTTAAGAAACATTGGAAGAAAAGTGACTTTTTTAATTTAGAGTGTATAAAATTCAGGACAAATAACGCTAGTTTTATATGCAAAGATCAAACTATTTTTATAAGATATTAAGTTTTCAAAAATTAAATTAAATTTTTTAAAAAATCAATATTTTTAATACAATTTTTGAGAATTCATTTTAATGCATTTGTAGATACTTAAGAAATAGTTTTATCTTAAGATAATTCGTATATATGAAGAATATTGCACGCAGAGAATGGAATTCTGGTGAAATTACCATTTTGTATGGTAGTGAAATTTCTGGTAAAAAATTCTGGTTAATAAAGCCAATACATACTTTATTTAAAACATACATTTCGGAATTTTTTTCATATTGTAACGGGGTATCGGTAGTTCTGGATTTCAGTCCTTATTACGATACATTTAATAAAAATAAAGAATTGGAAAGTAAATTTAACCAAATAAATGGCTTTTATGACGTGCTCTAAGATATGATAAAATTACCAAATTTTCCAAATTTGATCACATATTATAAAATACTTTATAGTTAATTTTACCAAAATTATTACCAAAGCGCTTCAGTAAAAATTATCGACTATTTTAGTGTTCCCTTAGAGTCAGAAACACGGTAAATTTCATCATATTCCATTTGTTTCGACCATACTTTTTCCCCTGTGTACAAAGCGCAAACTAATTTGATCTAAAATAAAATAAAATTGGGTGTTTCTTCTACTCGACATGTAACAGAGATTTAGAAATAATCAAGATGAATCAGATAAAATACGATAAGGCATGAACTGTGAGGAGACGCTTGGTTTGTTTTTAATTAGACTAGACTCTACAGTTTAGAGTAACAATGAAAAAACTACTTTATAGAATTATAGTTGCAGCAGTCTTAAGTGGAACATTTGGTTATGTATTTAAAACGACTAAAATCACATATGATACTGAATTCCAATGGATTGTAGAAAACCTAAACGAATTGCCTGGTGAATATAAGAGCTTGCCTTTATTTCAATCAAAAAACAATATCTTTGATGGTATACTTATTTTAACAGCAGATACTCGTCATAATGATCTGAAGATTAGTCTAAATCCCCAGAAACTTAGAGAGCAAGTCAGAGTAAATGGAACACTTGCCTTAAAAAATTCGACTGATCATATTATTTCGAAAGTGAAAATTGAAAAAAAAATTATCCACAATTATCTCAACCATTTATTACTTCACATGAATATTTTGAAATTATTTGGAACTTCTAGTTTGCCAGAAGTGTTTGAAATTCTTAATAATACTTTGATTTTGGACTTTTCTTTAACAGTTACTGCACCATTTACGAAAAAGGTAAAGGAGCTTTAAAAATGTTTTTTTTTCATCAAAGTAAAATCAAAACTTTTATCAAC
The DNA here is from genome assembly GCF_982258835.1 of Parasteatoda tepidariorum. Lineage (NCBI taxonomy): Eukaryota > Metazoa > Arthropoda > Arachnida > Araneae > Theridiidae > Parasteatoda > Parasteatoda tepidariorum. The sequence goes on along the minus strand of NC_141757.1, from coordinate 66,420,184 downwards.
AAAAATGGAGACATTCTAAAAATGAAGACATTGTTAATCGAAGAATATATACCGAATATAATATGCAAAATTTCTACGAATATTAGTACTTATTCTTTATTTTATTAAACAACTTTGACTTGAACTTTACTTTTTTATTTAATAGGAATAAAATTTTAATCATTATTACAGACTTTTTACCCTCCTGATGACCAAGTTTTAAATAATGGCATAAAATGCAATTTTTACTAAGCACTAATGTTTACCTATCGCTACTGTAATTCATGAAATGAAATTAAATTTTTTAGTTGTTTTAATATATTACATAAAATCAGAGTAGTTTTAATTTTTATCACTTTTCATATGTTGAAGTATATTTTTGTTTTGTAATTCTTCCCATTTTTCTCTTGAAACCGAATCCACAAGACTCAAACAGTAAGATATTTTAAGTGTTATAAAACTGACAGAAATCCAATTTTCTACCTGTTTCAAATATTTTTATTGTATTTTATAAATTTTACAAAATTTTTTATTGTATTTAAAACCAATTATGTACTTCTTCATAGACAGTCGTTTTATAAAGACATACAAGAAGAAAAACAAATCTTAAAATATTATTTCTCAACAAATAAAATTGAACTTGATGCTGTACGGGTGGTCTCAGAAGGTTAAATGAAAATTTAATAAATTGCTCTCATAGTAAATGATAAATATTTTCAATTTATTAAGTTTGTAAAGCATTAAAAAAAATTCGAGTCAATTTATTGGTTTTTGGTAGAAAAAGTTGATTTATTTTTATTTCACAACATATATTTAATAAGTATAATTATTAATATTTTGTAATAGCATTCAGAGAAAAGAATTTCAGAAGATATTTATATTTATTTTGAAAATAATTATGCTTTTTATAACTTAATAGGTCACGATAAGGATTAGTTGTACTTAAAGTTCAACTAGTAATGCAACAATATTTTCTGTCACTGAAGTCATTTTTGACATAAAGGATGTATGTATATCCATAGTAAGTATGCGATAATGCATACATAATTTTGAACTAGTTCACTAACAATGTATCCTGTTTAATACATATTTTTATAATGAACAATCAATGTGCACATATTATTTTTATATTCAAATATGGTAATTATCCCATTAATGTTCATTAAAATAGTAACTTATAAGGATATGTTTAAAAAATAGGGAGAAAATTCTATTGAAAAAAAAATTACTCATTTTTTCAAAAAAAAAAAAAAAAAAAAAACTCTATAAACTGCTCTTACTTTGTTTTTTGTTTGTATTTGAATACTTTTTTTTATCTTTTATGACATTGTTTTTTAATTAAGATGCCTTTTTTCTTAATATTTTCATTGCCTTAAAAATTCCAAATACTTTTGTTTTTAAAATTAATTAATTCTAAATATCATCATTTCTTAATTTTCTTTTAATCTTAAGAATAAAATTTTCTGAAATTAATTAAGGATTTTCACTTGCAATACTTTTCTAAGGTATGAATAAAATTAATTGAGTTCTACGATGTAACTGATAAATTATCATAATAATTACATAAAAATGCATATTGCTATTAAAATATAGCAATATTATATTTTGTAAGAAAAATTTTAAAAATATTTATAAATTTATGCTTTTTTCAAGTACACAATATGCATATTTCAACGCCCCGCGATGTTTTAAATTAATGCAATTCAATACAACAATTATTCAAGACGAAACGGAATGAAAATAATTAGTTTCGTTAAATACAGCAGGAAAGTCAACTCATTTTTGTAATTGTGTGCATTTAAATTTAAGTATGTGCCATACATAACATTTTAATTTTTATTGTTGGATAATTCAAAATGTACAGTTGAAGTGTATATAAAATTTAACTTTTCGTGAATATTAAAACTACACTAAACTAAGTACTATTATTAATTTTAATAGCATTTAATCCTACAAGTAATTTTCAATAGCATTTCAAAAACATTTTTGTTAAAAAGAAATTAACATAAATTTTACATAAAATTTTATGTTTATGTTTCTATTATAAAATGCAATCTGCATTATTAATTTTTTGCGATAAAGTAATAAAAATAAATTTAACTATGTTACTTACATATGATATTGAATGATAAAGTACTATCCTTACTTTAGATTCTATTCTTTCATTTACGTTATTTATTTAGTGGATTTCAAATTAATTGCAAGTTTTTTGAGGAGCTGATTTAATAAAAAAAATATTCTTTTGTATTTTTATTAAATGGTTGCAATTAATTGTTCTAAATCTATCTACAACGCACGTTAAATACATTTTATATTATATATATGTAATTAATTATTTTATATATGCTTTTTATTACATGTAATTTCGATAACAATCATTGAAATTATTTTTAAAAATTATATTTCTTTTTTTAAAATAGCTAAATGTATTTTTTTTATTATACACTAAACTAATTCTCTTTCTTTTAAATAAAAATACCGATTGTTTAGTTATTTGATATTAATATTTAGAAAATAAAAAAATTTTAAAATTAAATTAGCACAATTTTTTTTCATTATTATTTCTTAAAAAAAATTTTAATCGAAAGTTACATTTTGTTCCAAATTCCGGAAATAAGAAGTAAAATATTCAAAATATATAAATCTTAGATTTCACAGCATTGTCTTGCGTAAGTTTTTGAAATATATTATTTTGAAGGTGAAAAACAGGAACACTGAAAAGAAAAATCATTCGAAGTTATAGGGATAAACAAAATTAATTCTTACTTCAGGTTTTAAGTGAGCTTTTAAGCTTTAAGCTTTTTTTTTTACTGTTCGTGTTATTTACTTTTTAAATATTATCTTAAAAATTTCAATCTTTTTGTGTTCCAGACACCCAGAAGTATAAATTTTGATTTTTTAACGAGCAATTTTTTAGTGATGAATCTTAAGGTGTTATATTGCTTCCCAGTCTACTCTAAAGGATCATAGTTACGATAAAAGGCAAACTTTGTCAGTCCAAATAATCGCAAAACAGTAAAAAGACTGTAAAGTGAAAATGTTTTAAAGTATTCAAATATTTATTTTTTAAGCAAAATCATGCAAAAATCCATTTTTCATACACTTTTATAGTCGTTTTATTTAAGCTTTTAAAGCATCTCACAAAAGCTCGCAAAATCGTATCAAACTGCTTTAAATGCTATGAAGTAAAAGATATTATGTCATCATTTATTCATAGGTAAAATACATCAATGGAGGGAAAAGAATACATTCGAACGATCTGAGGAGTTAAAATTTCATTGACCATCAAATTCAAATTTTAATGACTTTCAAAGAAATTTCCTTTTAATTTTTGCCAGTAAAGCATTCAAAAATATTTCTCTGATTTTCATTTTATGCTCATAAAATAGTAGATAACTGGGGTAGACTAAGATATTTTTTATATATTTCTGATTCTTTCATTCTTTTAAGCTTCAAATGTGAACTTTTTGCAACAAGAACAAAATTAATTTTTGAAACCTTTCTTCGATTTTTTATTACTTTACCATTTATTATATTAAATATTTTGCTAAATTGCCCACAAATGACTATCGAATGTTGCGCAAGCAACTTTAACTTCTAAATATATCATCTATTAGTTATTCTCTTCATATTATATTAAGTTTATTGATTAGCTAATAATTTTCCAAAATATATTCATTAAAGTCTACTTTATTTAAATAATTGTTTAAAACGCAATTTTTTTGAATTTCTATAAAATGAATTTTTCATCTAAAACAATTTATAGAAAATAAAATATTCAATTAACGAAATATTTTTACATAAATTAAACGGGGCACAATTTTTGTTATGTTTCTTTGTTTTCTGGTACATAAGATTTTTTAACAGATCTTAGATACTTTTTTATCGCTGATTCCGAATCTGCAATCGATTTCTCTCTCCAAGCTACAGATTTTCTTTTAAATTATAGTTTTCGTCCATCTTTTGTCGAAATGTACAAGATTATAAACATTATATATAACAATATACGTTGTGACGAACTTTTAAGGAAGCTAAAGAACAGGATTAAAACTACACACACAGGAGAGTTTCGCTTTGATGAACTGTTTCGTCGTGTGCTTCTGAACAAGTTATGATAGAGAAGCGCCCATAGCTGCGTACGACGACATTTCCTAGCATAATTTTCTGTGCAGTTTTCATATAAATGATGTGCCTTAACTCTCCTAGAAATTTGTAGCAACATCCATGCGACCACGTGTTATATATGTTACGGCCAAAGCCCGAAGTCGGCCAATTCGTGATCTTTGCCGGCCAGATCGCGAAGTGGCCACAATGTTCCGGTCAATGTTCGATATTTTCTTGATTTCATTTGAGACAAAGTAAAAAATTAAATTTTTTAAATTTCAATTTAAGAAATTTCTATTTTTTTAATATTTTTAAATTAGAAGATTTATATTTTTAAATTAAAAAAGAAAACAAAAGGGGCAATATTAGCAAATAAACTTTTTAATAAAACAACTAAATAGACAATTTAATAATCATTATTAAATTAATGATTATTTAATAGACAATTTAAAAACTTCTATTTTTTATATTTTTAAATTAGAATATTTATAAGAATTATTTCTATAATTATAGAAGGCCGCCAAAGTAAAATATTCACTGATCGCTTCAATTATTTCGCACTTTGGCAGGAACATCGTGGCCACTTCGCGATGGGCGGCCAATTCCCGAAATCAAGAAAATTTTGGACTTCAGGCTTTGGGCGTAACATATAAAACGTTCTTAAACTAGTAGATGTAAGCAAAAATTCGATTAAATATGTCATTTAAAAAAATCAGTAGCTTTAAGAGAAAAACTCATTTCAGATTAAAAATTCCCCCACCTGAATTAGTCATGTCAAGTACTTGCCTAAATGCAACAAAAAATTCATCTCCAGCTTTTAATTAAAGTTTAAAAAATTAAATTTGATTCTAAGAGCCTTACAACTTTTTTCTTGTAATATTCTAACTTTGCAACTTCTTAAAATATAAAAAAAATTAAGGGTGCAGTTTTTAGTGATTTAGTCGAACAACCAAGATATCAGAGAATATACATACTTTTTATTAGTCTTTTTATAAATTTAATTTTAACTGTATAAATGAAATACTCCTTTAAAGAACGTTATCTTTTCAACTTGAGAAGAACCTTAAAACATTTTGAACCAGATGGTAATAGACAGGGACAAAATATAAACCATTTCCATGGTAAAGGAGAAACAAATTCAAAACATGCTAAGATAAGTTTTGCTCTTTTTCTAATAAAAATGAAGATGTTTTGTCAAAGTGGTTTCTCTCGCATTTAAATTTGGTCAATCTATTTCAATATAAGATAGTTATATTTTTTAATAATTTATTTAAAATTAGTTAATATATAGCGATTTTTATGAGCCAGTGCTAAAAATTTTATATTTTATTCATTTTCTTTCACAAAGCGCAAACTCGTATACTTAAAAATATGAAATGTTTGTACGAAATTCGGCAAAAATGCAAATTAAATTTAAATTTAGGAATCAAATTGAAAGAAATTGAGTGTAAAATTTGCAATAAAATTTTTCAACTGTGCATAGACAAACAAAAGCAATTAAGAGAGTTGTAGTTTTCTGGGATTTAGAAAAAGATCTATCAATATATACTAGTTCTTTTTAACTGCTTAAACGACGAAAAAATTCGGGATTTGAATCCTTTTATGAGAGCAAAATAATATAAAGAGTGTTATATGTTAAAATTCACTGAAATTAAAAAATTTTAAAAATAATATATAGTTTAATATGCATTTACTTTCGAAACAAAGTATTTTAATTTTTTCTTTAAGATATAAGTTATTTATACCTCTAACGGAACGAAGTAGGCAAAAAATGCCTTTTTTTTCTTTTTTCTTTTTTTTTTTCTTAATTTTTTTTTTTTTTTTTTAGTGAAAGGCGACGAATTCAGCTTTACAGATAACACGATAAAAGTTGGTTTTCAAAGAGTTCAGCGATATTTTGCTGAAATTGACATATCAATTTTTTATTTAAAAAAAACAACAATCTTTCAATAAAGTTTGGGAAAGAAATTTTATTATATAGACCCCTAATATATATGGGGTGGCTACAATTTTGGAAACATGGTTTCAATAATTTTTTGCTCAGGAGAGCAGTCCTAAGTTTGGACCCCTTAATTTTAATTTTACTTATAAATTATTTTACCGTATCTCGAGAGCTTTTTAAGTAAATCGAAAAAAATTTGCACACAATTATAAAATACGTTAATTCAAAGATATTTCCACACAAAAAGTATTTTGTAACAAATTAGTATTTTTTTTAATATTTTAAATCGTTGAAAGCACTTTGAATTGCAAAGTTTACGATTTTTTTACATCATCTTAAATAATTTAATTTTACATGATAAAATATAAAATTTGAGTCTAAGAAACAGTTCCAAAAAAAATCGAATTTTAAAAGCATTGCATAACCCACACATCCCGGGTAGGTTATTATCATGTAGGGAAAATGTAGTAGAGCCTGTATATCACGATAATATTTGCCCTCAAAATGAAACCACGTGACTAGAGACCAAAGCAAGAGTGAAACTTCTTCAGTTTCTTCTTGTTATTTATGTCAATTGCTTTTAATATTCGGTAATAGTTTACAATCAAGGTCCTTTTACCATTTGGTGATTTAAAAGTAAACTAATATATTTAAAAATATACTAAAAACCTATCACGTAACGTCGCAGAAACCCGAAGGTGACGTCATTGAAAGCAAAGAATACCATGGTAACCAGAAACGAAGTTTCAATAAAACTGAACGAAAATTATCGCCATACCAATGGGTCTACATCTTAACTGAATGTTTTCGTAACATTTGTTGTTTTCAATATACAGTTAACTATCATTTTATTTGTGATAAACTTATATCAAAACCTCCGAAATTCACCATAAAATAATGTTTCATAAATATGCATTTTGTTACATATTCAGGCACAACACTTACTATGCTTCCTTAATTTTCTTAGGGTATTTTTAAAATAAAATTCATCTTTAGAATCAAACCACTTTTTCTCATAACATTCCTTGAATTGTAACCTCTTAAGTTACACATTAATTAAAGTATTGCATACTAGCAGACATTGAAATTCCAGCGAAACTCTTCAACTTACATTTCTACTTCTGTTATGGATTAAGTATCAGCGTTCATATAATTATGTTTCCCTTTTAAAGCTTCTAAGCTGTCAATTATCTAACAGCAAGTATTGCACTCTGATTTAAACCGAAGGCAATGCCGGTACTTTAACTTAGTATAAGTGTTAAATAAATAAAGTAAATTTAAAAATATTTAAAATAAGGGTAAAATTCTAATTAGTGTTTTATTCGACAAATTGAACCTAAAATTGTTTAAAGTTTTTATAAGCAATCAATGTTGGTTGCTTATAATTGTAGTTAATATATTTCATTGTTAATATTTAGGGTTTTGTTTGATTTGGGAAATGTTTCTTATTCAAAACTATTATTTTATTACTTCTTTATTTTCACAAAAAAGTTTTTCTTAAGTTTTGGGGGCGAGACTAAGGTCAAAGTTAAGTCAAATTTGAAAGTTATTTTAAGAAAAATATGTCGATTTACCAACGGGACTTTCGTTTTAGGCCAAGAGTGACCCCTGAAGTAGACACTTATTAGGTGAAATGCTACTTCCAAGGATATAATATTTTATGATTGACTCTTGGCCAAAAGGTCATTTAAAATTTTATGAAATAACGTTTCGACTTAAACATCTACTTGGGTCAGATACTTGTGTTAACTGCTAATGCCAGCGGTGAACCACAAAGGTATATATTTCAAGGAATACATATTAAAGATTAGTACTTAAAAAAGGATGATATACTTTTGGTGTGATCTTAAAATTAACGAGTGATTTTTATTCAATGCTTGCTGGCTTCGGCATCTGATCCTCCTTTTTTTTAATTAAGTAGAATTTTAAATATTGCGAGATTTAAAATGTTACAGTAAAATTCATGATACTATATAACTTAATAACTATATTACATAAAGTGACATTATAGCTTTAATTTTCACCTCGCACCCGGTTAGGACAATTACTTCAATTTGACATAAATAAGTATCGCAGTTAATTTTTTATTAAAAGGATTTATTGTTCAGCGTAACATATGCCAACATTTCAAACAAAACAAAAATATGTAAATTGGTACAATGGAGTATATTGGAGAATACCAAAGCACGTAAGCAACTTTTTGAAAATAAAACTGCGCACTCATTTGTTATTATAGAATTAAAGATTAATTATAAGAATTAAAACGTTCTTTTGCGAGCCAGTGAGTTTTATTTGTGCGGTTTTATGAACGAAAAAAACTTTTACTGTTGTAAATTTCTTTCATTTAAACGAATTCACAAATCTAAAACCGAAATTAATACTTTTTGAAACAAAAAGTAAATTCAAATAAAAAAATAATAACAATTTTGTTTAACGCCACTGTAGAAGAAATGGAAGACAGCACAATCAAGTAAATGGATATTTATGTTAAAAAGTTAAAATATGTCTTTACAAATATTTGACATGTTTAAATGGTAAATAAAATGACCTTTTGCTTATCAACCAGTTATATTTAGCCTTTTTTAATCCCAAACGAAAGATTTATTTTTATTATAGAATTTTTTGAATAAGGAGAATTTTTTTTTAATTTGAGACTTAACTGATTTATGTCTTTTTGAGTACTCAAAGATATAATTTATGCACGTTTATGGCATCGACCATAGCCACTGTTGACGTTCAATCTCTAGGAGCCTTATTACTTATCAGTTATGGGGACTATGCGCTGGTAACTCTTTTTCCGAGTTATCATCAGTCATACAAACATTAATTATATTCACTCATGGGTACAAATTTTAATATTGCGATTTATTGTCTAAAAGTGTAGACATTTAATAAATTCTAGATAATAAAATCTAAACATTTAATAAATCAATTATATACAGACAATTATGTTAATTTATATTGTTTGTACTTTGATAAATATTTTCGTTACCCAAATAAAGCGTAGCAACACTTTTAGTAATATATCGTTATCAATAGTGATCGTTATGTGTCATGATACCCGAAAATCACTCTGACTCATCGTAATAAAATCACCAAATTTTACCCCATTTACCAAATTTCATCACGCATTATAAAATCATACTGTATTGTGAATTTGACCAAAAACATTATAAAAGTGTTTCGGTTAAAAATTAGCAAACTTTTTGATGTTCCCATAGAGCAGAAAATACGGTAGAGTTTACCATATTCTCCTAGTTTAGACCATGTTTTCTTCTCAATGCTTAGTAGCACAGCAATTATTTTGTGTTTTGTAATATTGACGGTATTTTTCATATAATTTTTCAGAAATAAATAGTTTTTTTTACACAAAACAAACTATATAAACTTTGGTAACTGTGAGATTAAATTTACTTCATGAAATAATATTTTCCGAGTACCAATGAGCTATAACCAGTATAAAACAAATTTAACGGTACACGTTTCCCTTGATAGGAAATAATTTTGTTCTACGAAACCAAACTAAGAATAAAAACTTCATTTACTTGAAAAATTCAATAAAAGCCATTTCCATGAATATAAAACGGTACCCCGAAGAATTGATTATCTAAAAAAAGTTATTTGTTTCACATTGTCTGAAATTTGGGAACGATTGTTTTTAAAATTTACTCAAGATTGAAAAACCCAGTGAACCAAGGAACATAATTTTAAACGACTCCCTAGGGAAATCAGATATGTTGTGCGTAGATTGAATTTTTCATCGCTATTGTTGCTCTTAAGAGAAACGTTAGACTTCCTTTGCCAGGTAGACAAAATTTGAGGAAAGTATCTGGAGATATTTATGATTATAAAAACATAGTATGTGAATGGCATATTATTAAATGAGCTATCAGAAAAAAAGACATGTTTTGTATCAAATACAAATAACACCAAGGGAAAAAAAAAGGGGGGGGGGGATCTTTGGACTATACAGCAGCGCCATCTATTTGTAGTTCTGAAACTTTTTAAACCTGTTGTCTTAAATTTTGCCATCCTATTTCCTATTAAAGTTACATTACGATTAACTTTAAAATTTTAATAGCTTATAAGTTATCCCGGAACAATATGTATAATAAAAACTATTTTAATTATCCTATCAAAATCACGAGTTGAATTGAGAAAGCAGGAAACCGGGCAAATAGCATACATTTAATAGTTTGTATATTAAAAATAATTTTCAAATTTTAATGCGTTTTATACTCTTGTAAAATGATAATCTATCTTAAAATCATTATAATTGAATTTTTTTTTAAAATAAAATTTTAAATTTTCAGCTTTTGTAGATTTTGAAGGTATTAGAGCAACATGCTAATATGCTAAAGCAACATACTAATATGCAACATGCTGATATGCTATATGCTTTCATAAGTTAAATTTTCTTAAAGGTGATATTACAAAAAGGTGATTTTACATAAAACTAATTTTGAATACTGTTTTTACATGAGTGTTTTATCAGTTTCCAAAATTTCCGTTCGGTAACTATGTGCAAACATTTTTTTGTCTAGATAGACATCTTTGTCTTTTTTCCTACCAAAAACGTTCTCTTAAGCAGATTTATAATGCAGTTTATTATTTGATGCCTTAAACTCTTATTTTCAATTCAACAATTATGTTCATGACTTTAAGATCGTCAAAATATCTTTTATTTAAAAAGCTCTCGAACATTAATATTTAGAATATTGTTTTCTCATTAAACCTATCTTAAAGCTTATTAATCGTTACAATATATATAATTAAGGCTAGAATAACGGTAGAAATATACATTGCGACAAAAATAAAATCTTTTCTATTGTGATAATACAAAGAAAAAAGCGTAGAATAAACAATTATCGTAACGTTAAACTTCATTAGCTAAGAATCAGGCTATTTAACAAATTTCTTTTAAACACTTTCATAATTTAGCCTAATAACGCTATTTTTTTTAAATTTGTGCTTTGATGCAATATAACTGTTATATGTATTTTTTATGATGGTTGACTTACAAATTATTGTTTACGCATTGACATTGACTGTTTATTGTGGCATCGATTTTATGTGTTATTCAAAATCATAGAAATGATTTTATTTTCTGGAAAAAAATATAAAATACTTATTTCAGTTTAAAAATAAGTCTTAACAAGAAAAACAAACATGTTCTAGTTCTGAGCGATTTTAATTACTTCTTTAAAATTAAGTTGGTTATTTGTTTCTTTATTCTTTTCTGAATTCTTTAAAACTGAAATAAACATTAAACCTTAGTTATCTTACATACATCACTTATTCAAAACAACTTATGCGTGACTAAGATGTTTTTCTCAAAGCTTTTTGATGCTATGATGATAATCTTGAACACGAAATAATTTTTAAATTACATTTTTCAATACATTTACACTCTTAGGTAAAAGAAAAAAAAATAGAAAATGGATTATTTTCTTTTAACTTGAACAGTTTCCTTCGTATTTTTTTCATTTGATCAAATTTGAATTTGTATTTTCAGGAGACAAAACTCATTCTTTTGCAGCCTTTGAAGTTAGTAAATTAAATTTAGAAGTATAATTCTGCCGTAAGATAAAGTTTTGATGTTACAGAAAAGTTATTGAAATCGCTGCAACGAATACAGTTTTTGTTTTTTCATGCTTCTATTTAATTTAAAAATTCCATAATATTTAATAATACCGAAATATTTTTATGTAAAATACAAAACAAATTCTTCGACCGTCATCATTGTCGTTCTCAGTAGGTATTTTATTATTTAGGCTGCACTAACTATAATATTTACTTTATTTAACACTTATCTTTTGACTAAAATTTATATCATCAATCAAGTGTTTCTTTAAACTTATGTACGTTTGTAACTTTTCTTACGTGTTACTATTTGTAAAAAAATATTAGGATATTACTAATATTAATAAGATATTGATAATATTAATAAGATATTCATGATATTAATAAGATATTCATGATATTAATAAGATATTCATAATATTAATAAGATATTCATAATATTAATAGAATATTGTCAGTCAATAAGATATTGTAAATCAATCTTGAATTCGAAATGGTGTAGATGTATTTTGATATTCTTCTTTTACCTAGATAATACACTGTTAAATATTTTTAGAAAAATTTTAACTAGTTCTTGAACCATTATGGGTGCAAATCTACTGCAACGTGATGCCAAATTAATCCTTATTATCATGTATATTAATTCGCTTCTTCGTCTATTAGTCGCGCGCAATTATTAGTAGTGATGATTATTCACACAAAATTTGTTATAGGGAAATTCGTCGTAAACATGATTCGTCGCAGTGACAATTCATCCCGAGTACAACTCGTCGCAACAACAAATTGTAAACACGATTCATTGTAGGCACAATTCTTCCCGGTGGCAATTCGTTGTAGGTAGAACTCCTCTCAGGCACAACTCGTCGCAGCGACAGTGCGTCGTGAGAATGTTTTCTGGCGATTTTGATGAAATACACCTTTGTCTGGTGATTATAGCAATAAAGCAATAAAAAAGGTGTTTAATCATTTCCAAAGTGTTTTTTTTTTCAGAAAGCTTTTTTACGTCATAAATGATACCTGAAAACTCCCCTACTCTCCTCTGCTCACTCTTTTTTAGGGAATTTGAGATAATTTATGGCATAGGATTAAATTTCTACCAAGCAGGCAAAAATGAGGTATTTTTTCAGATTTATATTTTCACGATTAAGAGAAGGATCCCTTAAATGTTGGGAATCAAGAGAAATCAAGAGAAGGATCCCTTAAATGTTGAAAATCAAGAGAAAACAAGAGAAGGATCCCTTAAAAGTTGAAAATCAAGAGAAATCAAGAGAAGGATCCCTTAAATGTTGAAAATCAAGAGAAATCAAGAGAAGGATCCCTTAAATGTTGGCTACAAGGAAAGTTTTACCTTGCCTCATATCATAATTGAATCATGAACGATTTCAGCAAGATCTATGCTTATAATAAATGATAAAATTTTTAAAAAAATTAAAATTTTTTATAAATATTATTCAACATATGCATATGTTTTTGAAATTTTGACACTCTTACTTTCATTTAATAATAATACCAAAATTTTCCTTCATACCAAAAAAGTATTAAAAAAAACATAAAGTGTCCGATAAATGACCTCTTAAATGCAACTATCAATTATATTTTTAAACAAATGAAAGCAATGCTTGAAATTAATGCAATGCTTTAATTTAATATTAATATCAAAGTTCTCCCTTACACCAAAGAACTATAAATTATTACCCCAAAGATCTGTCATCTAAATTACCCCCTCAAATGCAACTATTAATATTATTATGCAAACAAACGAAAGAAATTCTTTAAAATTCTTACAAATATTCATTCTTACAAATATTCTGTAAATCAGCATAAGCATTCGTACATTCAGTTTCTTATAAAGAGGTCAGTTTTTTTTATTCTTTGAGTTTCCGTGCATCAAAAGGGAACGAATGTAGATGCAGATGATGAATCGTCGAAATGAATGCAGATACTTAAAAAATGAATGCAGATACTTAAAAAATAATGTTTTAAAAATACATTTTAAGTTAATTTAATTATTTTTTCACTCCTAATGATACAGACGAAGAGGAAAAATAAACGTAGAAAAAAAACTGTCTAACGTAATAAAACACATTTTAATTACCTCAAGTGAAACAGTTGTTAAGGTCTTAGGGTAATTATTGATTACATATTTTTTTTTATTGTCAGCAGTTTTACAAATTAAATCATGTTGTTAAGCAATTAATCTCAAGCAAAATTGAAATCTTAATAAAGTTCAGAATTAAATTCATTTAGTAATAAAATTATTTCCGACCTCATTATAAATAATTATTTTAAGATCTTTTTAATTCAACTCATTTAAAGAATTAAATTATAAAGATTTCAACAATGAAATCCGTTTTTTTTATCACTTTCCCTGCTAATTAAGTTTCCCATTAGTTCTGAAGAGCCATTTAAAAGATGACTATTAAATTGTAGAAACAAATATTTTGGTTCAGGAAAAATTAAATCAGTTATCTTAACTATATGAAAGGGGATTTTAATTTTCGATGCTTGAAAAAAGTAAGTGTTATTACTCTTGGGCGAAGTATTAAATTGTCTGAAATAAAATGCTTTCAATAATGCCATAAAACTTGCAATTTTAAGGAAATATTAACTGTTCCATAAATGAAATGAAAATTAGTAAATTTTATTACAAGACCATATCAACTCCTCAAATAACTTATGTAACTGCAGGGGTGAGTGTACTACATTACACCAATTCTGATTCTTTATTTTTATGCATTTAGTAACAATTTAAATCAAACTTAACTTTAATGATTTTTCTTCGGTGTTCTGGGATGCTTCAAGCACTAAAAATACCCGTTTCCGAAAAAAGCAAACCAGTTTTGAGTCACAGTGATGTGGTAGGTTGACAATGCTCTTTTACAAATGAGAACATTGTATTGAATTAAAATATCAATGTTGCCAGTATCCCAAGATAGCGTGGTTAGTAAGACGTTGTGGGAGTTCGAATCCTGCCTGCCGAAGAATCTCCGTGTATTAAATAGTGACTAGTGCACTTAAATCCGTCGGGGTCATAAAGCTTTCCAAGTTCCCATAACAAATCAATACCTCTGGGGGTACTGAATTAGAGATCGATCTTTCTCTGGTTAAATTCAAAATGACAATCTGTGGATGAATGAATAGAGTATGAATCAGTCCTCCATGTAAAGCAGACAGTGACGTGTGTGTGGCTGCAGTCGTATTCTTGGTCATAGATGGAGCCACTGAAAAAACTAGAAACGCTCCCTCTGCCTTAAAAATTCGCTAGATTTCAAGCAGGCTTGCTGACTTGGAAAGGCATGAGTAATAACAGCATCTATTGCCGAATTAAGAATAGTAACTATCAAAACTTTTTTTTTTTAATTTAAGATGTAGAATCTGAAAATCTCGAACACTTTTGGTAAAATATCCTGGTTCTCTAAATACCAAAATTATTTTAAATAAATTTTTTGCTTTTTTTTAAGTGTTGTCAAAAGAAAGAAATTCTATCCTTATCTCTTTAACGAAACTATTAATCATGCTTTATAACATGGTTTGCTCAACTAAAATAGTTGGATTTTACACCTACACCATGGGAATTCTAGAATTCTGAGGGTAAAAATAGAATTATTCGGTAAGAACATTAAGAAATTGACATTTAAAGACAATTCAGCTTATTTGTAAAGTTATTTTCCAATGCCTACCCATATATTGACATTTCTCTTTCGGGCATCAAAAGGGCAGATGTGTTGTCTGCTTTTTTAGAGGGTATTATATTAGGTGCACCATTGTTGCTCGCACAGAAAAGACAGATAGTACAGAAAAGCTGGCAAGATAATCCACGGCTCGGGACCGGGATTCAAACTCGAGACTTTTCTGACATTAGGTCAGCTCCCTGCACAACATACAAGTCTGCCGACGCAAGTCTGTAACTTAAATTCAATTGTTTTAAGTTTCTGAAAATTCCTTAAATTCAGTTAATATGAAATTAGCAAACAACTACATAAAGTAGTTTTTTATTATTTATCCCTAACCAAAGATAAAACCAATATTATAAATCTACTTTTAGTTTAGAAAGATATAATTGGTTTGAACAATAGAAGTATTACTTTATTTAAGTGATATTTTGAATTTTTTTATAATCTTAAAAGTCTATCAATTCCTCAGTTTTTAGAAGTTAGAAAAGTTGTCATATTATCTCTATCAGTATACGTATCAAATCTGTTATACAGTTGGCAAAAAAACTGAACAGGTATATGAAGCTTTTAAAAATAAAATACAAAATGATAAACCAGCAAAATAGTTTGGTGTATAATGGTATTGAAATTAAATATGCAATAATTAAAAGGTACGAATCATTTTATAATTTAACTTTTAAAACATTTACGCAATTTTGTATATTTTTAATGAAAGTAAAGTTAAATTTTAAAAAAAACTGTCATAAGCAAATACTGCAAATGGATGAAATAATGACCGAGTTGGATTCTGAAAATTTTAAAACGTTTCTTGTTTTACTAATAAAAATCATCATGAAAATAAAAAAAACAAACGCAGTTTCATGCTTCAGAATAACATTTATTAATTTACAAACACGAAATGGGCAATGTTTAAAAAAAGTACAACATAAGAAATTCTCCATAAGCTCAGCAGTCACAAAAGTTGAAAAATGATTTAAAATACATCTATACAAGACATTTCATAATGTTTTGTTGTTCCTTTCTGAAGGGAAAAAATACAAAAAAGGGATTTCATTTTTTTCCCCTCGCACACATCAGCCATTTAGGAATGATATATAGAAAAAGGTGTATAAATATGACAGTTTTTTCCCCCACAAGATAGGGACATGTTAAAAGACACTGGATACATAGCACCTACTTAAAACTGATGTTTTTCTAGAAATTGTCTGGAGGATACCAGAAGATTTATATGAGAAGGAAGTATCAAAGCAGCCTACTTTAAAATTAGAGAATAAAAAAAAGCGACAAACAGCTTGGAGCTCAAACATGGTTTTTTCTTTTCTTTCTATTGTGAATTTAGTTTGTTAAAATTCGGGAAGAAGTTTTGCTTTCAAAATAAAGGCAAGCTTAGATGTTGGTAATGGCGTGTCTAACCCATTAGTAAAAAATTTTTGAGAACTTAAATTTTCATGAACAAGTATGGTTTACAGCAGTGTTTCCCAAACTCATGACTTTTGTGTACCTTATCTAAATTTTTCGAAACGCTGTGTACCACTAATGAAAAAATGAATGTATTTTTTACTCTAGAAATTTCCACAAAAAATAAAAATCACAACTGGCTGTTGACACCGCTAACTACTAACTGTTAACTCTGCAAAAAATAGCCAATAGAAAATTATATAATCGTAAATTTTCATTGTTTTTAAATAAAAGTTTTTGGAATTTTTCGTTTGTTGCAAGATATTTCGCATATGAACGCGTACCCCCGTTAAACTGCTCTCGTACGGGGGTACGCGTACCACACTTTGGGAGACACTGGCTTACAGAAATACGTAAAAGTACAAAATATGAGAATTTTAAATAAATAAATGAATACTCAAATAGAATCTATAATTCATATTTTAAAACTGATCAAACATCGATAATTTACTGATATATAAACCTGTTCATACAAATTTATGCTTTTATTTTGAATTAATAATACTTTATAAATAGTATTTTAACAAAGTTAGTGACGAAACTAGATTAAAACGATGTTTTCATCGTTTACACTAATGAAATATGTTATTTTATTTCGGTCAACAAATAATCAAATTCACACTTTTACGTTTTGGTTCGATCTTCGGGCAGGGCAAGGTAGACTCAGCCTTTCATCCCTTCAGTGGGTCGATAAATAAGTACCAAGCATGCTTGGGAACTAAACACTGGTGGTTTCGCGTTCGGCTGACCACTTAACCGGAACATCTGCTCCTGCACCCCAGAGCCCAAAAGGTCAAGAAAACTGAGATGGGCACAGTAGGCCTTGACCCTGTATGCGCGGGCTGTCGTACCGCTGAGTTTTAGTTTTATACTTTTATGTGCTCAAATACTTAAGTACTTAGATGTAAGTATGATTTTAGTTTTAAGCTAACATTAAGGCATACCCGAATTTCAGCCTTTTTTTAATGTTTTATAGTGGGAATGTTTTTTTTCTTCTTGTATATGAATTTCTTAGAAATAATTACTCTAAATTAGCTCAAAGAAATATCATTCTAGAATATCTAAACGTGATATTAGGCCCCGTGGCTACAATATGGGGTGTATAATGGAACTAACTGCAAGTAAAAATATATTTTTACAGCAGCTATGTAGAAAATATTATCTAAAGCAACCAACTAACTTATAACAGTAACACGATAATCCAAAATAAATTATAGTTACTTTCGATCTTAATGTGCTTTCGTTTTGCTATTTACGTTATTAGGCACCTTCTACGAAGTTCTTTTTCCCCGTGCAAATTCCATTAATTTTTTTCTGGACCTTCAACTTTTTAAGGAAATATCCGTAAATTGATTTGATACGGAAATATTCGTAGATTTATTGCTACTACTGGTTAGATCACGTGACTCCTATAATTTTCTAGAATACATTCTTTGCTACATTTTTACAGTTGAAAACAATTAACTAATTAATGTTTCCCTCAGAAAAGAGGATTATGTGCGTTTTGGGACATTATTTTTGAAGAAACAATAAGAGATTTTGTTTTTTAAATATTCAAGGATTTCTGATTTTTTTAAAAGTTAAAATGAAATTTTACGTTATGCTATATTTATATTACTAGGTACTTTCCACGAATTCCTTTTCTCCCATTCAAATTCCATTATTTTTTTTTCCTGGTCCTTCAACTTTTTGAGGAAATATCTATAAATTGTTATTGCTACTACTGGTTCGATCACGTAAACCCTAAAATTTTGTAAAATAACTCTTTCGTTGCCACGTTTTTAAAACTAAAAAAAAATAATGAATTAATATTACCTCCAGCAAGGATTATGTCCATTCTGGAGTATATTCTTGTAACATTTTCGTTCTTTAAATGTTTAAATATTTTTTTTCATAATTTAAAATGAAACCTTACAAATTTCATACTAGTTTTTTTTACCGCTATGTTTATCAATAAATTTATCATACAACTCCTTTTATGCAAAATGTTTACGGATAAAGAATGAAAATTCTAAACATAACATAGAAATTGTTCGTGTAAAATTAAATAATTTATAGAAATAGCTGAAAACCAAGGATATAGTTTCAGAACATTTGATCATTCCAAATTTTTAAGCATGATTTTCTATTTAAAAACCATTGTATTAAAAATACATCATGATGATAAATTATTTTGCAACTTACACAATGACTAGACTCATTCGTAGGAGCTATAGATGTTAGAAATAATGCTTTAACAACCTTCTGGTTACATAATTTCATTTTAAAAAAAACTTCAGTCCTTCTCATGCTAGAGGAACTTTCGAGCTATGCATGAGTCAAAAGTTAAACCGAGAATATTAGTCATATTAATTTTATTAGAAGCTGTGGCTAAAATTGATATGAAACCAATTACCAACATAGATGAAAGTTAAAAGTGACTTGCCCCGAAAAAAAGCCTAATGTTTAATAAGGTGTAATCAATATTTTTTATGTTTCTATATTATTTACCTGATCTATTTTCAGGTTTCATACACTTATTTAATATATTTATTGATAAATTCAGCATTCAGTTTTAATACTAAAATCTTCATTTTTCGGTTTTTGTTAATTAATCCTTCACTGATGTCTCAAAATAACTACACAATTATTTATGGATATATAGCGAAAATTAAGATGACAGAATATTTTCAATTACTCACTCTTGAAGTAGCTTAGATGTGTAATTTATATATTTCTCTTTTATAATATTTAAATTTGGTAATTGAAATTTAAATTTCAATCTTATGCTAACAAATTAAATTTTTTGAAAAAATTATGGCGTATTCATCAGATGATTGTTAAAGCAAAATTGTTATGATAGTTATTTAAAACATAAAATTCTCGATAGTAGGTATTTTTTAGGGTCATAGCATCTGCAAAGTTGAATGCAAAGTTATGAATAAATCCATGGTAAAAACAAATTTGTTTGGAGAAATAGTCCTCAATAAGTCTAACTTAGAGCAAATGATAAACATTTCCGTTTCTTTTTAATAGATACGGGCAGATTCTTGAAACTTCGCCTTAAAGGAATTTTTAAATATTATGAATAATTCATATTATTTTGACGTATATAATTGATTTTTGTAAAAAGCTAAGCCTACTATGCTGCCTTCATTTCAATTTTTCTAGAAATTTAATTAATACAGCTTAGTTCACCTTCACTTTGAACGTCTCATTCCCAAAAAAGTTTTAACTTAAGTTTTTTAGTAAGAATTGCAGCCAAGTATTCAACGGTGCAAAACATTTTTGGAACATCTTGTTATTGTTTTTTCAATCTCATAATCTGCTTAGCGATAGAAAAGCATTAAAAATTAAATAGATGTAAGAGGCAAAATATATGTTATTATTCTCGACTTTAAAATAGACATATAGGCTTAGGTTTGGTCAAAGCGTAATCAGATCTTACTAAACTACCTATATACACCTCCTGATAAACTGTACATGCATTTAAATATAAACATTCAAAATACAATAGTACGAATTATTACAAATGATAAAAAAACTGATTGCAATTTTTTTTGACCCTGACGTTTCTTTCTTGCATTACAAAACACTTTACACAAACTTTATGATCGTAACAAGAAAAAAATGAATTTGTACAAAAGTTTAAAAACAACACATAAAATAATTAAGTAAACTATAATTTTAAAAATAACTGCTCAAAAAAGTTATTGGAACGTTTATTGACTATCACTGATATCATTTTTTAATCAGACACTTTCAGGTTTAGGGACCTTTTCACCCGCATTCCATCCACAGTTGCTGTTGACCGTTACTCGCAGCTGCCTACTGCTGTGCTGAAGCAGGGTGCCATCTTTCTTAACGCTACCACTAGTGGTGGCAGTGCTCGATGTCGTGGTGCCCTTTGTAATCTGGCGTGACAGGAGCCTGCTCCTGACATTTGAGCACCTCAACAACCTCATGACGCAACTGCGAAACTTGGAAGAGATTGCGTTGTAGAGAATTGGATTGATGGCTGAATTCATGTAAAGCAGCAATCTGCAAAAGTAAAGGAGGCTGTAAAAGGTCTCCATGCCTAAATGGGTGACTTCTTCTTGGGGTGTGATGATCATCCAGACAGTAAATATCCTGTAATAGCATGTTATGAATTAAATATGAGACATGTTTAACATATGTAAATGGTCAGAACATAAATAGATCCTATTAGGATTTATCAGTTTTTGTTCCAAATCACAATATTTTTAGCCTTAAGCATTAACATTTTGACCTGTTGCAAATAACAAATTTTAATATGAGTTATCTCTTATAAATATTATTTTTTCAAACTATTTGAAACTTAGTAAAGCTGATGTAGTACACAAATTATTTTAATATTTTTCTTTTTAATTTTACATTCATTTTTATAATGCTCGAAAATTCTAAGCTGTAAGGCATATAAATCTCTGCATTTTCTTGAACTTCAAGATTTTTAATGATATATTCGAAACTTCGAGCTAAATCAACTGAAAAAAAGAGTATACAAATCTAAGCATACAAATCTAAGGTATACAAATATCGAAAAAAATCTTATTTTGGAATTTTTAGTTCTCAAGAACTAATGAACAGATGTCGATAATTATAATTTCTGGTTTTGATATATCACACTCAGAACTCAGTTGGAAAAAGAAGAAAAAAATATTTTCGAACTAAACTTCTATCAAAATACAAATAAATCGTATGAAGTTTTCCTCTTAAATTTTAAATACCATTTAAAAAAAAAAGTACATAATGAAGCGCTTTAAAATGCAATTACTACTTTCGCTTACCAAAGTGCATAAGCATTAGCTAAACTATTAAATTTTCGAAAGAAATTACTCTCATTTCCATCTACTGCTTGCAAAGTGCTTTAAAACGTTTTACACCAAAAATTTCATCTGTGCTAGTTTATACAAAAATTTCCTCAATACACTATTTTCGCATTAACTTGTTTGTAGGTAAAGAAAAACAACTGGGGAAAAGGCGTCTTTAGACGTCTCAAACGTTCAGTCAGATAAAACGTTGCTGGGTTCAGACCAATAAGAGCTTCCAAAACTAACGAAAACAGTTGTGAATATTATCACATAGATTAATATGATGGAAGCTTAATTATAATTCTAAATTCGATGATTATTAATGTCTAGTGAAAGTATATTAATGTATTTGACAAATATCATCAAATACTCACCTGAATGGAAGTAGACAGATAAAGAAACTTAGCACCACAGCAATAAGCATAAAGACGACTTGCTTTCTTGCTCTCATTTGATTTTCTTCACTTGAAGAAGCCAGCACCCTCCTACCTAACATCAAGTGCTTAGCTATGTGGCAGTAAACTACTAATAGCACCAAGAATGGTATCACGAACAAGAAACCGATAATACTCATGTAATACAACTGTTGCCACAGCTCTTTCACCATTTGTAGACAAACTGGCACCATGGTGTCATCGTGCATGGCTTCTGCCATGTGATAGTCTATGGTCATAAGTACTGGACTAGTGAGAAGCGCGGCCACGAGCCATATGATGCAGATTATGGCCAGAGCCCTCATTTGCGTGCAAGTGTAACCGGCTTTCAGGGGCTCACAGATGGCATAGTATCGCTCGAAGCTGATGGCCAGAATAGTTAAGATAGAAGCGTGAGCAGCTGTGAGTTGGACATAAGGAACTGCTTTACCTAAAATAAGAAAGAGAAAACGTTAAAAATAAGATTTAATATAAAGTATCTTAATGTTACAACGTTATCATTATACACCGAAGAGCCATTACATTATGACCACCTTGCTAATAGCATGTTGGACCACCTTTAGCCCTCAAAACTGCTAGCACCCACCGTGGCATGATTCCACAAGGTGCTGATAGGTAGTCTGAGGTATCTGGTACCAAGCGCTCACCAACTGGTCCTGCAATTCCCTCACATTGCGAGGTGGTAGCGTGGCAGAACGAATTTGATTTTCCAAGTAGGTTCACAAATGCTCTATTGGATTAAAGTCAAGTGAATTTGGGGGTCAAGACATGACTTGAAAGTCACTGGAATGTTCCTCGACGATTCGACCCTTATGACATGGTGCATTATCCTGTTGGTAAACACCATTCCCCGCAGGAAAAACTGTTGCCCTGAATGGGGGAACCTGGTCTGCAACTATGTTCAAGTAGCTTACAGACGTCAGGGATTATTCTATGAGGATTATGGGTCCTAATGTGCCCCATGAAAACATTGATCCTGGGCGAGAAATCATGAAAACCTGGGCGAGCCCATTGTTATAGATGGAGGGTGGTCATAATGTAATGGCTCTTCGGTGTAATTCACTGTCTTTTAACAGAATGCCTGCCGCTGCCGCATTTAATATTTTTCATTGAGAATATACAAACTTTACCAATAAAAGAATGCAAATTTTTTTCTAAGGAAAAATTAAAACATTTAATGTAAATTTCTGCCCCAAATATCTTAGTAAAGTGTAAACTGTTTTTGTGAAATGTCTTCAAATTCGATGTAAACATACGTAAACTTTGTCTATGAGTAGATGTATTATTTCGAACCACATAATTGATTTATATTTGAATAAAAAATGCACTAAAATAAATTGATAACTAAGATATTTAAGCCATTTACGCAAATCGAATCTTCCTTATTAGTTGACAATAACATTGACACCAAAAAATAGGATCTTTGATATAAAGCTCCTTGATATAATAAACTTAGGATGAATTTTCTTCAATAGATAGAATTCATTTTCACATTAAAAATCAGATAACATATAAAACGTTAATATTTCTCTTTTATTTTATCATCATAAAAATTTATATTCTACTATATATTGTGGAATACCATTTTATCATTATTTCCTCAAATTTTTCAATTATTGAGGATTTTTATGAATTTTTAACAGAACTTTAGATAAATCGATAAAAACTATAGAATCTTTTAAAACTAATTATGATTTCACAAGACTTAAAACATCAGCATAGATCATCCCTGGATGAAACTTAATTCCCAAGATGGGTAATTAGCATAAAAATAAAATGATTTTCTTCGATGATGCATTATGCACCGATTTAAATTTTAGTAATTTTCTCTAAACAGATAGAAATGTTTAAGACAAACCTTTCGTAGCTTCAATATTTTGAAGATTTTTCTCAATATCTGAAATGTGTTTTCAATGTTAAAAGGTTTTCTTAATATTCTTGCATTCCATTTTTTCATCAAATCAAAAAGGAAATTATAAATTATACGCTAGATTAATTTACATTTATGAATATTACATGAAAATATACTTGAAATGGATGATTTTAAATTATATTTACATTTGATTTATAATTTTTGAATATGAATATTTTCTTTTCATTTGATTTATAATTTTTGAATATGAATAATTTTGACAGAAAAAAGTTTTACTACTCGAATTTTTTTCTTAATCGTAGCTTAAATTCATTAAAACCTAGATACTTTTAAATATTTCTTTTTTATTTCCATGATCCAATTCTTTCCAAACTGTTTATTGAATCAATAGAAAATAATAAAAGTAATTAGCAACTGCTTTCTTATTAATGCATTAAAACAACTTATAAAAGTCTTTCATAATAGAGCTGAGAAAACATTCGTGTAAAGCAATAGTTCATAAAAAGTTGTTTTTCTTCATACCTTTGTACACAAAAATAGTGAATCAAAATTATCCATTTAATTTTAATTGATCTTGCTATTTAATGCTGAAAAAGTAAAGTCTATAATTAAAATATATAATTTTAGCAGGCATTTTTTCTTTAATCATACCCTCCTTATTTATTCAGTCAATTTGTATTTATATTTCAGGTTAATTTTTTAGTTTCATGTGAAACTTTAATGTTTATAAAAAAAGTTCCTAATAAACGCTTAATGGTTTGGAGTTATTAAAAGAATAGTTAAGAACTAACGAGATTTTGAATTCTTAACTAAAATGCTCATTAAAATTCTATTATTCTTTAAGGACGGTGATATAAGTTTCAAGAAAGGAATATAAAACACTTTTAATCACATGTGACAGTATTCTCCATTATAAAAATTAAAACTTTTAAATAATCACTGAAATTTTTATTAATCAAATAAAGCATACATTATATCACAAGAATTTAGTCATGAGATATGCAGAATTTATCTGCTTAAAATAAATATGCAGGCGTAAAGAAAATTACTGATTTTAAGTTATCTCTTAACACAAAAGAAAAGTTATTAAACCAGGGTTATAAAAACTTTTAATCGAGTACTGCTGCATTTTAATCAATCTGGGAATATTGACATAGTGTAAATGTATGAAAATTAATTTTAATAAAATAAAATAAACTTATTACTAAAACATTCTGAATTTAATTACAGTCTTATCCAGCAGATTTAAAATAAGCTATGTGGGAATATATTTCAGCAATAAATATTGCTGATTTCTATTTCAATGATTATAAAACTCTTGAGCTTTAATTATTAAAGTATTTCAGATAAATACGATATGCTGAATGTAACAGCTACGTTCTTACTAACATTCTGCATATGTTCAGCACACCCAGATATAATAAAGAAAACAATACAGTATGCAAAGAGTACTTGATCTTAAGATCAAATTTCGACGTTTTAAGATGCATTATTAATAATTAGAGTGACTAACCTTAAACATACTAAAGTGTTTGTGGTGACGATATTTGTCTTCACTAATTTACACAATCAACAAATTATTAGAAAACAACTGCATAAATTATTTATCAGCAAATTTGATATTAGAAGTTGCACATTTCTACACAAAATAATTTTTTCTTTTAATAAACGTATTATTTTTGCTTTGGTGGTTTAGATTCTTGATCCTTTAAATACTGGCAAAATACGGTCCCAATAATTCAAACAAGACAGCGGTCAAAATTTGAAGCCCCTTTAGTTCCACTTTTTCACGCCGAATAATATGAAGTATTTCATATTTTAAATTACCATTTCTAAAGACTGGTTCCGATGATTTTAGTTGATTAAAAAACTTACTTATCTTAAATATATAATATATTTAAATGAACCTTACCATTGAAAAGGTATCTAAGTAACAATCAAAAATAATATTTAATATTTTTTTTGTATTTAGGATAAACAAGTTTTTACTATCTTTCTTTTACAAAACGAAGTTTAAATATTGATGCTTAATTTTAAGTAACTAAAATTAATACTGCTGGTAAGCATTTCTTATCTAAGTGTTGAGGATTCTTGTCTTAAGCCTCACGCAAATGCGTGCCTATATATCCATAAATAATATTTTTTGTTTTGTTTTCGCTCTCGGCAAGATTTCTTCCGACCTTTAAAGACTCTCTCTTTATAGCACTCTTAAAATGACGTGATTGCAAAATCTTATTTATGGATATACTTCTAGATGATGGTTAATTTATAAATTACACTTTCTGTTAGTAGTTTATGCTTAAAATTAATTAATGAGAAAGTATGCTTAAATTATGAGATGATAAAAAATATGAGCAATATTGAATAGCTATGACAATTAATGCCGTAGTTTGATGTCATATTTTTATGCCTTAATGTAGAGATAAACAAAGTTCCAATAATATTATTTAATTTGAAAATTCATTAAATATGAAATAAAAATGTGTCAGTTTTAAACCCAAGTGGTTTTACAAACGAATTTTTCTCATTTATGTTTTCTTGCTCAATTCCTTCTTTTCATTTCCACTGTAAAATCTTTTTGTTTTAAGATGTTTTTTGAAAGCTGATTTAACAGAAAAATAAAAGTCTCATTTCGAGTGCTTTAAACTTCAAGCAATTTTTAATTTTAAACTATTATTCTCTTTCTGTAAACTAGTGATTGTCTATAAAGCAGACAAATGTCCTAAATATTTAATAAATTATTAATTCTTTTTTTTAAATAAATCTCCCATTTGGCGAAATTTTCTACCTAGATGAAAACCATTAAATAAATCTCTAATTTTGCATGTCTTCATGAATCTTAATAAGACAGAGGTTGGATAAATTTTTCACCTTATAAAAAGATTAGATCACTATCAATTTTTATTTCCAATGCATTGTGTCTTTTTCAGATACAGGCATTTTGTGCAATTTTCGTACTCAGCATAGACAACTCTTACTAGAGAGTGACAAAATTTAACTTAAATGACCTGAACAGACATAAAATATCATGAAGGACATATTAATCACTAAAAATCATTATTCAATGAAGCGAAAAAGTCTTCAATAAGCATAAGCCTTAAGTCAAAAATTTAAAATATTATTATAAATACTCATAAAATTATGTTATTTGTATAAAACGATCAAAATATTATTTTACTTCCTAGAAAAAAAAGTTTCTTGAAGAAAAAAAGAAAAAGAACTAATTTTAAAATGAAATTTATCCTTAAATTGAGTTACCCCTTTTAAACTCTTAAAACTATTTACACGTAACTATTCTTTCAAAATAAGGGAAAAAGAAATCGATTTTTGTGGTATTTCTTTCAAAAGTAAATGATTTATGATATCCTAGAAAGGAGTGTATCTCCTGATTTTTCTCTCATAGGATATTCAAAGCCTATGTACGAAAACAGAAATGACGTTCAGTATCTCATAACTTATTTATCAAAAAGCTGTTGACTAGTTGTCAGTATTAAAGAAAACTAAAATATGGATACATTTTTTGGAAAAATAATTTTTTACGCGATACATCAAACTACAGAAATAAAACGTAAGAGCAGAATATTTTGAAATACGCCACTCAATGACAGGAAGAAAAAATATTATTGCTTTTATATTTTAATATTATAGAAGTATTTTTGCCTCTTGAAATGTTTTAAGGAAGTTTGAAAAATTAAATTTAAGTTTAGTAAAATAAATCTGCTGAATTATTAATTACAACTTAAAATTTTATTTCAATAAAAAGTGTTAAGGAGCTATTTAAAACAACTATTTTTATTCCTTTTTCTCAGTTATTATGATTATTATTATTATGCATTGCATGTTACTCTATAGACATCAATTAGATAATCTGCTGACTAAAACCCATTTTGACCTAGCGTGACATATACATCACGGAAGTTGAGAGAATTCTATGAGAATTCTTCTGATTTAAGAAGGTATCTTTTCACATCAAGCAAATTTTTTTATTCTATTAAAAAATCAAGTAGTAGCTTGCTAAACAAAATATTCATTTAGTTATAAAAAATAAGTAGCTAATAGAAGAAAATATTCATTCATTTTGTTAAAAAACATGCTCCCTTTCAGGATGAGCTTTTTTGCGTCTCGGTTTGTAAAAAAAAGTGAAGCTTTAATGGGTTAACTAGAATAATCCGTTAAAATGTGGAATCAAGTGTTTCTTGCACTTAATGTGCGGAAAAACGGTTTCCATTTCATTAAAGTTTAAAATTTCTTTCTTTCATTCTATCAACTAATTTGTTGAATCTTTGCTTGTATTTAGTGATTTTATTTACATATTCAAAAATAAATAAATGACAGTACGTTATTTTTTTAGTATTAATAATATTTCAAGCCATTTGATTCCTTGTATTATAGTTTTTAAAGTGATTGATGATTGATTCCATCAACTAAAGTGTTGATTAGTTGATTGCTGCAACTTGTTCCTTTTTTTAGATAGCAAATAATAAGTAAATTAAATTATTTTGATAGAAGTGTACAGTGTGCAAAAAGAAAACGGACCACCATGCATAGCTTTTGATCTAATGATAGGATCTTCGCGTTCTAGGACTCAAACTTAATTGTTTGAGGGAGTGGCTTCAAATATGCCAATTAATTAATGCAGACGATATTTTAAGTTACGAAATTAGACACAAAAACTTACTTTCTCTGAAAAAACGTATGCATTGTTTGACGGAATTCTGATTTCCAAAATATAGGGGGGTAGCTGCAATCTGAGAATTATGGTCCCCATAGTTAGGCCCGGAGAGCGATCCAAAGTTTGGACCCCGTAATGTAAATTTTACTTTTTGCGTATTTCGCAATATCTCGAGAAATTGTTTAGCAAATTAAAAATATTATTCACTCAATTATAAAATTTGTTTATCCAAAGATAATTCCCCGCAAGGAATAAATTTTAATAAATATTTATTTATTTTTTAATTATTTTATGTAATAATAGTCGAAAAAAGTTTGAGGTTTAGGTATACAATTTTTTACATTATTTTAAATTATATAATTTTACATCGCAAAATACTAAACATTTGAGCTAACGAAATCGATTGAATAGTTTCTGAAAGAGCGAATTTTAAAAAAGTCGCATATTTAAAAATGTATTTCTCAGGAACAATTCGATGATTTTGCTCAAATTATATATTTTTTCATACAAAATTACATACTTTAAAATGATTTTTTTTTTGGCACACTATACATAAGCGTTGTGTTTTTTCTAGAAAATATTTTATTTTCAGTAAAATGAGTGCATAGTAACTATTCTGAAGATAATCCAAATTAGTAGATAAGCTAATCCGTAGATTAACTTGCGTAATGATTAGCTAATCTGCAATCTAGGGTAATCCGTTAAAGTGTGAAATTAAGTATTTTCAGCAATTCAACTTTAATGGTTTACTGAGTAATATTAATGGTTTCCGTCTCGTTAAACTTTAAAAGTTTGCTTCTCTCTATCTGTCAACTAATTTGTCGATTTGCTTGATTGTATTCAGTGATTTCATCCTTTAGATATTTCATTCTTTAGATATTCAAAAATAAATAAATGATATTATGTTAGTTTTCTTAATAATAACAATATTTTAAGCCATTTGATTAATTGTATTATAGATTTTAAAGTGAGTTATGAGTAATTCTATCAACTAATGTGTTGATTGTTTGATTGTAGTAACTTGTTTTTTTTATTATTATTACGCTGTTTTTTCAGCAAAAATCTAATTTTTACTCTAAAGAGTACATAGAAACTATTCTACAGATTATCTAAGTTCAAATAGATAAGTCACATAGATCAGTAAGATCACATTGATAACTTGAGAAATAAAACTATTTTTTGGCTCTTTAACAGATCACCCTAAATATAATCTGCACACTAGCTAGTTAATCTGTGGAATAATTGATTTCTACGCTTCAGCAGTAACATACGTATTAAAAAACTCTGTTTCAATAAAAAGTGTATTGGACCTGTTTAGTTCTTTTATTCCTTCGGTCTATTGGACCTTAACAAAATAACTCCTTATTTTGCATCAGTTATTAAAAAAACATAAAAAATTTACTTAGATTACATCTAAGAACTTACAAACCAGAGTGAAACTTGTGAAAAAAATATGCCATAACTCTTTCCAGGAGATTGTTTATTTAAATTATTTTACGATGAAATATAATAAATCAACATTTTATTTTTTATAAAACCTTTTTTCTTATTTCAATTGAAACTAGTGTTTCATGCATACTGAGCTGCATAATATCATATCAAGATAGATTTCTTCAACATTATAATTTCCTACTAGATTTAATAAAAACATGTATATATATATATATATATATATATATATATATATATATATATATATATATATATATATATATATATATATATATATATATATATATATATATATATATATATATATATATATATATATATATATATATATATATATATATATATATATATATATATATATATATATATATATATATATAATGTTTTTCTTGTTATAAAAATGGAAAAATGGAAAAGAAATGAAATCGCAAGCAATTCGCGATCGCAACGCTCGAGAACGCCCTCTAGCGGGAGCCTGTAAATATCGGACATGAATTCATCACGTTTTTATTCAGTTCCATCAGATTCACTGGCAAAGTCGGTCGCCATTTTTCTTGCACGAAATAAGAAGCAAAATTTCCCTAAGGAAAAAGTTGAAAAACTTGAAAAAATTCTCCAGAACATTGTTAAATCTTTCAAAAACAGAAAACGCCAAACATTTGAAGAAAATTCCTCAATAATTTTCAATTTCTATTATCAACAAACTTGCAACGGATAACTTCCAATTTCGCTATCGCATACTGTTACAGATGTGTGTTTTAAGGTAAAATGCATTTCTTCTGTCTTCAATTCATTACAAATTAAACTGAAGTCAACATTGCTTTCGTCATCCCAATAAATAAATATGAATTCAGAACGTCAAGAACAGCGATTGTCATAGAATATTCTTCTTTGTTATAGAGCGTTATATATTTCTGTATCTATATAATTCGGAAAAGAACAATAAAGAATAATCCAAATTACTTGAAATAGTGTCATTTGTGCTGATGATTAATAAATTTTTTATCGTTTTCTTGGTAAGTATTTTTTTGTTTTGAAAGAATAGATAATTTCAACTAGAATTCAGCTGTTCTGTTTTTAAGCTGCATATTCAAATTCATATCGAGATCTTACAATTATAAAATTTTGATGTGTGGTATGTTATCTAAAAGTAATAAAGGGATAATCTATGTACATATTATTTGAAAATAAAACTTTCAAACGAAGAACATTTCATTTGGAATTCTGCAGATATATAAGGAAGGTAAGTGTCATGACTTTTATAATAAAAAATTAGCTTGTAAAATTTTTCTTCTTCTTATTTGATGATAGTTCTCTACAGAATGCTTTTTTACGTCTGATTAAGAACTATAAGAATAAAAAGAGAAACAATATGGAAGTTTTTTATTTCAATATTAAGAAATTTTTAAAATCGTTTTTTTTATTCTAAGAATTCTTTATTTCACGTTTTTTAGTTTATAATTTTTTGATAAAAATTGCTGTTAAAATAATTGTTTTGAAAAATTAAATGGTATAAAATTATGTGCTAATGTATATTTCTTGCATATTCTAATATTTGAAGTAATATGATTCAAAAAAGTATGGAATAAAAATTCGGTACTTACGTAATAACGCCACCGCAACTACAGATTTGACGGTTTTTAAGTGCCACTAATCTACACCGAAATTTTTACATCAAATCATAAAATAAAACACTTTATTTAAAATCAAAGTAGTTTATCGGATTTCGGTGGACAATGGGCAAAATATTTCGCTCCTGAAAAAATAAAATTGCATCTTGTTCTATTTTTGGCAAATCCCAAAGACACATTTTCGTAGCACTAAAAAATGGTAACAAAAATCGAAGAACAAATCATTTTGGAATTCTTCTGATTTATAAAGCAGGTAAGTGTTAATTTTTATAAAATAAAAAATTTTACTTTTAAGTAATTTTTTTCTTATTTGATGATAGTTTTCTATAGAATGGTTTTCTGCTTCCGATTATGAATCAAAAAAGAAAAAACATGAAAGTTGTTTATTTTAATGTAAGGAATTTTTAGAATTGGGTATAATATGAAAAAAACACAACTACTTCCACTTCGAAAATTTTACTAGGAATAACATTTACCTTTAAATTTAATTAATAAGCAGAGTTTTAAATATGTTTATTAAATTCATAAACCTAGATAAAACAACAAAATAAATTATTTCAAAAGAAACTAGACTAATACAATTCTAACCTGGTGAGTAGCGACTTATAACAACACACTTTGTTTAATGTTTATTTGTTGCTAGAAATCAGGTTCGCAGAAAAGTCTGTTTGCTAGTTAAATTTAGTAGGAATAACACGACCTGTGACGTAGGCTATAGTATACCCAATTGGGTTTTTCTTTTTTGCTTTCTATCGTAAGCATTCTTTATTTTACCTTTTTTAGTTTCTAAATAATGATTTTTATTGAAACTTGAAATTTTTTAATAAAAATTGTTGTCAGAAAACCTTTTTTACTAAATTAAATTTCATAAAATTATGAGGCTTATGTATACTTTTTGTTCATTTTAATTTTTGAACTAATATGATTCTTAAAACTATGGAATGTAAAGTTTAAATAGGCCTTTCATGTTATATCATTAAATTTAGTAAAACTATTTTTCGGGCATTAGGTTTTAACTCTTATAAGAATATACATATTTTTTTTCTGTTTATTTGCAAATATTTCTCCGATGTGTTTTGGATGTTCCTTCTCTAAAAAAAAGAGATACCATTTTGTTTTCGTTTTGCATAAGAAAGGATATTAAACATTTTTCTTTTTTAAATTTAATTAGCCACGATAAAAAGGGAACGTTGCAATGCTACACGCTGCATTAAAGGCGTCTCTAGAGTAAATGAATGACTGTTCATATAGAAATTGCAGGTATTAGTCTCATACAACAACGCCCCCTATAGTTCGTTGCGATCGCGAATACTGAATTGAAATTCCTAATAATAAAGAATTGTAAAGAAAATTTTCCAATTACAGTATTCTTATCTTTGCATATGAATTTGCAAAGAAAAAAATAATAAAATTGGTGAAATCAAGAAAACAATTTTATCGTGGTATTTAATTAATTTACTTATAGAAAACGATTATAGACAAAATTATATTTATTACACAGCAAACGATAATTCCTTTAAAACGATTTCTTTTGCTTTAAAAGAAATCAAATTCGGATTTGTGGTTCAGTAGTTATTTTCTCTTTGATAGTGAATCGTTAATTCTGGGCAATGTTTTTGAAAAATATTAGGCTTGTTTTTATTTTAAACAAGTTGGATTTATTTTGACATGGTTGGTTTTATTTTAAACAAGTAAAATAAAGCAGGAAATAAATGAAGAAAAAACTTAAAACGTCTTTTTGAAAATCTCGCAATTTCATGTAAAATCCAAGCAATCGATTTAGAACAGACAGAAAACCAAAGAATATTTTCAAATAATCAAGAAAGTTCCTTCTGTCACTATAGCATAAGAATCTGAATCAATAAGCAAGTAATTTCAGTTGTACTACTTCATTCTTTTATTTTGAAAATAATTTGAATATTTTTATAATGTGAATGTTTAAAACTAGTCAAATGATTTTGAAAAAGTACTAAGCTGTATATAAAATTACGAAAATAATTCTTTATGATAAAATTAAATTCATCACAAACAATATTTTAAAATCATAAATAGTAAAAGTTTTTTTTGAAATCTATATGAGTCTCGATATCATAATGGTAAATATTTCTCATTATGAAGGGATACTGAGGAAGAGATATCATTCTAAAGGTGAAAGGCGTGTAGGTTTTTAATAAAATTTATACGATTTGTGTTTTATAGATCTTGATTTGAATGAAATATTAAGCCGTAGTTTCTTGCCGTAATCTTTAGCCTCGTATACTACTGCCTCGTATACTACTTGTAAGGCATCGAATATGAACTAAAACTAAACATCGAATAGATACATTTATTCATAATTTGTTTTTCTGTAAATGTTCAACATGAAAGTAAACTTTATTTTTGAAATACTTTTACAAATGAAAATCGTTGATTTATGTAAATAATACTTTGTTTCCCCCAATACATTTGAAAAAAAAGTAAACAATTTTGATCAATTAATCTGTAGAGAAATTGAATTTCCTCTAAGCCTTAATTTAATCGTATTAAAATATCTACTATAACTTTAAATACTGCATTTTTTGCTTAAATAGCGGCATCAAAATTATTCTTTTGCAATTACCTTCCTTCCTAGCGCCAAAAATTTAAATCACTCTTTTTTTATGCTTTAAATATTTCTACTAAAATTCATTAGTGAAAAGTAGCCTTTAATTTATTTTTTTATTGTCCTAAGCATTAACCATACGTTCTACACTAATTAAATTTGATATCATTTAATTTTAATTACCAAATTTTGAATCGTTGCGAAATAAAGTGAACATTCTCTTACTTAAACTATAAGATATGAATAAAAACTGCTCCATATAAAAGATAAAGTACTAGGGAAAAAGGTTACTTTGAGTTAAATGTTTGATTTTTAATCTTTAAAAACTTGTAGTATCTCAAGGATTGCTGAATGAGCCTCAATTAGACTCTTCTTGGATACATGGACCATCATATGTTTTAATAAGGGACCGTAATTATTTTAAATCACTCCGATTTTTAGAATATAAAATGGATTCAAAATACCATCACATGAGTTTTTTTAAGTGTTTAAATTTTGGGGACTATGCGACAAATTTTGTTCAATATATTGGTTTTATCATTTAAAATTTAGTTAAGAACGTTGAACAAATTGGTATACTTAACAAAATAAATGTTTTTTGATCTTTATTAAATTTAAATAAATAAATAAATGTTATTTTTATCAAAATTAAATAAATTAATTTTGCTCCTGAAATATAGCGAAATTCGCAAAAAGTAACAAAAACTTTTATGAATTATTCAGAAATGCGCTTTGAAATATTCTCTAAAATAACTAATAAACATGTTTAAGATGGTTATCTCAGCAAGCAAGGAAGATTGATTGTGTGTGAAAATTCCTTCGATCATTAAATCAAAAATTATTACATTAAAAATTATAAATGTAAAACATTTTTTAGTCGACTGAGAACTAAAATAGTTTGTAAGACTGAGGGGGAAATGTAGATCAGACATAACAAGAAATATTTGAATCGCTGCGTTTGCTTTCTGATCAAAACCTGCTTGATTGTCCACTGAAACAAAATGGAAAGCGACAATTATTAACAACACTTTCAAGATTCTCCCGGTAATAAAACAGATTTCGGTGTTTCTTGCATCTACCTCCTTCTTACTTCTTCAATTCTAATTTTCCATTAGAGAGACATAATGTCATTTTCTATGAATTAATCACACAGGTAAAAAATAAGTCGATCTCTTTATTTCTGCGGAAATGGTGCTACAGTTGCTTTTTTTTATTAATACTGATAAGATTTCTATAACATTTTTGTTCCTTTCTCGCTGAAATATTGATTTTAATGTGTATACTTTTCTTACTTCATTTTTGACAATAATTCTATAATTAAATATTACGGAACACCCTGTACGGTTGTGATTACGGAGCATCCTGATTAGGAAACTATATTTATAACCATGTAAAAATAAAAATGAGGCGTTAAGACTTTATGCTTTTCTCTCTAAGAATATTAAGTATAAAAAAACATTTATAAAGAGTTTGTATCAAATATAATAAATGCAGTTATCTATTATTTTCAGATATCTCATAACGCACTAAATTGACACTCCATGCATTAGTTTTAACGTCTAAAATTATTACTATAAATCACTTGCATCGCCACCATTAATCATGTTGTCAACTCCCGTTCAGATAGCTATCATCTTTCATCACACGGGCATTGTTGACATAATAATTCTCAAGACTCACAACTTATGGGAAGTGAATAAATGATCATTTAGTCAAATAGTGCGCACTTAATTTCATCTGTTATAAGATAAATAGGGGATAAATGAGTTCTTTATAAAATTTAAAAATTACATTTTAACTCTGTAAAAATGTCTGTGTTTATTACTTTTAAGTTCAGAATATTATATTTATAAAAGATAACATTTACTATCTGACCTTAGAGTATATTTCTCATTCAATCATGTAGTAATATACTAATTAAATAGTCAATGAGATACGTGAAGACCCCTCTGAGTACTTTGTTTACAATCTAAAAATTGTATAACAAATTATTTACGGCATTATACTGCTAAATAATTAAAAAATGGTTAATAAGCTGTCGTCACTTATGATAAATATGTTTATAGTTAATATATAATATGTATATAGTTCAATGTCACAGATACTATTATAGGATCACTTTATAATAAAGCTACACCTTTATCGTTTAAGATTTAAATTGAAATGATAATCAAAATTAAAAAAAACGTAATAAATGACCTCAAATTAGATATAATGAAACATTTTATATGTGAATAAATAATATTTATTTAAAGGACAAATAATTTTCATAATTTTTATGTCAATGACAACCAAAGAAATTGAAACTTTCCTATCGTGTAAAAAAAAACTGGATAACACCATGTGGTTTATCTCTTCAATAAGAATGAATGCATGGTCATAATTTAGTGGTTGCAACTCGAGAAAAAGAATACCGCTAAGTCACATACGATGTGCGCCTATTTACATGACTAGGCATGACATAGCGTTACAGCTATTAGGCTTGGTTTATTATCACGCTGAATTATTTTTTTACCAGATTTGATAATATACTTGCAAGGCTCGTGTGTCGAACCTGATTGGTTTAGGAATCTTGGCATAAACAATTTACTCACGATATCCAGTTGGGAACAACAACTTAAACTATTCTCATTAAAAAGCTGATTCAGTTAATTAAAAATGATTACTCTCAACCAGAAACTGGTTAGTACTGGGAATAAAGTGATGTGTGATGTAGGTAATGATATACAAAATTTTCATCTGATTTTTATATATATAGACAAATTTCTACTGTGCACTACTGTTGGATTAATTCTAATTTATGGTTATAACTGTATGGTTATATCTGTCAATTGTAATATTTTATAAATAATTATAATTTTCAGTCATGTTTCCGAGCATTCTATGCTATTTTTAATACCCATTGGCAAAATGGGTCTCGGTTTGGATTTGATGGCGTCCTCACACTTTTAAACTACAATAATCAAGAGTAATAGTAAACAGTGCGCATGCGTTGCTATGGCGACCACTGCCGTTTGATATTTTTTTTAGAATTCTTTTTTCACTTTTAACTTTGTTATGCATTAAGTTGGTGAGTATTTTTGAGATATGGGACCAGAGAGATCTCATAAATACTTTTCGAGTTGTGAATGAAAGAGAATTTCATCATTTGAACGATAATTTTGTTTTTATTGTTTTAATTAAGAGTCAAAAATTTTAACCTACAGTTTAAACTGGATCGTTTTCAATACTAATTCAGGTGAATATCACAAATAAAGAGGGTCTAAACTGATTGACACGGGCCCAAAAGTAAGAGTTGAAGCAAGAAAAAAAACGATGCCAAGGCCTAAACTTACCGAGGCTGAAAAAGCCAAAGCTAAAGAACGTAGACGGGATTACCTTAAGCGTTACACACAAGCGGAAAAACGAAAGGATTCCGTTCGCAAACGCAAGCATGAAGCCCATCCCTCACAAAAGTACCAAAGTGGTTGAGAGAATTGAACCCTACCGAAGAGTGAATGGTGGCTCTCCGAACCCCTTTCATGCAAGTACGAGAACTGGGTGTTGATCACCAGTCAGGGTTAAAAGATCCATTGTCAGCGTACCCAATGACTTGCGCAAGATCGTAGACTGTCTTTTACGCAATATAAATGATTCATTCACTTTTCATGTAAAATTGAAAAAGACAAGCATAGCTTTCAAATCATATTTCATGTATGAACTTGTGAATCCAGTGTATGATGCAGATTACAATCTCCTTCAAACACCATTATGCCAATCCGAAAATATTAATATTGATCTCGATTGGCTGTTAATTGTCTATTCAGTCATCGAAAGAATTTACACAGAATGTGTCTGAGCTGCATTTAAATATGTCTGTGAAATTGTGTACCGAGCAGTTCAGGAATAACAGTTAAAAATGTCAAAGATGAAAACACAATAAAATTGCTTTTCCGAAAAAAATTTAACAACAACCATTTTGCCAATGGGTAACCCCTTGAGGCTATTACATTTCTTATAATATATAAATAGATTTATAGTTAGTGCATATATAACATTAAAAGTTTTTAAAAAAATATCATTGTGTCCCCAAAGTATGTAAGCCCTCGATATTATAATATATCCCTCTACAGCAATATATTCATTTTTTTACTGCTTATTTGATTAAACATTTATTACATAATTACTCAGTCAATTCGACAAAAACCACCTCCTAGAGCTCAAAAAGTTTCTCATATTCAAATTTTTTTCTGTTCAATTATTAAATAAAGTTGTTGTCGTAAAAAATTTATTTTTTATTTAGCCTGTTATCGAAATTTGAAAAAAAGCCTGATAAAATAAAAGAAGCAAATATTTATTTACAAGATATTTTTAGACAATGATCAACTCTCATTCTATTAAAAAAATAATGTTTAACTCTTATATGAATAATCTGAAAAAACTGAATCTATAAGATATTACTGCTATATATAAGCAGCAAGATTAACAAAAAGGGCAAATATTGAAAGTGGATGCCCATTCTTGAGTGCTTGAAACATAAATTATTTATACTTATTAGCATTTCTTTCGAAACAAATTGCTAATATTTATAAGAAATCTTTTATTTGAACTATTGAGTACTTAAAGGACAGCAAATTTATTAAATAGCAACTGGGTGTAACTTTAAAAAAATTGTAAATAATAAACCAGTAGAGTTATTCATCAGGAAAGTGCTTAGCATTTATACTGGTTAAGTACTTAAAATTAGTTCCTGATTCTTTTTAACTCTTTTTTTAAATTAATAAGTATATAACTTAAAATATTTTGTTGTATTGTTTTATAACAGTTTTATCATAGGTGCTTATTTGAATGGCAGTGCTTTACATCAGAATACACCTTTATAGATAAAATCCAATATATATTCATTTAATAAAGCAGACACCTATTACAACATGTCATAGTAAAGTTATATGTCCTAAAACCAAATGAATTTACGAGACAACGGCTAACAATAAACTATACCATCGTAAATCAAACACTTAAGGAAATACTCTTTGGGAATACATTTCATAAAAATGAAATAAAAACCGAACGAAACTTAATTACATTTCCCATTCCCCCAGTACAATATTTCATTACCTATTTAATAACAAAAGAAATTCCCCAAGGTGGAGAATTACATCTTTTCAGACCGAATAACCACCGCATAACTTAAATAATCCCCCAACAGTAAAGTCTAGCATTCAGCGTTATCAATTGCATCAATTGGCAAAACCATTTCCTTGTCATGATGGTAATGCTCCCGAGATAGCTAACTCTTCGAAACGTTATTCGCGTAATAGTATACCATCTCCCATGGTTCCATTAGCCCGAAAGACAGAAACATGGCGTCCTTCTAATTTTCATCATCAAA
Organism: Parasteatoda tepidariorum; assembly: GCF_982258835.1. NCBI lineage: Eukaryota > Metazoa > Arthropoda > Arachnida > Araneae > Theridiidae > Parasteatoda > Parasteatoda tepidariorum. Next base: position 66,380,619 of record NC_141757.1, on the reverse strand, counting down.
GTTTATGAGATTCCAGAAGAAAGGAAAAAGAAATCCCATTCCGAGAGTATTTTTCGAAAAAGAGTTTGTAGCTAATGAAAACTCTAAATTCGGACGATGAAAATGCAATTGTTTAAATAGTTGCTGTTCGGTATCTGGAAAATGATATCAAATATTCATTAAAACTACCCGTATAAAATTCACGATAGTGAGTTGCTGGAAAGGGTCATAAAATGATATTTGCTTTCGTTAATTGAATGTTTACTTTTACTATTTGAAATAAATATTAGTAGTATGATTTAAAAAGGAAATCAAAAGCATAGTTAATAAGATTACTTTTAGAAATATATTCAAAAATATTTTCTTGTTTCGTTCCTGAGATTTTTTAAGCAATTTTTTTTGTTACATAAAATTGCTTTTATAAATATATCATAATTTATGTTTTGTTTTTATAGTTTTGATCTGATATGGCCATTTAATTTTGTAAATTTATTATCATTATTTATACAGCACAAAAATTCACTCGAACAGCATGAAAATTATTAATTTATTATTTAGAGAAAATTTTTAATATCTTAAAGATCGATCATTTTATATAGATTTGATCATTCGATTCTATATAATAAATATGTTTCTATCATAAGATCTTGAAATAATACTTTGATAACGTATTAAATAATTTTGCAATGTTTGTTTTATATTTTAAACTGGTTTTTCAAAAGCAATTTTTTTTAAATAATAGACGTAGCGAAAATAATTTAGTGGTACCGTCGAGATCAAAAATTCAATTTAGTAAAAGAGTGAGTTAGCATAATAAATTAGATGTTTAAATTATGTAATCATTGAAGTATGTTAAACGGAACAAAGTTTAATCACGATTATTTTTTCATATTATGCCCATGGTTGAAAAATGAGTAGGCTTTGTCCTTGGAAATTATTGGTAAAAATGAAACATAGCAAACATTATCCAAAACGTTGTTTAAACATTTTTGTACCATTATTTTTTTTAGATTCATTTTATCTCATAATTAAAATTTTAAAGCTCAAGTTATTGAAAAAAAGTAAATCTAGGAAAATCTTACAAAGCTACTTTTCAGGAGAAAAAAAAAGAATTGTTAAATAATAAGGCATTTAATTAAGAATTAAACCAAGAGAAAAAAAGTCCTGTACACGAAAAATTTTCGTAAATTGAAGGTAAAACAATTTGTGACTTAAAAGAAAAATTGCAGATGAATATCTCAAATAAATCAATTATTACCCAACACATACATTTAGAGTACCCAAAATATGATATATTTTAACTGAGCTAAGTTCATGAAGAAATTAATAAATGAAAAAAACAGCTACAATTTTCTAACATGCATGAAAAATAAATTAATTTCTAATCTCTGAAAATGATTGGTTTACCAATTTTTCTAATCATGAAAATCTACTCATAGAGAATCTTTGTCAAGTTTATTATAATTTTTATCATAAAGTTTATTTTAATAGTTTAATAAAAGGAGACGAATATTGAACATAATGCACCAATATCCTAAAAGTAACTAAATATGAAATCATTAAGGTGCATGGAATTATTATCAAGGAACGTAATTGAGTTTTTAAACTATAAAAATGTGACATATAAAGTTAAAGAAAATTATTTTACTTGTAGTGAAGCAATTAAAATACATAGCAGAGTTTTTTTTATTGTTAAAGGAAGGCATCCTTTGGATAAAATATTCGTACTTAATTCACGTTAGGTAGATTTTATTTGAGTTTCTGCGATGATTCACGATAATTTAAATCTAAGACGAATAATTTTAAAACGTAATTTGATTTGCTAAGTAAAAATTTGTAAAATTAGTTATTTATTAATTAAAATAAGTAAATTTTATTGTCTTTTGAAATACTAAATATATTCTACTATTTAAATTCAAGATAATAGCTAATAGAAAATGTTAGAAAATCAAGCAATTTTATTAGAAAAAAATAATGCAGCAAATCCGGCTAATTGCAATAGTCAAAGTTTAAAAATGTTAAAGCAATTTCATTTAAAGTTCATTTTTATCACAAAAGGATATTAGTGATGAAGTCACGTTCGTAATAGATGAAACTCAAGAGTTTCATAGATTCTGTTTATTCAGGAAAAAATGGAGCTGAAATCAATATCCATAAATAAAAACACCATTTCTTGTTATTCCTTACTATAAACCTATGGTGGGGCAAAAATTGAATAACTTAAGATAAGGCGATGCTCTAAAAAAAGGAGCGAAAAAGTTGTTTTGGTCGTTCAAAATGCAGAATTGATTGCAAAATTTTACCGTTCAAAAAGATTTAAGGAAGAAAATGTATATAAAAAAATTAAATGAGTATACTACAGTTATCCAATTTCTTCCGTTATAGCCTCTAGACAAAATTCCATTTATTTTCTTTCGGAGGCAGAAAATCATTTTTCTCAGCAATCTATAACTCAAGGTAATGTGGCAGGTTGAAAGAAAAACTTTTTTTTTAATTTATGTAATTTGATAATTTTGGCCAAATTATTATAATATATTAATTTATTAGTTTTTTTTCTTTGATTTTAAGTGTTTAATGACATTTGCTTTGAAAATATTCAATGCTGAGAAAATTTATGAGTTACTCTCAAAGCATTGATCTGCATATTTAAAGAATATCTATAGTTTAACAAGTATCAGAATGTTGCAAAAATAATTTTATAACATTCTTTGTATTGTTTGAAATTAAGACAAACTTTTTTTTATCTATAGAGTACTGAATAAATTCTGTTGAGCTTGGATTTATGATAGAAAATCAAAGTAAATAATTATAGAGGATCTTCACTTGTATTAATTTTCTATTTAAATATAAAAATAACAAATCTGCAAATAAAAATTAATTGAACCAATGCCTCGTCGACCTTAAAACAGCTAAATCCTACCAGGTGCCAACCAAATACTGAAAGGTTCATGCAAAAGAGAATAATATAGGTCTCACAATAATAAAATATAAAAAAATAAAGAGTTTTTGTCATATAGTTAAGTTACAGGAAAAACAAAATTATTATAATATAAATTTGGCCATTATAATAATGAAGATTTTCTAAAAATAAACTAAATAGTGCGCATATTTACATACATTGGCGAATACATTAAGGGATACGCATCTACATTGTAAAAACTTTTGTGTCGAATTCGGTGTTGAATAACCCAAACAATTGTGCAAAGGAGCATTACATTTCAATACCAAATTCAACACCATTTCAATACTATTCACTACTAAATAGAGAGTTTAAATATACTTTAAAGGATGTACTCAAGACTTAACTCTGATAAAGGAGAAAGCTTACATCCAGATCAAGCGCATTCTCACCATTCGTGAATTAATTTCGCTTCCAGAAATACCAATTTTGGTGGTGTATTATAGATGCAGTCAGTTACCATTCTGGTACAAAATGGTGAGAATGTGTTGTTGGTCTTGCACGCTGCTGTCTTTAGAAAAAAAAGTTCACTATAATAAAATGTATGTTTTTAATTGATTAATAAGAATAATTATACTTTAGTTTTAAAATATCTGTCAACTATATCAAATAGTACTTTATTTTTCCTTTCGCTTATGTTCTGTTGCGGATAATTTCGTCTAAATATTCCCTTTGCTATCCATGCCGATGTTTTTGACTTGCTTTATGAGTGAGTGTACATCCTAAACTAACTCTTCTTTCTTTAAATTGTATAGGGCAATTATCTGTATTATATCTTACTGTCATTACAAACTTTAGTGCTAAAGTGTTACTGAACACTAATAATGTAGGAGATACTAACACCAAGAATAGTGTAAAGGAACATTCCAAGTGCTTCACGACACCAAGTACCTATCCTTGAAGTTTGTTCGATTTAAGCCAAAAATTACTTCGGATATTTCGCTACACCACTTTTAGTGCAAAGTAGTTGTACTATTTTCGTAGTTGAATTTGGTGTTAAGACACTAACTAAAATCTTCCACGATACAGAGTAGACTTTTGAAGGCTTCTCTAAGTATATTTCAAAACAAAAGACCCCTAACATATTTGGTGCCATTCTCCAATATTTAAACGTAAAACAACTTTTAAAAATCTGCGTGTTATACAAAAAATAAATTTACTCTCATTTCAGATTTTAATAACATTCATTTTAAATATTCTATACGCCATTAACGGTGCTTCTAATTTATTAACATCCTCTAAAGTAAATTCTAAAATTTCAAGTAAAACTTTCCGAGATAACATTGTTAAAATAGCCTCATGAACTAAAGTGAGCTACTTATAGAAAATATCAAAATCAGTTAAATTGTTAAGTCTCAGTAGAAATATTATAGCACTTATAATTTGAAGTATTTTTTAGTTGAAAAAAATACTACAAAGATCTTTGAAAAATTAATTATTTTGAAAACAACTAAATTGCTTTAATTATCAATCATTTATTCATTAATTGTTTGGAAAAAAACTAAAATTGTAATTCTATTACAAATGTAGGAGCAGAAAAATTACATATAGTATCAAACATTTCCCCAATTTAATCGAATATACAAAATAAGAAACAAAATTCAGTTGCGAAATTATTTAAATTTTGGTACGTTTGAAATAGAAATTTGTCAAATTTAGACTATTAAGTTAACATATTCTAAAAATTTGAAAGTTATTAGAGATTAAACTAATTAAAATAAGTCATTTAGATGCCAAGTGAGATAATGAGACTTTTCAGTGAAGGTGCGCAGTATAAACCATTTCCATCATAGTTAGCTTTTGAAAACTTTGCATCCCCATGTGCTAGAAACGTGTTTGGTCGTTTATCATTGCTTACATTCATTGTTACTTCTTACAGCATGAAACGTCACAATTACGTTTCAGATTATATGAAATTCTTGTAGAAAATACCATATTGTCTCAGGACGTTCCTGAAATTTAAGCTTATGAAAGTTTAATTTTGGATGACAGTGAATTATTTATGGAATGTCATCATTGAAATATTTTTGGGACTTTTCTGAGAAATTTGAGACACAAACACCTAACAAATGCTGCACAGATCATCTGAAAAATTACTTTTAACTCTTTTTTCTGTTAGCGATAATAGAGAGTACAATGACGATTGATATATATTAAAGTAATATTTTTAAATATGCTCGAAAATTGATTTATTGCGATTATTGAAAATACATTAAATTACCTGAGTGTTCCATAATAAACGCCCCTATAATGTATTTTTGAATTTTCGTCATAAAAAGACAAAAGCAAATACATTATGGAACACAAATAAATTTTAAAGCAGGGGAAAAAAACAAAAACTTCATCAAAATCTGTCTACTCATTAGTGAGGCGGATGGGACTAATAACACCAAAGCCAACTTGAATGTTTATTGAAACATGTCAAAAATCTGTTTAATTATCGGAGAATTACAGAGAAATTAGAAGCAATTATTAGAATCACCTCCAAGATTATGTAGACAATAAACTGGTTCTGATGTTTTCAGCCCCTCTTTCTATATTAAAGATTTGATAGATTTCGATAATTTTCTTTTTTTTTTCTTTGTTTAAATGTTAACTCGAACTAATTTGTAAACCTTAATACGAAAACTTTTTTTCATTTAATTTTTGACAATAATTCTAAAAATGTATAACGAAATCATTCAATGCGCAACAATCTGTATGTATACTAACTACATTATAAAAGTCGCATGATAATTTTTAAACTCTATTGAAAACATGAGTATGTCATGAGACATGCTAAAAACAAAGAGTGTGACCGTCCGATTCGTAGCGTTTCGGAAGTCAGATAATAATGCAAACATCGCAAATTAGGAAAAGTTTTTCCTGATAGTCAAGAATATAAAAATAAAACCCTATAATCATAAGATTAAAATTTTAATTAAATTCAGAATCCAGGTCAGTGATTATTTTGGTAATCCTGTTTCAAAATCATAAGATTTCCAACTAAAATATTTCTCAGAAATAAAAGGGAATTAATAAATTTTTTTTTTACAAAAACGAGTTGAAAGAATAGTTTTTGGAAAATAAAATGCTGCCGTCATATTCGTACATTGTTTAAGACTATAAGAAATACGAAACTAATTCACATAGTAGTTTATAGCAGTATTTTTATTGAAAAACAGGACATCTTTGTTAAAATAAATGACGTTTTCTATTAATTTATATAATAATCAGAAGATTACCGAATTTTAATCTATTATCAATAAAAACTTTGAAAACATTAAAAAAGCACATTATAAAGAACTTAATATATACAATCTATGTTATGTATATTAAACTTTGTTACTCTAAAGATTGGAATAACAATTTGCTGTGACTTTCACTAAGAGTATTGTTTCAAAAAACTTTCATTTCCTTTCTTAGTATAAAAGACATCTACTATTGAAAATAGTAACGAGAAAGTTCCTTTTTCGTATAATCATTTAGAAGTGAGTAAAAAAAAAAAAAAAAGATGAATAACGGTATGCTTCGAAAAAGAGGCAAATGAGATAGGTTTCGGAAATGGAAAAGTTTACATTATCTTGCTTTTCGACTTGCATTGAGTTTTGTGAGAAGTGAAGAATTACCCATTATTTGAATATTTACGCTGCTATATTTCTTTTATGCAAAAAACAGTTTCCAACCGAGAATGACTGAGTGTTTCGATAAATGGCATTCTTACACTCGAGTTACTTTTTACTTTCTCATGATTATATTTCAGCATACCGCAGTCATATGTTACAATTTAATCTTTATGCAAATGTTTAAGTACAGAGTAAGAAACAGTTAACAAATTTAATATTTATTTTTAGAATGTTCTTTCAAATTAAAAATCCTCAGAAAGAGGTACTATCAAAATCTAACGCATAACTATTGATAAGAGGGAGACTAATAACGTTAAAACCTGTTTGGAACCAGTTGGAAAACCTGTTTATAAAGTAATGTTGCACAAAGAATTACAATTCTAGTTTACTGTTAAGTTTTAAACGATATTCTGTGCTACAAAACTGCCATTGCAAGTTTATTTCAGTATACGACAGTCATACGTTGCAATTTAAGCTTTATTCAAATGTTTAAATACAGGGTAAGTAATAGTTAACAAATTTAATATTTATTTTTAAAATTTTCTTGCAAATTAAAAATCCTCACAAAGAGGTACTATCAAAATCTAACGCATAACTATTGATAAAAGGGAGACTGATAACGTTAAAACCTGTTTGATAAAACCTGTTTGAAACTTGTTGGAAAATAAAGTAATGTTGTACAAATAATTACAATTCTAGTTTACTGTTAAGTTTTAAACGATATTCTATGCTACAAAACTGCCATTGCAAGTCCATTGACGAGTTGCACATTCTAAATATTTGATTGAAAAATAGTTTCGGATTATATTTGAAAATACTATCGAAAACCAGTCATTGTAAAAATGATAGTTCACAAAATTCAAATATAAAAGGTTATAAGTAAAACAAAGCCTTCTAAACGTACTTCATCATACAAGTTAAAGTAAAATAATTGTTAATTATTCTTAAAATAAAATTTGAAGCACAAAGTTTAATACAGAATGTTTTCTTAAGCGAAGTTAAACATCTTTGCACACAAATATAAAATTCGTTTATCCAACGATAATTCTTTGCAAAGAAATAACTTTTAGTAATTATTTATTATTATTTTTTTATTTGAATTAATGATAGTCGAAAACGTTTTTTAATGCAAGGTATGCAATATTTTGCTTTATTTTAAATAATGTAATCTTGAAATACAGGACTTGCGGGAAGTCGGTCTAAAAATTGCTAAGAAATCAAATTTTAAAAAATTCAGATATTTACATCACGTAGTTCCACGCTTTTTTTTATGGATGACTTTCAACAGGTACAATATTTTGATCGATTTAACCCCACGTGAGCTGAATTATTATTTTAGTTTACCAACATTTACAGGAAAATGGGGTGTCAATGATTGCTTAGGTTGGAAGGTCAGTGCACATTTTCATTCCATGTTTTTACTCCTTTTATAGTAACACATTAATATAATAATTCGAAAAATGTAATCCGTGCTCTTTTATGTCCTGCATCGGAGAGTATCCTGCATCGTAGACTAGTGAAATATTTGCGTTCGTGCCAAAATGTCTATTTTATTTAAGTTAGGCATAACAAAATCAAAAAAGTACATCTTCGTTACACTTTAGATCAGTCTCAGTATTGCACCTTGGACTTATTCAAGGTATGTGCTACAGGTCTTTACGGCACAAATGTGGACCTTCGCAACGTGAAAAGTTCTTTTTTTTTCGTAAGGTATAAATTTTTGATGTCTTCCAAAAAATAATATTTAGTTCTTAGTTAATAATTAATTCGATTTTGTTCATGCTTGATTTGAGACTACTTGAAAACTAAGTTTTAACTGCATAGATATCTAAATTGAATCATTCAACAGTTTTGGAAGAAAAAAAACTCGAAATGAGACACATCTAGAGAGTATTATCTAATGGCGGACTTAAATGCAACATCATGTGGTACGTTGGGCCCAATTTTTCCTCGCTTAAAAACATTTTAAGAAATTAAAAGTGGTTCAAAAACACTCTCTCCAATATTCATATTCGAATTTAAGTAGCCATTTTAAATGAGTCAATGGTTACATAACCTTCACTAGAAATTATTTTTTTAGTTCTTTCTCTCAAAGGAATTTGCTCGTTAGTTTTCATATAATAATAAAAGCTTATTCACTTTTATATAATCTTAAATTTTCATTTATGCTTATCTCTTACATAATTTGTTTCATAGTGATATTTCTTTATGATAAATTATGTGATTCGGCAAGTAAATTTAACTCATCAGAGAAAAAATCTTTAAAACCATGATGATTTCATGCAGTCAACCATTTACTTCTTCACACCTTTTATAGTAATTTCAGAGGATTTTTTCCCTGTTTGAAATGATTTATAAGTTCCCTATGAATTTTAAATTAATTACCTTGGTAAAAATCATAAATAATTTAACATTATCATTAATAAACCATTTTAAAATTACCACTAAATTGTAATAAGAACTATAAGTTATTATACTCTTCTACAACCTTCTTTTATTATCAGTTTCGGCCTTTGTACTTGAAAGTTTGCAAAACTGAATTACAGTATTTTTTTAAATCAATGATGAAATGATTAAAAAATTTTATTCCATTGATATTCCTTATCCTTTTCCTCCTTATCTATAGAAATCATAAATCTCAACGTACTTCCTTCCCACGCTTTTACCTCCTCAATGAAGTCAAACGAATATTTATAATGGGCAAGCATTAAATAAATGGGGATTTCGAAATAAATAAAAAAGGCATAACAACTTTGGTTTTCTCCTTTTCAATAAAAGTAATTTATAAACAGATAAAGACTTAGCTCAAACAGAATGATTTTAAGAGTAAAATTTTATATTAGACCAGTAAGAATTAGTATCTGTTAAAATTAGATTTAGGACTAAATCTGTCAAACTTCCACATTGCATATATTTATTTTTAAATAACGTTTTGTGTAACCGTATAACCCTTAGAATTTTTTTTTTTTATATTTGAGGTATTTTGAAAATTCTTCAGTTTCATCAAAATATTTTTTTATCTATAATTTTAGTTCATAAAGAAATATTTCATTTTCATTTCGTTAAAATCAATTTGCATAAAAATAACATTCAGTTTTAAAAAATGAAGCGTTAAAAGAAAATAACTTTCATTATTAATATAAAAATTTCAAAAAATGCTTTTGTATAACACAAAAAGATCTATATATATTTAACTCCTACGTAACATTTAGTAATTTTTAAAATAATATTTACTCGAACATACACCACTTTAAAATTTACTTTACCTATTTTTGATGTGTTGGAAACGTTGTTCAATTATCTATAAAATATTTATAATAATTCAATTTCATCTATTATACAGGTTTCTAAATTTTTATGAATAAAATCCGTTTTTTTATATAAGTATCTATAAAAACGTGAAACGCAATTTTATAGTTTAGCACCCACACTAGAATTCAAAAGTTTTAAAATAATACTATTTCAAAATCCAAAAATGCTTACTTTACTTAATTTCATAGAGCTACGAAAATTTTTTAATTTATTAAAAATGTATCTAGATGAATTTCCTCTATCACGTAAAAGACAAAAAAAAATCCTTATATAATTGTTTGAATTTTTTAAAAAAGGTGTGGTTGGTGACTAAATAAATCAAAGTGCTTTCAGTAAAGCAAAATGGGGAGTAAAACATTTTCTTGAAATCAACGCACTTCACTTTATTTTCATTTTGGTTAAGAGGCATGGAGCAATTACATTTAGGACTAAAATTTCAAATTTTAGAAAAACTGCAATCAGGAAAGAAAAATAAAACCTCTGGCATTTAAATGCACACAAAAAATTTCGTGAGTAAAACGTGGGAGCAAAATAAAAACAAAAAAACTTTTTGCATGTTTTTTCTAAAGGAAAAATATAAAAAACTGTACTTGAGACTATGTTTAAGTAATTTACTATTAAATTTATGAAAATTTTTTTGCAAGAAGATGATGTTTATATTTACTTTGTTCACATTTTTTTAGAGATTTGATGCATACTGCTTTCTGAAAAAGTAAATATATTTATAATATATTTATTGACTATGCAAATATATTTATAATAAGTAAATATGTTGATATTAAGTAAAAATGTCGAAATGGTATGTTCATTTTGAATGTATGTATTTGTATGTATATATTTTGAGTGTATATATATATATATATATATATATATATATATATAGTAAATAAATAAAAATCCATTAAAAATCCAGGTAAATCCATTGCCAAAATTATTTACTAAATAATTTCTTTGTTAATTTATATAATTTTTCCATGTGCAAATCCATTTCGGGCAAATCCGTGGTTAGAATTATTTACTAAAAATTCCTTTACTAAATAATTTCCTTTGCTAATCTATACAGTTTTTCCATGTGCAAATCCATTTCGGGCAAATCCGTGGATAAAATTGCTTGCTAAAAATTTCTTTATTAATTTATACAATTTTCCATGTGCAAATCCATTTCGGGCAAATCCGTGGCTAAAATTATCTACTAAAATTTTTTCTTTGTTAATTTTTCCATGTGCAAATCCATTTCGGGCAAATCCGTGTTAAAATTATCTATTAAAATTTTTTTCTTTGATAATTTAAATAATTTTTCTATGTGCTAATCCATATCGTGCAAATCCGCGGCTAAAATTATTTGCAAAACAGGCAATTTATGTTTCTCTTTTCTATTTTATATTTTTTCTTAAATAAACATCTATCTTCTAAAACTATTTATGATCAATTTTTGAAATTATCCAGTATAATATTACCTTGCGCACATCCATTTCGGGCCTATCCTTGGTAACTAACAAATCAAAACTCAGAATAACAAATCACTTCAGCAGTGCAGTAAGAACGACACTTTAAAACCCTCTTGTTACACTCAATTTGCGCTTTTGTTTTCATATTTTGTAATCTGGCAATCTTTCTGCGAAAACATTTTTACAACATCTTATATCGAGGTCTGTCTGTATATGTATATATATATATATAAATATATATATATATATATATATATATATATATATATATATATATATATATATATATATATATATATATATATATATATATATATATATATATATATATATATATATATATATATATATATATATACAGGGTTATTCATAATTCCCTCCGGAGTTTCGAAGCGTTATAGTAAAAAAAAAGAAGACGAATATGAAAAGAAACATATGAAATTATTCCGAAACTATTCAAGTTTTACTTACATACACTACAGGTGTTCTATGTGTGAACCCTTGGTCACACGGCATGCATCATTGCGATAGTCCAGTTCCTGCCCGGAGGGAATTATGAATAACCTTGTATATATATATTAATGTGGCCAAATTATTTATCTCTGGTTATGAGTAACATATGCGAGCTAATATGATATGAACTGCAATTCCCTCACATGGAATCTTTTTGTGCATTACAGAAACGAAATCCTATATTTTGCCTAGATTATAATTTTTGTAATTTGACGCTTCACCATCTGAAAAGTAATAAATTTATTTAATTGTGTTGTTAAAATGTGAGTAGTAATTCGGTGTTCGTGGATATGTCTCCATTTTAATAGATGGCTAGTGATGTGTAGGAAAACAAAAATTGCAACAATAAAGTAACACTAACTTTCCAATTTTTCCATAAAACGGATAATGCTAGTACATCATTCACTTGAACTCCCAATATTATTTATTATACTTACATATAAAATAACTGATTTTTAAACGCTATATTTTTCTTAGAATTTGATCAAATTGACTAGAAAAATAATTTGTTTACGTAAACCAATCTGTTTTTCAGAAAATAACGTTAGTCAATATTATTTACACTAAAAAATATTTTACATATCGACAGAGATAAGATATTTCTTAACGTACAAAATAATATATAAATAATAGAGGTGCAGTTGCAATAAGCATCCTCTGTAGGAGACATAAGAATTTTTTTCCGTAGAAGTACACAGTTATACTTTTACTACAGCTACACATTCGTTAGTTTTGTATGACCTCTCTGTTCAGGTCTTAAGCTACAAATATGTGTAGAAGATTTTAAAAAAATTCCAAAAATTTTTTTTTCGTAACCTCTTCAGTGCACATGTTCTGAGATATTTAAGTTCAGAGGTCAAATCAAGTCACATTAATGCTTTGACCTAGCGTTATGAGTTTCGACAGAGTATCAATTGAAAGCTTTATCCTCTAATCTTATAATGTCATTTGGAACTTTTTTTTCACCACCATAGGAAAAAAAAGTTCCATTTATCCAAGCTTGTTTTTTTTATAAAAATTTTATACTTTAACGTGTCTATAACTTAGACACTTTTTAAATTTCAAAATCTAAAATTGACAGAATTTTTCATGTAGGTCTATTATTAAAATCAAACATGTACATGTTGAAATAGGATAGATCTGACTTAAAATAATTCAAAAATTCATAATTTAAGAATGCTACTTAAAGAAACAGAAATTTAATTTCCATCAGGTTTTAAAATAAATTAGAAAAGTTGTTAAAAAGGATGTTACTAAACTAAGGAGAACTGTAAGACTGTGACTTCAAAATAACCATGATTTGTTTCAACAACGGGGCACACTCTGCGACGATACTTAACTGACGATTTTGTAAATGCTTTATTTGGATTCTATGGGGCATGCAGCATAAATCAGTATTAAATAGTTTTTTCAGTCAAAAATTCCAAACATAGAACAATTATGTAACTAATTTAGAAATATTGAGAGGTTAAGTCTCGAATTCCTATGCGGAACGCAAGAAACCGTAAATTTCAATAATTTTTATCTCTTTAAATCTCAAGACATTTTTGATACAACCAGCATTATGATTTCTGCATAAAATGCATATGATGGCAAGGTTTTCATCACGCATCGGTCCCTGACATTTGGTAATTTTCTACATTAATAAAACAATGATCTTTATTAAATGTATAATCCCAAAAAAACTGAAGATAAAGGATATACCAGATGATGTAAAATTTTTTTTGCTCACAAAATATGAAGATAATAATAATAAAAGACATGTTTTGAGCTCTCAAATATAGGCATTCATTCTCAAAACTCGCCAGACGGAAATGAGGAAAACAGAAAGATTTGGAACAAAAAACAAAAAGTTGCCTATTGAAAAAGTTTAAAATAAAAAAGAAAGACAAACTAGGCGGTATCAGGGACTGAAACAGAAGTCGAAAAATAAATGAAGGTTAAAAAAAATTAAAATAACCACAGAAGCTGTGTGAAGCAAAGCAAAATGCATTTTCACGCTCTATTGAAGAAGTGGGGAGGAATTCATGTTGTAAACAAGGGAATCGATATTCATATGAGCGAAGTGGTTTAAATTAAATTTTGCTAACAGACATGAAAATGACTGTTAAAATATATAAGTTAGAGTATTATAAATTTCGAAAGACAAGCATATTTTACGAAAAAAACCTTACCATTTGTATTATCCATTTTATAACACCTACATGTATGTGTTACAAAGAAGAAGAATTGTTTTAAAATAATACAATGTGTAAAAAATTGTCGACAGTTACTTCGAGAGTAAAAATCTACAATATTTTCCAATCGATAATGAATAGAAAATGTATAAAACTTTTTTTCCAGTGGGTACATGTCTTGCATGGAATTCTAAAACATGCTCCATTTTCTTTTAATTTAAAGGAAAGAAAATAAAACATTTTCACGTAATTTAATTCATTACTTAAATTTATTTTTAGGAAAAGGAAATGAATTTAAAATATTCATTGATTTTTAAAAATATATCTATTAAATGCTTCTTATTTAAAGGTGACTGTGCTTTTCTTACTGCAAGGATATTTAATTTGTTGAACATTAGTTATGAACTGACAATAACTGTTTTCATTTAATTATTGACTTAAAATTCAGTTCCCCTTCGGTTATTGGCTGATTTCTTTTGATATGTTTATTATTGTTAACAACAAATTAAAAAAAACTAAGTTTTTCTCATCATGTCATTAAGTAGAAATTTTTAACTATAATGTTGCCATCGTTTCATGTAAAAATAACAGTAAAACAATCTTCATACAATTTCAGAGCTTTAGTAATTGAAATTGTACCTTAAAGTTTTAAACATTTTTGAAAAAAATAGAAGAGTAACACAAAAATAAAATCGAAAAACAACTATGGGGAAATTTATAAAAAGGGAAGACATGTTGGAAAAAAAGAAGTCCAACTTCAGAAAAAAAAGATTTTCTTGCGGAAGTTAGTAGGAAAGTTCTATGATGACCAAGAAACTTACATCGAAGCATCTTTGATTTATGATTGTTTCATTGCATTCATGCTGAGATCGTTGGGGGCCAAAACTTTTTTTCGTAATGAATATCAAAGAACTTTTTTGGTAAATTGCAGGAAGTTTTATTCATCCACTATAACAAACATTCAATACCTTAAAAAAACTTTATCTTCTGAATAAAAGACAGATTTTTGAATACTGGTACGATATGTTTTACTAAAAATGTTTGTTTGATCCGCAATTATTCATTTTATGCAGTGTCCTCAATATTTTCTATAACTCTATTGAAGCATAATAATTTTATATATTATTTATATTTGTTATTTATATTTACAATAAGTGGATGAGTTGTTAACGTTAGATTCAATTTCGGATTTCTATTTGTTCACTTGGGTTTTTAAAAATAAATTTTAAATCACCCTACAAATATCCAAATTATGTCTTTGTATCAATAAATAATAATTTAAATTGCAGAAAAACAACTTTAACAACAAGCAAATATAGTACAACATAACGTTTTACAGGTTCATACTATACTAACTAAATAAATTACTGAGTGTACCAAAAAAACACCGTTTGCCCTATGAAGAAGATAAAATATCAACACATACAGGTACGAACAGAAAAACTGATTTCTATTTTCTGTAGGGCAACATACATGCATTCTACATGATTAATTTCGTTCATAAATGTAAAATAAAGAAATAGTATTAAATAAAATAACTTCTTTTTAAAAATAACTAGGTTGAAATTTAAAGAAGGATGACTTTATCCCACCTATTTACTTTAACTAAAATGACAGTATAGACTTTTGAATAATAATTCGTTAAGACACGGTTCCCAGTAGAACACAGAAGTCAAGCATCACTGGCAGCGGTCAGTGTGCGGGTGGGTGACAAATTGGATCAGTATACGAAGAGATCGAGGGTGTGCGGTATTGGTCCTCGTTAAATTGTTTTACCGTAAAGTGCTCGACTTTGCGCCAGGTCGTCGGGCTACCGAAGCAGGGGGGCCATCCTCTCCCCAGAGGATCAAAACTGTGATGGCATGTCTTCGGATCATCCTCAGGGACGTTTCCCAGATCGTCGTCAATAGCCCATTGTGCAGCTCTAGTGCGACGTAAATAAAACTACAACTACAACAACGACAAGTAATAATTATTATTAAATAATAATAGATAATTGATTGTATTACAGATAATTAAAAATAAAGAGTACCAGAAAGGAGTTTAAATGTTCCATTTTGCTAGAGTTTCAACAACACAGTAAAAAATAATAATTTATGCTATACACATATTTTCAATTACCGAAAAAGATAAGAAAATTAATTAATGCTTTCAAAATCTTTACTATAGTGTTTCTCCCTGAAACTTTACGTTTGAGTGAAATATTAAATATCTTTCGATATTTTGCAAAAAAGTTGTCATCTCAAAAAGTTTCAGAAAGTAAAATTCTTTAGAATAAAACAAAACTTTCTTATATTGTTATCTATTGTGTCTTACACTTTTCGCCAATAAATTTTTTACCAAGCTATTAGGGAATTTAAAAATAAAGAAAATTCGAAACAAGAATGACATTCGAAAAATATCAGAGAAAAATAATTAGGACTGTAAAATACAAGGAATGAAAGTATTAGGAAATTAAATTTCCGATATAATTCATTCAAAAGAGGCAAATGCGTAGCGATGAACTAAAGTGAAATTGAAAGTATTCACGAAAAATTTATGGCGTGCTCCTAAACTTTTAATGCTTTAAGTCAATTAATTGCCACCATGGAGATTCACTGTATCTCTGTCTTCATCATTCGTAATGGATGAATACATCGAGGCTTTTGAATTTAATGCAAAATGAATTTGTATGAAAAGCTCAACGAATAAGTTTGTAAGATGGAAGATTACTGCATTTGCAATTATTCGACAAGGTCTGAGTAAACTCATGTTCTTAAATCTGCATTAAGGAGATAAGAGACTTATGGTATTGATGATCTCGGTAAATTAAAATTAATGTCTTCCGACAAGTTTAAATTAATTGAATAGTTTGAAACTTGTAATGATTTTTAATTTTCCTCCAAACATAAATATGGCTAGATTTTTAGATGAATAATGGCAGTAGAAAAGACTCTATTCTGAAGAGAAAAAGTTTTGATTCATGACCACTCTTTTTTATCAATGTAAAAGTGTTGTGGAATTATTGTTAAGACTTTTTTTCCTTATTTTCGAACGTAATTTTTTTATTAGCTTTATAGAAACATGTTTTTTCCCTTGAAATAAAGTACAACTTTTATTATGTACTCACAAAAATATTTCTGCGTTAAAGTTTTAAAAGTTTGTAGCACAGTTTTAACAAATTTGTACTGTATAAAACATTTTCGAGACATTAAATTTAGAAGTTTTCAGAAATTTAGTTTTACTAATCGATAGCACAACACTAATGAGAAAATTAAACTTTAAACAGTTATAAAAAGCTTTGTTATATTTCATAGTGTGTAATGGTTTATAATTTCGGCTTTTTAAATTATTTGTTCCTTAGTGCACAGAAAAATAACTATCCTGAATAGCCCTGATTCTAGTGATCAAATCTTCCCGCTTTACACTGTTAGAAATTTCCCGGAAAAAATGGTTAAATAGCTATTTATATAATTGTTATTCTTCCATATTCCAACAAAATAGTCAATTAACCATAAATAGGATGGTATTTAAACTGTTAACTGCAGGAAAAACCATTTATTAGCAGCTTTCACCTAATACGGTTAAATAACCAGAAATGTATCCCACCAAATAGACTCACCTAGATCTACCTAGACGCCACTTAATTTCTTGAAGCGGGATACATATTGGAGCAAAGAGGGCTAATCTGTCGACATAATGACCGACAGAAAGGGGGTACGAATTCCAGCGTTGACCTTAAGACTTTTCAGATAATACGATATTCTCATTTACGCATAGAGGGCAGCACTCTAAAGCTGCTTAGCACATTAAAGTCTAGTGTTTCCCACCTCTCATGGTAGTGAAAATAATCAAGTGAACTAACTAAAACACATCCCATGGTTCATTTGTTAAAACAAAACTCAATCACAGTATAACTACAATGACCATTATCTAACGAAAAGCCCAGCTTCAATCTCCAGTTAAACTTCTTTTTTAGATAATAGTTAAAGAGCCATACAGTTTTGTATTCATGTTTTCTTATCCATACTAGTTGTAAACGGTATCAAAACGGTAAAGGTGAAATAAATGTTTTTACCGTAAACTTTACTGTTAATTAGCTGAACAGACAGCTGCCAGTTATTTAAGCTTAATTTTAAATTAAAATTCTTACAATGTAGGACATATGGTTCGAGAGGGTGACCTCAAATATGTTTATTAATTATTGAAGATATTTTAAATTACGAAATCAGGCACAAAAATGTATGATCTCTGAATAAATATGCCTTTCTTTCGACGGATTCGAAATTCTGATTATTGAGGGTAGCCACAATCTTTAAAATATGATTCCAATAGTTTAGTAAGGAGAGCGATCAAAAGCTCCCTGACAATTATAAAATCTGTTAATCCCAAATATAATTCCATGCAAAAAATAACCTTTACCAAATTTAAATTGTTTTTTTTTTCTTTTCATTTTATTGAATTATAGTCGAAAGACTTGAATTGTAAAATATATAATTGCTTACATCATTTTAAGGTATGTAACTTTACATATCAAAATGCAAAATTTGTGCAAAATTGGTTAATTCCTGATTAACCGATTGGTTCCTGAGAAATCAAATTTAAAAAAAGTCGTATTTTTAAAAATTTATTCATAATTTCATAGGAACTATTTAACCGATTTCGTGAAAATTTTGTATGTACGTAAATATATATTTTGTATAGATATTTCTCCAAAATACTGCGTATATATTATTAAAGTAACACTTTAAAATCAATGAATCACTGCAATTAAATAAACAAAAAACGAAGAAATAAAATTTTATGGTAGAAATGGATTTACGATAAAGTAGATTTTACGGATGCTGTACTCAGGGTGTACTTATCGTAACACGATTTAGTGATTATCGTGATTTATCGTAACGTGGTTTTTTAAACACTGTCGGTACTAAATAAGTAGACAAATTAACATGTTACCAGCATAAAGTAAGAAAATTATGTAATGCATTTGAAATAAAACTTCTAAAGAGTTATTTTAAATTAAAATAAAAAGAAATATTTGTAAGTGGTTTTATGCACAATGTACTGCATCAAAAAATATTTACTTTCACTGCAGAAAAATATAATAAAATTAATGATCACATAAAAAGAAATGAATCTGTAGAAATGTAAATAATGTTTCCAAGCAAATGTATTTCCATTTCCTAAATTACCTTAAGTATAATTTTCTTTTAAATCCTGAAAGAAAGAAAAACTACTCCGATGAAATAAATAATTACATTTGTAACGAAAGAAATTGAAATGACTCGAACATTTTTGCTTTTACTCAAATTTGGAAATAAAATATTTCCAAGAAAAATAAAACCCAGTTTGCAATATTAGTTTCAAATTTTCTTTAAATACAGTAAAAAAAAAATTTGATTTATATGTCGCATTTTACGAACTGGAATCAAATGAGACGAAAAGTTTTCTGCTTGTTTCCATTAATATTTATAAATATCGATCCATTTCAAAAATAAACTAGCAGAACAAACTTTAAATAAATTCGGAATGGCCAGACTCGACTTTAAAATAAATGATGGGCTCATTTAAGTCGAACTGTTCATTATGGCTAGTTATTTCTATTTTTGCCTTAAACACATTAAAAGTCCAACATGAATAATAGTGCAAATGTGGGTAAGTGAAAAATAGAAATTAATTTTCCACAAATATTTTATGTTGAAAGAAAATTTAATTCAAAAGCTAAATTTCGTATAGAGCATGTAGCCTGTAATTGATCTTAAGCAAGAAGAGAAAATTTTAAAATTAAATTAATGTCAAAGATTAAAACGACCATGTATCTCTTTTAACCATAATGCATACATAAACTTACTTAACTATGAATAGTGTAATGTTAAGAGCGAAATTATGCTTCACATTCGATGCATTATTTAAACATTAAAGAAGTGGTAATGCATAATTTTTTATTTAAAGAAAAAAAAGCGGAATATTCTACAAATTCACAAATGTTTAGCTTCAAATTAACATTTTATTCTTGTAAAGCACTCTAAAAAAATTGAATATATTTTCAGAAAAGAAAGAAAAGAATAATGTAAAGCTTTTAAATTATTATTTAAGCCTTTTTTTAACAACGAAAAAATTTCAAAGAGTTTTTAATTTCCTGCCTCATATTTGAAACCGAAATTTTTATTAAAAATATTTTTTTAATCTGCTTGAATGATGTTGATACTAAACTGTGACGACAAAATATATAATTACATTTAACCTAATTTTGCAAATAATTTGTCACAACTTACAAAAAGCAGAAGTTTTATTTCCTAAATTGCCAGCAAAATAGTTGACCTAAAATCAATTTAAGTAAACCTCTTTTCTCCTTGACAAGCATTTTCTGTAAAATTTTATTACCCAATGAAAAGCATAAAGATGGTCTTCAAAAATTTAACTGCTTTTAGAAATTTAACTTAAAAAAGTTACGACTGCTCTGTAGCTAAAAGGATATTTAATTTACTTAATCTAAATGACAAAAAAAATATATAAATTACATAAATCAAGCTGTAAAATATTTTTTTTCTAACCCATGTTTGTTAAATTGTGTAAAAGTATGTAAAACATGTAAAAAAAAAATTTATAGACACAAAACTTTCTTTCTTCCTCTTGAATCTTATTTTCTCTTGATGTACGTAAAAACTTCAAATTACAAATAGTTGTATTTTACTGTTTTATACATTTCTCATTCATTTTGCATGATTTTTTTATTTCAAAACCACATCCATTAAAAAATTCGTTACATTCCTTGAAAACATTAAGATTTTTTATTTGTCTATATACTTCTTTTAAAAGAAAATGCGTGCATTCAACGTAAATGTTGGTTACAAAATTGTACAAAAAAATTTTTAGTTAATACAAATTTTCAAGAAAAATATTAGAACTCACTAAAAAGTTTCCATTACCTGGGTGATACATTTCGGATTAAAATGTTTTAATCTGTCATTTGGAAAAGTTAAAGTGTAGTTATCAATTAATTAATAAATTGATAATTTCCGATACCTTATTCTCTGGTGCGTAGTTTCGAAATTTTTAAGATACAGTATTTGTACAAGTTGCCATTATGAGTGTACATAATGACGTTTGTTCAACAGTTAACAGCATGCAAACAAAAAAGTTACATATTTACAATATTTCTAACGATAGTATAGAGTGATTATACCGCACTTACTAATATCTCTTTTCGTAAAACCTAATTCTTTGTTATCGTTCATAGACAGAATTTTATTTATGCACTCATTTATGTAGAGAATTTCATACGTAAGTCACGCTACGTGTCTTACGAGTTACATCTGGGGATCGTTCCCCTTCTAATGAGATGAACCGGGTTCGAATCCCAGAGACAGCTGGTCGATACTGACTCCGCATCCGGCTCACACCGACCACAGTACTGATGTAAAATATCCTCAGTGCTAGACTGATCATGGTTCAGTGTCCCCTAGCCACCAGGCTAACAGTGGGAGGTTTTCGTGTTTCCCCTCCCCATATAACGCAAATGTGGGTTAGTTCCATCAAAAAGTCCACCTTGAAGGCACATTTCACCCAATTCCTGAACCAGGTTTTTCCCTTGTCTTCTGGATTGTGTTCAAAATTACAAGGCTACGTATTTGAACACAGGTAATCGCAAACCTGAAATTGGGATAGCTATTCAACGACGATTACGAAACAAACTATTGTTAGTTGAACCATTATGGCTCAGTAGATAGAGCATTCGCCTTCCAATAAGGTGAATCGGGTTCGAATACCAGCCATGGCCGGTAGATACAAATTTCACCTCCATCTTGCACCGACCACAGTGCTGGCGTAAAATATCCTCAGGGTAGATGGATCATAGGTTATAGTCCCTTTGCCGATAGCCTAACCGTGGAAGGTTTTCCCCTCCATGTAACGCAAATGAACGTTAGTTCTATTAAAAAGTCCTCCACGATGACAAATTTCTCCCAATACTTTTGATCCAGGAGATCCCTTGTCCTCTGGATTGGGTTCAAAATTATAAAGCTACGGAGTTGAACATTAGAAGTCGCAAACACAAAATTCTGCCGGCTGTTCAATGACGGTAATAAAATAAAAAAAATATCGTGATTTCTAATAACTGCGTGATAAAGTGACTCATAAACAAAGTTTATTAATATGTAATATCAAAACTTAGATACAAATTAAACTGATTTAAGAATACGAGGAAAAAAAGTTTTCGTCATTAATCTGAAAATAACATCAGAACAAGTGTATTCACACCTTCCATTTCGACATAATAGGTTTATCGCAATAAATCAATGTTTAAATATCACACGTGACTTTTTTTTCGTATACTATACCGTTTGCAGGTTTAAAATTTCAGTTCAGAAGTTCAAACGGAAATTAAGCTTCTAAAATGCGCTAACAGGGATTATCAGAGATTAGTGGATTAGATGGAATATGGTATCGGTGTATAAATTGCGAAGATGATCCTCTTTCCATTTGCAATTTATTCAAGATTTAGAAACAATGCTACGCATCCTATAAACAACAACTAATATTACTAAAGAGTTCATAGATATTGAATAGGCATATTTAAGTAATTAATACGCATTTCAAATATTTTCAGTCATAGTCATTTTCACTCTATGAAATTAATATCTAAAACTATTTTTAGCACAAATTTTTTTTTAAATATAAGTCTTGTTTTATCCTGATGTTTTTTTTAAATTGTTATACAATTTTAATTAGATACAATTTATTTTTTACATAAAATGAATTAAATTTTTTTTTATTGTTTATCTTGTTCTTTGTTTATCTGTAACCTTTTTATAATTTTTTTCTCGTAGCTTTCACGTTTTTCTTTTATATTTTAAGTTTACTTTTTGTTGTGTATTTTCCTAATAATACTACCAAACTTTTCAAACAAGAAATTCCATTACTTCGCCCCATATTAATCAATCATGGTAAATGCTTAACTAAAAATAAAGGCTCAACAAAAATTTCAAAAAAGAGAACTGCCCTTCGCTCTATAGTAATTTTTGAAAAATAAAATTTGCTTTAGAATAATAATTGAAATTTATAATAGGATAAAACAGATACAAATCCATTAATCTTTTTACTTCCAAAATAAAAGAAGCTTATAAAAGAAAGGTCAAACTACTTTCAATATATTAAAAAAAGTAATTTTAGAAAAATCTTTTAGAAAACACAATCTTGAAGTTTCTCTTCCATTATGTATAAAAACTGATTTTGCCTTTAACAGCTCAATTTTTTATACACACTTTTTCACTATCTATGCATCTGAGCTGGAAGAGTAAAATAATGAATTTCGCAACTGATTTATGATACTTATTTGATTTGAATAAAAGAAGATAAGCGATAAAATAACATGTATTTACCAATTGGTTGTATGAAATGCAGATTAAGAATAATATTATTTAATTGTATATTACAAAATATTAGTTGCTTCTAACCCTGTTAAAATTTTCATTTCGTAGAAAATAATTTAATTTTCAAAATGTTTTAAAAATATGAACCAAATTTAAGCAAATTTTAATTTTTCCAATAATTTTCAAGCTCCACTTCTTAGTTATTTTAAGAAATTTTATGCAATAAAAATAAATGTAATTATAGCTCATTTTTTTTAAATTTCTTTCACAGTGCAGATGTGTCTTGTAATTTCTCTTAATCTCGTGACAACTTGGAAAGAACTCTATTTTGACCAGAAATTCATGAATAACCTAGGCTGTAAATTCTCATTATTGCTTTACAAAAAATTACAGGTAATCAATTCAACATAAAATAACTTTTTTGTTCATGAACTGTGTAAGAGATAAACTCTTATTTATTTTATTTTAAAAGATTACCAGTTTAAAAAAAAACGCTTTTTCTGTGAACTATATGTGTTACAGAAATGCATTATAATACATTTTATTGATTTCGTTCAAAAATGTAGCAAGAAACATTTCTCATTTTCAAAAAAAAAATAAATAAAAAAAAAATATATTGGTTTATACGTGTAATCAAATAAAAAATTATTTGAAAAAATGTTCTGCTGAAGGTAAAAATTAAATTAAGTACATATTTTCAAACAAAATTGTATAAATTTTTTCTAACTATTTTGTTGGAAAAAAAATATCTAAAAAATTGAGTATTTTTGTTATTGCGTTTTGTCCCTTTATTCTTTTAAATCATTGTTTTTTATCCCTTTAAATGTCTTTTGAAATGTAAAACAAAAATCTTTTAAAATTAAGTTTCACATTTACTTTTTTTGAATTAAATTGTTTTAAAATGAAATAAAATGTAATAAGTTCAATTTATAAGTTGTCTTCACCTAATTTCTAATTTAATTAAAACTGTTATGAATAACACCTAATATTGAAAAAGCTTCAAATATAGGATTTTCATCATAAGCAGTTTGATATATTGCAGCTGGAATTTCTTTTAGTTTGGTTTTTTAAATTAAAAGTATTTTCTTTTACAAAAAATACAAACTAATTATTTCGTGAAATACAAGACCAAAATTAGATTTTGAATTTTCGGATTCACAGCACGAGACAAGTTAATTAGTTTGGATATATTTGAAATGGAAACGAACATTGCATTAAAAAGATAGGAAGTTCGAGAAAATATATTCAAATAAAACTAAACTTTTTAAGAATTTTAAAAATAATAAATCTTTTGAAAATACTTCTCAGTAATTACTTAAAAAGCATGCACATACATCCCATTCATTAGTAGTCATAAATTAATCTTCATTATAGCGCAGAATTTTGAGTAAAAAAGTTTAAATAATAATAAGGCATCGACGTTGTCATTAAGGAAAATGGTACAATATATTGTCAACGATCTTTAATATGACAGATATCTTTCAAATACTGCTTTAAATATAAATAATTGAAGAGCTATTGTAAAAAATTTAAATGTTATTAAATTTAAAACTGAGTAATATAAAATAAAGTAAATATCTGCAATACTGAAGTAGCGGCTACTGCTACAAAGATGAAACCAGTGTTGATTTTTTGTAAAAGGTTTTAATAAGAAAAATTGTGCATAACATATCAAAGCTCTTTATACGGTAGTAGAGCATACAAATATTGCTACGAAGATGTGATGAATTACTGTAAAATTTATCAACGCTATTTTTATTAAGGAGAAAAGTGCATAATATACTAAATATAGTGAAAGAGCTTTCAAATATTGCTAGAAAGGCGAAGGAAGTGATTCAAAAGCAAGGCTTAAAATTAACGATGGACGTTAGTCAGAGATCACTAAAATTTGATTCAGGAAATTATGTATGAATGTGCACCGAAGAGCCATTGCATTATGACCACCCTGCTAATAACATGTAGGACCACCTTCAGCCCTCAAAACTGCTAACACTCGCCGAGGCATTGATTCCACAAGGTGCTGATAGGTAGTCTGAGGTATCTGGTAACAAGCGCTCACCAACTGGTCCTGCAATTCCATCACATTGCGAGGGCGTAGCGTGGCAGCACGAATTTGGTTTTCAAAGTAGGACCACAAATGCTCTATTGGATTAAGGTCAGGTGAATTTGGGGGCCAAGACATGACTTGAAAGTCACTGGAAGGTTCCTCGAACCATTCCATGACGATTCGACCCTTATGACATGGTGCATTATCCTGTTGGTAAACACCATCCCCCGCAGGAAAAACTGTTGCCTTGAATGGGTGAACTATGTTCAAGCAGCTTACAGACATCATGGATTGTTTTATGAGGATTATGGATCCTAATGTGCCCCATGAAAACATTGTTCCTCGGCGAGAAACCATGAAAACCTGGACGAGCTCATTGTTATAGATGGAGAATGGTCATAATGTAATGGCTCTTTAATGTATAATTTATATGAAGCACTATAATATATATGAAGAAATAGTATGTTGTTGTTTTTTTGTCACAAAATAGCATATTTCTTCACTTTTCATAGCATCTTCGTCTGTGAGTAAATTCTCTTAATTTTTTACCCTTGCTTCAACAGGGGTCAATATTATAAATTTTAAAAAAATAGTACAATATTAAATATCTTCAATACCATAGCAAAGCTTAATTCCCTGCTTACCTGAGTATTTCAACCACTCGGTTAATTAAAGGCATTTATGTTACTTAGGTAATAACTGATACGTTCCATACTAAACTAGTAACATAAGTCACACGTTCCTATACAAAATATTATTTAGTGAATCCTTTGAGATAACTCTAAATAGTTTAAACAAAACTAATCATAGATTTCATGCTTTTATTTTTCAATAAAAACAGAATAAATAAGAGGAAAAACTAATTTACAATTGATGTTGATTTTCATATTTTATAACAATTACTGTTTATTTTAAACTTCTAAAAATAAAAATTATTAAATAAAACTAATGTTAAAATAAGAATTTTATATTTGTAACAGGAATTTCTTCAGGAACAAAAATACATTGCCCTATTTGACAAAAAACATTTATTTGATTTATTACTGTGTTTATTAAGTAAATCATAAAAATAAAATATATTTACTCTTTATTCTTTAATTTATATTGAACGAAAAATCCGAAATACAGTTCTTCAGTCTGCAAAGAGTTATTTATTGTAGTTTATTAATCTAAACTTATCTTATAAATCCATGGACAGAAAGATAGACAGAAAACTAGCTTCAATGTAGCTGATAAGAAACTTTTAGTCCTCGTTATCTTACAAAATGTTAAATGCTTTGGATCGGTCAATGTGATATCACTCTTTGTTGTCTAAATAATGTATGGAATCCGAACTTGCTTATTTTAAGAATAGCAAACTTGCCATTCTGTTTTACGCGAGAACAAAGTTTTCACAATGAGAGGCATTTTTGTGTTTGTGTTTTAAGCATTTTATTTAAATTCTAAATTTTACAATGAGAATCTTTAGAAGTCATAACAATCTGTTTTTAAATTGAAAATCTTACATTGAACTAGACTTTCTATATCTAAACGATTTTTACAGAAATACGACACACAAATCTAAAAGTAAAAATAATTCCTAATTATTTTTGTGTTCTAAATTTAATTATAAATTTTAAATAATAAATAACAAATGTTAAATTTATAACAAGTTTGATGTGTTTGTTTTTTGAAATAAAATCACAAAAATGAAAAATAATTACGATTTTATAACTTAAAAAAACTATGAAAAATATTACATCAATCTTACTTTTGAATTGAAAATCTTACATTGAACTAGACTTTCTGTATCTAAACGACTTTTACAGAAATATGACACGCAAATCAAAAAATAAAAAAAATTCTTAATTATTTTCGTGTTCTAAATTTAATTATAAATTTTAAATAATAAATAACAAATGTTAAATTTATAACAAGTTAGATGTGTTTTTTAAATAAAATCACAAAAGTGCAAAATAATTATGATTTTATAACTTTAAAAAACTATCAAAAATTATTACATCAATCTCAGGGAAGAATTTTAAAATGGTCTCCAATCGGCACGCGATAATAAGCAGCTCAGCAAAATAAAACCTCCCTAAAGCACACAAATACTAATAAAAAATTTCCTCCCAGACTATTTTTGCTGCCTGTGCCAATGCGGAAATGGATGTCTCCACCTTAAAACATAAGCCACCGCCAAGAATCATTTTCAATTCTAGAGAATGCTTTTAGTCTTCGCAAACAAAACGGTGGTATTCTCGAGAAGCGGGCTGTTTTTATCAGGAATAAACAGACACAGCAAATTTTCCAGAAGGAAGTAAAGTGATGGAGTAAATGGACACAAACACACCTTTCTCTTTGTTAAGGGAAAGGGGGTGGCGAGAAAAACAACACAAGATTTTCTCCTGGAATCGCAAAATATTTCGGTGAAAACTCGTTCCCAAGCATGTTAGTGACTTGGCATACGAAAGAGATGTTTACTAACCTACCCCTTTGATATTCCCGGAACAAAAATTGAACCGCCTTCATTTTACGAGCAAATGAGATGGTTTTATGAGCCTTTACGTAGGCACCCGATGCCCCGGCACAGTAAAGAACTATCCCTTTTGTCCAAGAGATTAGAAATTCGCACCCTCAAAGATTTACTGCCCGAACTTACTACACAGTTTAATTTATCTCAGATGAGCTGTTTTTACTACTCGTGTAATTACAGCATCGAACTAATATCAAATCTCAATAAAATTCGAAACGAATTATGCAAATTAGTATACAAAATGAAGGGATTTATTTTTCCTTGTCGTAAAATGGTTTCACAACTTAATAAATGAACGATTACATAATTTGAAATTTAGTTTTGGAGGCAATAAAAGTATATGACGTGTCGTAAATTAAATGAGTTAGATTGCTCAGTCAACAAGACAGATTAAAACTTTATGGTAATTTCTAGTTTTCTGTCATAAACGGCAATTTGTTCCGAGAGGCAAATTTGTTTACAGAGGATCACACAGCATTAAATAAAATAGTGTTTAAATTTACATTAAGAGTTACAAAACTGTATGTTATATTTAAAATTTTAAGCTAAAGAGTTGATATTTCAAGACATTGTCAGCATATACTGATCTATTAAAACCTAATATATCAAAACCATATTTCGCATTTGTGATATGGTTTAAATCTCATTGAAAGTTAAGTGTTCTAAAGGAACCGAATTGTGCTTAGCTATATACGAAACTGGAAAATAGGTACGAACCATTGGAAAATTTATGCTTGCAAAAATCCACCATAAATATTTCACATAATATTTATAATAGAATTATAATTAATTGCAAATGTATTAAAAAAATTAATAATTTTTTATTTCATAATTACGATTATTATTAGGAATTTTTCTTTCATAATTACGATCTTTTTTTACAATATTTATAGTTTTTAAATAGTTTTTATGCTTACCAATATATCAAGAAAATTAGAAACTACAAACTAAAAGTATAAAAACAATTCAGGTAATATAATTATGATATATGAATCATATTCAAATAAAAAATATAGTGTTCAGACAAAAATATATTTAAAACAACATATGAAGTATATTTCATGAAAATTTAAGCACTAGATACATAACTATTAGCTGAAGATATGCAACTAACTTTGATTGAATACATTATTGCAATTCATGATTGAATAATTGTAATTTATTTTAATTTATTACTGAATATTGTAATTCTTCTAGAATAGAATGAAATTCTATGTAGCAGCCATTAAATAGAGTAACATAAAATTATTATCTATATTATTGAAAGATCTATCTATCACATAAATTTACCTCAGATATAATGAATAAGAGCTGTTTCAAACTAAAACAATAAAGTTCTTAAAATATATCAAATCAATTCCTTTTCAATTTCCAATTAATATTTGTATGAATGTTTTCTAGCAATTTTACAAGGTATTGAAACATAAGAGAGGCTAATACTGTTTCATAATGATAGTAATTTTAATAAATGTAGAAATATGATACATTTCATATAAAAAATCGATTTACTAAATTTGTTTTGATACTGTTTTTAAAGGATTTTCTCAATAATAAACTGTAGTTCTTAAACTAGGGACATTTTTTTAAATTTGTTTTAGATTTTCAATACATTTAAAACAATATGACGAAGCTTTAAGTCATAAAGTTTATGAAGTTTAATTAGTAACTTGATATAAAGTTTAATTGGCGTAGTTTAGTATTGATAGAAATAAAAGTACCTACATTTTATCTAATACAGTTTGAAAGAAGTGCAATGTTTATGTGCTAATGAAATATTTTATGCTTTAAATCATTATACACCTACATCAGAAAAATAATATTCTTCCTATACTGCTGAGCAAAACAGCATCATTTCTCATAAAAAAATATAATCGTGTGACTTATAATGTGGAAAACAAAACATTATTAACTTCCTCCGCAAAGGTCAGTATATTGTTAATCCATAAAACTTTGGAAAAATTCCCAGAAGATTTATAGGTTAATGTAATTCCAATTGTTGTCATGTGGGTTGATATCAAAAAGATAATCAGCACCCATACATCATACACTGTCATCGACCCCCTGCTGTTTTAACAAACAATTCGCCCTCATATTCCAAACGAAAGCCACTTTCTTTAAACCATTCTAGAACTTCTAAGAAATTACTGGTCCCATATTTGATGACCAGTCTCAAGACGCTTTCTTATCGTTTTATGATCTTATGGACAAAAGAGAGTCACTTAATTCATTCCGCGTAGTTTCGCATCTTTCATAAACTTCTTGTAATTTGTCAAAATTTTATTTTGTCATAGCGTCCAACAGAAATGATTGCTGTAGGTTAAAGATCAAGTTCAAACAATGGAATATGAAAACTACTCAAATAAATGCCATGCAATTTGAAATAAATACTTGACATAAGGCGTACTTAATATTGTTTTTTTATTGAGGCATGATGTTGAGCACTAATAACTTAATTTTGCTGATGGTAAAATAAATGTACATATTGTTTAGCATAAAGACTTAAAATGTGAAAGATAGTTTTCCTATTACTTCGCTGCCAAGTTATTGTCCACTTAGATTGATTAAAAAAAGAAGACGCATATATATATATATATATAAATATATACAGCAAAATAAATAAATATAAAAAAACACGAAGAAAATTAAGAAAAACAATAAGTTTCATTTATTGCGCATAAGCTGCAAGTAAATAGAACTCATAAGATAAATTCAAAATTAAGATAAAACAAAGGAAAATTGCAGACATATGAAAAAAGGGGGGAAAAGAAAAATAATAATAAAAAAAATAACAAACAACAGGGGAAAAAAAAAAAAGGAAATTTTTTTTTTAAAAATTCCGGGAAATATCATTAGCCTACACGATTATATAAGAAGAAAAAAAAAGAAAGAAAAAAAAATAAATAAAAAATAAATATATATATATATATATATATATATATATATATATATATATATATATATATATATATATATACATTGCTCTTACAAAGCTCCATCTGAATGACTTCCTAACATTGTATGCAAAGCATGGTATGTTCTAGAACATTCTAGAAATGCAACAATACTTAAAGCAAATTTGCGTAACTTCTGCACAAAGTTATCGAAATTATAAAACCATTAGCATACAGCTTATATAGAAAGAAAATAACGAAATCATTAATTAAAGGCAAATAGAGTCAAACCAACATATTTTCCGTAAACTTTGTCTGCTCTAATCACTGAACTATAGGAGCACTTTTGTGTGACCAATTATTGCATATATTTAAATTAAGTATTTAAAATATGAATTGTATTAGACAGTCTCAAAACTTTTGAAATCAGTATTTGAAATTTCCGTTAGGTGTTTGTTAAACATAAACTTTTTAAGTCTATTATTAGTTGTTTCCCATATGGGATGACTTAGCTACAAGTTGCTAATTTACATTATTAAGGAAATTCGCCTACAAAAATGTTAGATCTTAAAAACTTAAAGTCTCAAAACTTTTGCTCCCTACTATGCGTTGCGATTTGATTTATATGTATTCAAATGCTACATGAAAATTACATTTGAAATAAATAATTGCAAGAATTATTTTTCATTTACAAAGTTATAAATTTCAGTGGTTGGAGTAATTTCAGTTTTGCGATTTTTATTCTAACATAAACTTGTAAAATGTATTAAAACTAAACAGAACTGTTAACTAATTTATTATTGTACCTGCGCAACTTAATAACATAATTTAAAGAAATTTAAAACAGTTTGTTTGCTTATTTTTGACCTTTTATTTCCACATCCTTTATAGAAGAGTTCGTTTCAGCTCTTCGTTGCTCATGCGAAAAAATAATTTTCCTTAAGAAGTTTGCAGCAATGTACCTTAAAGCGCTCATACTTAGACTGCTCACTCTCTTGATATTGCAGTTTTTAAATCTTTGTTTCAAATATGGGAAAGAAATTCCTAAAAATTTTTTTCATAATATATGCATCGAAGTTTCATATAGTAAGGTGTTTTAGGGTTAGGCTTAAACTAATTTAAACTATAAGATAATTTAGACTATTTTAATAGTACTGTATTTAGAAAATATTAGTGACTGTTCTCTTCTTTTCTTAATAAGCTATTTAATAAATGAATTAAATGCAATCTTTATAATTGGTTCAAATAAATGCATTAAATAAAGAGAAGGAATTTAACGCAACCGGATACACTTTTCAGCTTATAGTTAATTCACTATTATAAAAAATTTGCCAACAAAAAATATTTCAGAGCTTAGAATGTATACCTGCGTTAAATACAAAATAAGTGCATTTGAAAAGCTACGCTAAATGATTATGCTATAATTTCAAGGCACTGTTAGTTTTAGGAGCACTGTTAGTTTTAGGAGCACTGTTAGTTTTGGTTAAATCCACTAACAACAGAAAGGCTCCTGTGTGTTTGCAGGCAGTGTGTCCCCTGATGAAGTACTGCTCTGAAGACACACATTTATATACTATATTTCATTTTTAATTATTAAGTATTTATGTCTTATTTCTAGTTTATGTAATACAAATTTGGTTTCAGCTGCCTTGTGCACTTTTCCAATTTGAATTAATAAAGTAAAGTTTCAGTGTGTTTATTTACCTCTTAGTTATCATTATTGACTTAGTAAATTGTATTGATTTTGTGATTGGATATATTACAATTTCATAACATGCTCTAATCTTTGCAAAAAATAACAATTAATAATAGAAAATAATTACTGTAACAGTATTTTATGACGAAAGAAACTTTTTTAGTTATTAATTGTATCCGTTCTTAATTAGGTCTTTAATGAACATATCTAAAGCATTCATATCTTAATCTAAAAGCAATGGAGTACTTTTTTTTACGTAAAATACTGTCACGAGAAGTTTTTTTCTTCAACTGTAAAAATAACATAAATTGAAACACATATGAGTACTAAATTCAAAATAGGAAGGTTTAAATAATTATTAAATTTTAATTGTACAGAGTTTTTTATAATTTTTTTTCAATATGCTTTAAGCTTTTCACAAAAAATAACCATAATTACTAGAAGGCAATCTCAAAAGATTTCAACTGCACCTTGAAAGAAAAAGTTTTACCATATATATAATCGATTATTACTGCCTTTTATTTGAAAAAAAAAGCCCCTCCATCATTAATGCATCAACCATATTCACCATGTTGAAAACAGGTTTAGAGAAAGGATAATCAGTATTGACGTTTTTCTGTATCTTAAATAATCACCTCCTCTCCTATCATCAAAAAGTGTTTTCTATAATGGCGTTTTTTGCAACCCAAACCTCATTACAACACAAAGCTGAATGATCTAACTTAATAAAAGCTTCTTAGGTCCCATGTGGTTTTATTACAAATCTGCCGACATCATCTTCTCGTTAGCGGAAAGAACAGCTTTAGAACCGATCTTGACACTATTTTGAACACTTTTATAGTTGTTTCCACGTAATAAGACCGTAAAATGTTGTTTTGAATTAATAACAATGTTTCAGAGGTCGATGAGGCATTTTGGCATGAGATAATGAGGTTTATTTTCTCTACAAAGAAATATTGGAGAAAAAACTGTGAAAGGTTTTTTAAGTGTTAATTGAAAAGTAAAAGATGTCCAATGAAGGCTTGAATT
Organism: Parasteatoda tepidariorum; assembly: GCF_982258835.1. Classification (NCBI taxonomy): domain Eukaryota; kingdom Metazoa; phylum Arthropoda; class Arachnida; order Araneae; family Theridiidae; genus Parasteatoda; species Parasteatoda tepidariorum. The sequence continues at coordinate 66,347,098 of NC_141757.1, read as the reverse complement.
TTAAACTATAGTTTAAGGTGTTGCACCTAGTACAATTTTATTTTTTTACGTAGAAAAGATTGATTCAACTTACTTAAAAAATGCTTAATAGATACATTTGTCTATTGACATAAATATTTTTTGAGCGAGTTCTTGCATACACTTCAGAAAAAAAAGTTTTTAAGTATTGAAGATTAGTCTAAGGTACAGCAAGGTGTTGCATATTGGACTATTGAATGTTGCTTTTGGATAACATTCATCTTGTGTTTCCTTGTTTGAAACTACTTAGCTGATTGGATTTGGATATTCACGCAATTAAAACTAGTGGCTAATGTAGCTTGCATAAGTAATGCATCCTCCAGCTGCATTGATAGTATATCTCTTGAAAAATATTATTTCATGTAATTGACAGAGGCTTTGAAAAACAGTCTAAAAAATTTAAAGGAAAATATGAAAGTTCATATTTAAAGACAATTTCACATATTTAAACGAAAATAATTTTTATTAAATAAATCTCCCCTTGTTCTTCTTAACATATTTTATTTTATAACCGTCGTTGAACAGCCGACCCAATTTCAGGGGTTTACGACTACTTACGTTCAACTCCGTAGCCTTGTAATTTTGAACCAATCCAGAAGACAAGGAAACTCCTGAATCAGTACCCCCAGAGGTATTGATTTGTTGTGGGAACATGGAGGACTTTGAGACTCGACAGATTTAACGTGCATCAGTCACCATTTACTACACGGGGAGTCTTCGGCCGGCGAGGATCGAACCCACGACCTCTTGGATATGGGCCCAGCGCCCTACCGACCAGGCTATCCCGGCCCATCTATCCCGCGGTGTTAAAATTCTTAAATCTTTAAATACTAAATTAAAATTAAAGATGTGAGGCAAAATCAATAATAGTTACAGTCTAGCTGTCTGAATGATAAAGCAGGTTACAATTAGTATAAACTACAATTAATTCAATACTTGTATTTTTCTGCTTTTATGTTAGTTATAAAAGGCAGAAAACGGATAATTAGTATAGAGCTTCTATTATGTTCAGGCAATAAATATTTAACTATCAATCTGTATTCTTCTCTTGTCACAAACTTTATTGGTGCTTGCATACCACTGAAGATTATTTCTAAGTATATTGACGATATGTTGAAAGAGTAGGCTAATACTGATTGCGGTTTTTCAGTCCTTTTTGTGAGAATTAGAAAAAAATCAGAAAAACAGTTTTATTTATGTAAGGTAATGTAGAGTGCTCAAAATAGAGCCGAACTCTATATAGTCTATTTATCTAATAAAGGAATTTCAAATTGCATATAAAAATAACATAAAAATTATCCCTTTTAAACTACACTGTAAAAATTTTATTGTATCTTAATATCAAAATGGTGGAAACGACTTGTCACTAAAAAATGGTGCAACGAAACACCAAGTTTAAAATTTGGTGTAGTAAACACCACAAATGTTTCACTGCATTTCTTTTGGTGTGAAGTAGTCACTACCATTTTTGGTGTTTAGTAGCACCAAAACTTGCGAGAACAAAACATGACAATGCGATATAATTCTCATAAAAGTGAATACGTTATTTTTTCGAAACAATTTACAGCTGAAACTTTTTACTTGAAATGGACCAATTCTAGGATTCTTGAAATAAAATTAGCTTGCTTATCAACTCTAAGTACAATACCTAGAAAACATTTTAAAAAATTTCAGGCTTAGTAGAATGGATGCGGATAAGAATTATATGTCATGAAATTATTCAATACAACTGATAGATTTATGTAAATCTTATGAGGACATAATCATCCTTATTTCTCAACTAAAAACATAGATGATTTTTGCAACAGTGAAGTTCTGTTTTTGTAGAATATTTAGAAATGTGTGAGACGGGAACAAAGGTACGCCTTCAAGTGCTTAATAATAAACAATCTATATCGTGTCATCTAAAGCTGACATTCTCGCAAATAAAAAAAATTTATTCATTTAATAGTGCAAATAGTGTGCTTGGTGTAAGCATTCATCATCATGTGTGTTTAGATTGAAATATATCATTTAAAGTGTATAAAGATCACTTGAATCGATTTGGTGTTAACGTGAAATTAAACTATTCATTTACAAAATTTCTGAAGTTTTTTCAGTACTGAATTGGAAGAGGTATTGCATGACAGTTTCAACTGTGTTTGCAATTTTAAATGTCAAAATCCCAAAATTAAGTAGAATTTGTGAAATAGATCTTGACAATTCATATTCTTGACCTTCAAACTATGACTTTTTCTTTTAATTTCAATGCCCAAAATCTATTCAGAGGATTTTATTCAAGAAAATTATATTTTGGTATATTAAATTACATAGTTCAAAATGATATTAAAATTTGTTGCACCTTGCAGATTTTTTAAATATTATTAAATTAAAGGACAAAAAATAATAATAAATTTTTTTAAATAATTATTTTTACGTGAAATAATATTTAGACAATTAGGGTTTTGCTCAGAATTATTCAGTACCAGCCCTGGTGGGACTGTCACTGATACATCGGATCTGATACAACCCATAGAGATGAGGATACGGCTAAGTAATAGTCGACTATGTGGACAGCACAAAACACGTGTATATAAGTATCGGCATTGACAGTGGAACTTGAAAGAAGTAGAGAATGACTAGCCATAGCCAGTAGTGGTGGCATTCTCCTTGAGAAGTGAAATCAGGATAACTTCTTCACTTGTCAGTAACTTATTCAATACCTTCTTATTCAGTAACTTCTTCACTTTTGAAGAGGTCCAAGAGATCTTTGATAATCGTCACAAAGCCAAGGGCCAATGATGTGGGATCCGAAGCTGTGGTTGGAGTGCAACTCGATTTCATGTCACAAGATCTTCTGAGGTGTGTCTCGCAGCCATAGTAGTTAGATGTGTGATCACGCCGGCAGTTACAGCACTTAGCTGGAGTATTTTTGAACTTCGTACACTAATAGGAAAAGTGCCGATCGGGATATAAGGAGAGGCGGTGCATGAGCGTTGAGAGTGGCTGAAGCTCTTCGTGACACTAACATATGTAACATCCCGCGATTTCCACGGAAACGTTCTGGACTAACCGGGAACTGCTACGTAAGGATGTGAGAGTGTAAATCTTCTTGCGATTGGACAAAGCTTTTTATAATTGTGGGCAGAAGTTGTTGTTTTTTTTTTAAATAACTCTAGTGATATGAAAAAATACGCGAAAACTAAATTTAAAGTAGAAGTATAAATGTTCGACTGTTTTTCTGACTAAAGTATTAATACTATTTCTTCCTTCAACATTCAGATTGGTTTATGACAGAAAACTCCGTGTCTTTATTTGATTTCGTAACTTAAATATTATAAGAACAATTTGATGAGTAGTGAAAATTTAATCTAAATCAAAAGTTATTAATTTGCTTCATTTATATTTTGCGCACTGAACAGGGTGATTAGAAAATTGTTGTATTTATAATTTTCAGATTGTCTTACTTATTTCAGTTTGTAGCATATAATTAAAAGGCCTACAGAATTAAGCGATATTTCGAATAAAATTGTTGAAAAATTTTTATTAAATTGGTGTACTAATCAAAAACCTTTTTAACTGATGATATTTAAATTAAAACGCATATTTTTTTCAACTTTTATTCTTTTTGTATTTCGCTTTTTTCCTCCATTTTGTATCGTTTTTTTTTCTTCTTTAGATTCGATATCTAAATGAACAGTTTTAAAACAAGTGACGTTCTAAACGGTTCAATTTTGTTGCTCTTGGCATATCATACATCATCATACTTGGCATATCTTGTTCTAGTCCAACTGCTGTAGTTTAATCCAGGACGCCTACTTTTTGACCTGGACTGCCAGTCTTTTATCCCGATCACTTTAAAATCTGATTTCACAGAATTGAGCAATCTTTGTTTTTGCTTCACTTTTTTCGACTAGTGAAGGGCTTTGACACAAAAAATTTCTTCGTTAGATCTTTTTTAATCATTCTGGTAAAATGAGCACGAGCTACAGTGTTCATTCATATAATCTTAATCAATAATTTGATGATTAATACATCTAGATACCAATTTTATAACTATATTTGTGAGGAATGCATGGTAATATAAGAATTTCATTGTATAGTACTTATTTTCGAAAGTTGCTCTGTTTAACCAAAATTTAAGGAATTTTTAATTACTATATCATGTCATAAATTTATTTTTCGTAAGGATAATTAGGAAGAATCTATGAAACATAATTTATGGTAATATGTTTTTTTAATAATATAATTTTATTAATTTAATAATATAATTTCCCTCGCCTGTATTTTTTAATGATTACTTGTTTTTTAATTGTTCTGAAAAATATTCTTTAATAGATCATTCTTTATTTTTTAGGGTAAAAATAATTTTCAAATATTTGATGATTTTGGTTCGTTAGCAAGACACTAATAAATTTATTTAATATTTTTTCAAATTCCTTATGAATTTTAACTATTCTTAATAAATTGACTTAAACTAAAATAGTATTATCTTTTTTCGTATAGTACTACATTCACATTTTGTTCAAAAATACCAGAATTTGATTAAATTTACCGTGTTTCTGGCTCAATGGGAATACCAAAAAGTTTGGTAATTTTTACCGAAGTGCTTTGGCAATGACTTTGGTTAAATTATTCCTGAATTATCGAGTTGAAATATATGATAAAATTTAGTAAATTTCGTCATTTTATCATTATTTCTTAGACCACGGCACAAAACGATTTATTTGGTTACATTCGTTTTCAATTTTTCATTTTTTCCGAATGTGTGGTTTTTAGAAATACTATTCTGAAAACTATAATTTCAGGTAAACCGCTACCATAAGAACGGAAAAATTACCAAATGAAATGTTTATAAACACCATATATTTTAATTTTGTTTCTAGATTTATATTTTTTTTACCGGAAATGCTAATTGCCATAGAGTACGGAAATTTTACAAGAACTTGTTTTCTTCATGTATAAATACAATTTCATAACAAATAAAATCAGTATTATCTACAACTATACTACGTAAAATTATTTTATGAAACAATTACCAGATTTTATTATTTACCAGACTTACCCTTTATTAAACTTGAAACAAATGCAAACTATAATTTAACAAAATTTTATGTCTTCATCTTAAGACTTCTTTTCACATTTCACGAGATAAAAAGATTTCGTAATATTGATATTTGTTAAAAAGAATCCTTTTAATCTAATAGAAACCGGATAATAACCTCCATCAAGGTATAAAATAATCATGAATAAAACAATTTCCACTTGAGACGATGGAAAACAATCCCCTGAGATTTTTCCTGATTTGTCAATCTTCCAGAAACTTTTGGGGACGAGACTTCCGAAAACTTTAAGATCTGTTTGTCTATTATCATTGCTCGAGTGAAGAATATTGACAGAAGTAGTTTGTGAGTTATAAATGGAACATAAAATGTTTTAAGCCGATTAATAGCATTAAAAAGAATTTAGAGCAGTCAGGAGAGATTTATAGTTAGTACTAACATTACTGAAATTAAGAGATAATAAATAAGATTTACATCATGACAATTATTTCTTACGTGAAGTTCATAATAGCAGTTATTACTTTCTATTATGAAGTCAATTTAAGAGATAGATGCTATAAAACATAATTAAAAAAACCAATAGAACAAAACTTTTTTCATTTGTTAATGTTTTTAATTCATTGAAACAATACTTAAAAGCATGGTTTAAAAAAAAATGCTTTAAAATATTCAGAGATATTTTGTATCTTTTATATAAGACTGAATGAATATTTTTAGCTAAGCTCTTTTAAAAAAACAGTTCAAAAAGAAATTATTTCTTGTTAACTTTTAAAATTGAATTTAAAAAAATTTCGAAAATACATACACATGCTTAAATTTAACACTTCATGGAGAAAAAAATTTCTTATAAAATTACCGTTTTTTGTGGTACTGAAATTTTTGGCAAATAAATCCTCATTTGGTTAATAAAATTAAACTATACAGTATTTCAACCACTTATTTGGTATTTTTTCAGTCAATATGGTAACAGTTTTCCGGAAATTCTGGTTTCCAAAATTATAATTCATATTACCACACATTTAGTAAAAAATACAAAATTCAAAAGTAAATTTAACAGACTAACTGGTTTCTATGCAGTGCTTTAAGTTATCAAGATAAAATTACCAAATTGTTTCACCTATCTAATTTTATTACACATTATAAAACCATATCTATTTTTAATTTTACCAAAATCATTACCAAAGCACTTCGGTGAAAATTACAGAGATTTATACAATTTTTGAGCTCCAAGAACTTCACCACAGTCTGGTAGTTTCCTCTATTTTTAATTACAACTATATTTCTGATCTTTCAGTGTATGCATAGTGCTTATTTAAGCAACAATTGTGGCATATGTATTTAAACAGCTATTTTTCAAACATCATATATAATATAATCGTTAATTCTTTTATTCAAAGGGATTTTTTGAAGTATTTATTTATGCAGAACTAACTAAAGTATCAACTTAAAATATGAACGAATTTTTGTATTTATTTACCATATATATAACTCAAGTAACTATTGCTTTTAGATACATTTGGGCTTTCTACATAAGTTTATTTATTATAAATTCTGTAACTAAAATACAAAAATTTAGCTTAAAAATGATATTTTCAATGATAAGCTCATATTTCATGCAAGCTCAAATTGAATTATAAAGAGAAACAATTTTCAGAAATAATAAGAGAATCCTTATAATCACCAACTTACAAAAACATTTAAGCAGGTCATAAAAGTTTGATAAAAAAACTGCATTTACCTGACATACTATTCTCTAAAGAATTTTACACTGTATATTTCATGAATCAACGGAACATTTTCAAATGTTTAATTAAGTAGTAGTGTCTATCAAAATTATTTGTTGCAAAAGTTTAGGGACACCCTCTATTAAATAATACTTTCCAATATCAAAATAATAATTCTAATATTAATTTCAATTTACCAGTCATTATATATCTCATAAATATTTTAAAACCAAAAGAGTGCTTGCAATTAATCATCTCTAATGCTACAAGTATAATTAATTCTAATAATAAGTTCATCATACCTGATAATTTAAAATTTTCAACTTGCCATAAAGCTCTTGTCCACCCTTCCACGAAACGAAACCTGATGCCAGCTAGTTAAAGAGGAAAATACTAATTACGAAACTAATTACGAAATATAGCTTCTAAGCTCATTACTTGTAGCTTTAACGATGTCCTATTTAAGATATTATCGTCTCAAGTAGTAGGGATGAATGGCCGCTTAGCAAAAGTCTAAAAACACCCAGGAGATTTCCTGCAAGCATGTATTATCACAATCTAACACTTTTATTTAATTAGTATTCTATGATTTGGATGTTTCAGCTCTTCGACCAAAAATTATTCACTCTGAGATATTTAATTTTTTCAATATACTTTGTTTTGCATTACATAAAAGTCGATTCAAGAAAATAATTTTTTATAATAATAATAATATATTCTAGATTATTTTTATTTATAAAATGGGGTAAATGTAAAGTAATGAGTAGTAGTATACACCGAAGAACCATTACACTATGATCACCCTGCTAATAACATGTAGGACCACCTTTAACCCTCAAAACTGCTAGCACCCGCCGTGGCATTGATTCCACAAGGTGCTGATAGGTAGTCTGAGGTATCTAGTACCAAGCGCTCACCAACTGGTCCTGCAATTTCCTCACATTGCGAAGGGGTAGCGTGGCAGCACGAATTTGGTTTTCCAAGTAGGACCACAAATGCTCGATTGGATTAAGATCAGGCGAATTCGGGGACCAAGACATGACTTGAAAGTCACTGGAATGTTCCTCGACGATTCGACCCTTATGACATGGTGCATAATCCTGTTGGTAAACACCATCCCCCGCAGGAAAAACTGTTGCCATGAATGGGTGAACCTGGTCTGAAACTATGTTCAAGTAGCTTACAGACGTCAGGGATTGTTCTATGAGGATTATGTGTCCTAATGCGCCCCATGAAAACATTGTTCCTGGGCGAGAAACCATGAAAACCTGAGCGAGCACATTGTTATAGATGGAGGGTGGTCATAATATAATGGCTCTTCGGTGTATATTCATACGGAGTAAAAGGTTAAGGTTGAAAAGAAATGTCATATTAGTCCTAACACTTTCAGAAAAAGCGGCGATACGTTGAGCTATAGTATTGAACAATTGTACTGAGCAAATATGCTACGATTATAATAAGATATAACGTTAAACAGTATTTTAATTCAAGCTTAAACCTACGCGGAAAAAAAAATCTGGTAAAATCACCGTACTGAATGGTCATGACATTTCTCGCAAAAAGAAGAAGAAAAAACATAATTATGTTAATTAAGCTAAAATATGCTACATTTAAACCATTCATTTGGTAATTTTTAAGTTCATAAATGGTAACGGTTTACCAAAAATTCTAGTTTTCAAACTTATAACTCTTATTAACACATATTTAGTAAAAAATACAAAACTTAAAAGCAAATTTTACCCCATAAATGATTTTTTTATGCCATACTCTAAGGTCGTATCATGATAAAATCATGGAATTTTAACACATATCATAAAAAGCATACTTTACTGTTGATTTTACCAAAATCATTACCAAAGTGCTTCGGTAAAAATTTCCGAGCTTTTTTGTATTCCCATAGAACCAGAAACACAGTATATCTTACCATATTCTAGTAGTTTTGACCATACCTTTCTTCTCTGTGAAATCAAAGATTAAATTGCACTACAATATGGTTTAACTTGTCGTGTTGTTGTTAATGTCGCAACAAATTTGAAATATGGTATGGTTAAAAATAATCAAAAATTTCTAACTCTGTACCAAGTGACTTGAGGTTTGGTATGTATATTCATCAGAACAAAGAATTGAGTAGTATATCCAGTTGTGATTTTGAATGGAAAAAAATTATAATAAAAAAAGGAAAAGTTGTGTGCGTGGCCGTATGTGTCTCTATTTTATAACTCCTGAACCGTTTGCACCTCCCGAACTTCGTTTAAAAATTTCAGTTATTCCGTTCGAGAGAGAAAAGGGAATTTTTTTTTCATTGGTTGAACACCAAGCTTTTCCATAAATTAACCTGTATACGATATCGTTTTTTTTCCAAATATTAAAAAGATAACATCAATGGCATTCACTATCTTGCAGCTCTGATTTGATTAAAACCAAGTTGCAAAGAGTTTGCGGTATATTCTTTAATAATTATTCATCTTCAATTGATTTCGTTATGTAGGCAATGTCAAATTGACAGTGGGATAACGTCACGCTGTCATTTTAGCACATTTAACACAATTAGAAATTTGAATACTAATTGAAACCATATGATCTTGTTCCTTATAGTTATTCACTTTTAAATATATTTTAATAAACCTAAATGAAAAATCAACAGTAATTGAAATAAAATAACTAATTTATTAAGTGCAATTTATCAGGAGAATTGCTAGATTTTGATAAATAAGAAGTCTCTTATTAGATATCGGTGCACTTTTAAAAATACCGATTCAATGTCGAATCATTAAAGCGGTACCTTGAATAATATTACTGAGCAAATGTGTTGCAACTTTAATAAATATTAAACAGTACTGTGTGACAATAAGCTGTACTTTCGTTTAATTTTAACCTTAGTATTGTGTAATCAAAGAAGATTAAATTCCACGATAATGTGGTTTGACTTGTCATATTATTTAAGTTCAAAATGATCTAAAATTTCTAACTCTTTGCGAGTGATTTAAAATGAAATGAAATGATTTAAATATGATAATTCGTTCTTCTAAAGTCCAGCCATTGCGTAGTACATCAAGTGAACTTGTAGTGTTGCGTTGAACATATAGTGTTGTTTATCGTTGAATCTGCAAAATATCTATTTTCTTCCTTTAAGACTTTGTCTTTAGCATTTCTGAAATCCAACAACTTTTATCATTAAAACTTATCACTGAACTTGATAAATCTGACATAACTTATATGAAACCAACTTTTACTTCAAAAAAATGCAGTAAACAGCTCGTTGAAGGTATATAAACAATGGAAAATCTGATTATTAGAAATTTATTTAAAAATTCCCCGTGCAATGTTTAGTTTATGTAACATTTATCGAAAGAGTCACAATATTATATGCTATAAACAATATCAAGTTAAGCAACTTTTGCCAAACTTCTCAGCATTTCCAAGTTAAGTTAAACCAAAGTATAGAATCATATCATCAATTTTGAAACGCAACTCTTTATTGGTCAATGTCATTGTTAAATTAAGTACATTGCCTTCGTCTTACTAATCTTTAGTTTTAGAAAAATTTTAATGACATTAAATTATTTCGTACAATTTTATTTATTGCGTTTCAAGGAAGGAATTTAAGAGGAAGTCTTCTAATCAATACGAAGGAAAATTTTAAAAATATTTTATGACAGGGGAAAACAGCTATGCAATATCCATCCAATCAATCAAAACAGTGAGAAAATGATAAATATATTCATATAAATTCACTCCCGTTATGCCCAGACGTGACAAAAAGGTGAACAACCCTTGCACTATTCCTAAATCAGGAGATGGTAACAAAATAAATACAGACGAACTACTCATCTAAGTCAGTTTTATAATAGTTTTCCACTTCACTTCGACAGCATGAAGGATTTGCTTCGGATACATTTTTGAAGGCTCCTTTTTTAGCTTTTATATAACAATTTTTAAGTCCATCTTAAGTGGGAGTTCGATGCACCTCTTCTTACAGAGTATATCATGGCAGGGGTTCTTGACAACTTTCGCACACATCAAAAAGATTTTATAATACATAAAATGTTTTTAAGTCTCATACAGATATAAAAAGTTTCTTTAAAAAAACTTTTAAGACTTTTCGAAATCAAGTTGCTTGATTTTTTTTTAAGAAAAAAGTATGACAGATTGTAATAATTTTTTTTTTAAATTTCTCACGATGAATAGAAATGAATAATAGAAATATAGAGTAATTTTACTTTAAAAAAAAGCAATACGAAAATTAGTGCTGATGTAATACCGCTGTTAAAGTATGATCCATTGATTCAGAAATTTCATCTTAGCTTCGCTCAATTTTTCATCGCAACTACTCATTTGAATATGTAAAATGTTTAATTCATTTTTTTTACATAAAAAGTATATCGGGGAAAAAATTAAATTAATGCTACAAATTTCGCCTAGTTTTCGAACATTTAAGACATTTAAAGAGGATTTATTTGAAGCATCTTGGTAGTCATCCTTCAAAAAGTAGAAGAGAGCTTATTTTTGTTAAAAAAAATTAGTAATGAAGCACATAGACTTGAAAGGGAAAAAAGCTTTAAATTTTGTATGGAGCAAAAACGTGCAGTGCATCATACCGGCAAGAAAAGTTTTTACAATAAAATGTTTTTGCATTCCACTTCTTTAAAATAAATTGCAATATAAATTTCTAAAAGTAAATTTATTTGATAACTACAATACATTGAACTAATACAAACATCTGGTTTATGTAGTACAATGTAAAATATTTTTTTGTTACTTAAATTGGTACTTATAACAAAATATTGGTTTATATAACAATGCTTTTGAAGGTAATGTAAAATTTTTTTACTTATTGCAGGTGCTAATCCACATACTAATATGAAGAAATTATTTCATTTTAGAGATTTCTGAAGCTCATTTGCACATTATATAAAAAAATTTAAACGGAACAACGATAACAGTTTTATCTTAAAACTGAAACATGCTAAAAGAACATAAACATTCTCATAAACTCAACACTATTCTACACATTAAATCGCTGCGTAAAACTGGTATATTGTACTTTTATCCGAAGATTCATAAGCACTAGTGCCACAAAGATACGAAAAAAAATAATAAAACGGAGTGCTTATATCTTTTTGTAGCACAACTGTTTCCACAATCTATGATCATAAAAATGCTATTCTACCAAATCGCTTTCTACCTCAAAATACTCCATTCCTTCAAAATCATTTTTCGATTTTAAAAACATTTTCGTCGCATACAATCTTGTTATAGATCCTTCCAAACGATTTACCAATAATATTCTCCCTGCTTCGTATTCTTCGACAAATGTTTATTTTGTTGTTGTTGTAAATATTACTTGTTTTAACTCTCATAGTTCAAATTGAAACACCGCTTTGTTTCAAAAGTAAATAAATTTAACCAATATTACAAGTATTTATAAAATGTTAAATTGTTATTTTATGTGGAAGTGAAGCTTTCGTGAAAATCATTATTCGTTTAAATTCTGTAAAAATTTCGGTCTATAGTTTCCACCATTTTTGGTGATGTAAACTAAATGCACAGTTAAGTGCAAAATTGTGGATATAGCGATAAAAAGTATAGAACATAAACAAAACAATTATTTGAAGTGTTAGTGTAAATGAAATATTAAAAATGTACTTGTTTTTTAAACGAATTATTTTTGCAATGAAGCCGTAAATTGATTCTAATACGCATGAAAATATGTGTTGCGAATAAACAAACAAATAGGAAATGAGTATATAAAACTATAACCGAAAGAAAGTGAATAAAAAATATGAATTTTTACACTGAAAAACATTTTAATTTAATTTCTGAAAATAGCTAAAAAAATTTACACTGTAGCCATGATTGAAACATTTATATTTTATACTAGCCGCCTAAGGCGGCCAGCTGTCCGCCACGCTGAAGGTTTTCACAAATAAAGTTTTTTAAAACATAGCAGGAAATCTGAAGATTAGTGGACAATTAAAGTGTTCCTCTCCAGCAATTTTGTCTTCATATCCAGTTCTGCTGCAGATGTGTTATAGCTCTTGAGGATGTTTGAAATTATATAGCTACAACGCTTAAGAAAAAAAAAACTAAAATGCTAAATACATGAAAAGAACACGAAAACGAATAAATTTTTTATGGTATCAGTTTCTATTTCTATATAATTTTTTATGGTATCAAATTCTATTTCTATTGTAAGGGAAGGTTTTCTATCTTCCTACTATGTGCGATTTTGGATAAATAAAAACGAAGTAAATTGGAGACATCACAACATTTAATATACACAGTTATTTACAAGTTAATATAAAATATATAAATCCATTAATACCTTTACATCCCAATGTCTGGAACGTCAATATAGTAATTATTATTATTGAGTTGTCTTAGCAACGTTATTTTTATTTTTCATAAAACTAAATATAAATGTTTGTTATGTTATTGCTCTTGCGCACCACAGCACTCCCCCCCTAGTGAGTTACTCGAACGATGAAGAATCTCATGTGTAACGTGCTGGAATGCACACTGTACGTCCAGATCTAGTCACTTGGGGTGGAATAACAAGCTTCACTCTTTTGTTTCCATTGCCTTGCTTTGTAGCAGCTTTAGAAATTGTAGACGATGAAATAGGCCCAAAATTCTTTTCAACCAGTAAAGGTGTTTCTGAAGTCTTTTCAGATTCTGTAGAATTGTCCGAAAAATAGGGCTTTATTCTATCTATAGATACATTTACTTCTTTTTGCTTCATTTTAACAGTGAAAATTTTATCGGTTCTCTTTAAAACTTTATATGGTCCATGATATGGTTGTTGCAAACTATGACGAACACTGTCAGTACGGACAAACACGTGTGAGCAAGTTCTTAAATCTTTGAATATAAATGGTTTCTGCTTCGAGTGATGACGAAATGGGACGGGTTTTAATTTTTCCATGGTGCTTTTTAAATTCTGAATGAATTCTGATTGCGCTTCAATGTTTGAATTTTCAAAAAAGTCATATGGTAGTTTTATATTTTCACCATACAAGAGTTCTGCTGGGGTGGCTTGACAGTCATCTCGCAAGGTTGTGCGTAAACCAAGTAGAATAATCGGAAGTGACTTTGTCCAGCTTGGATTTTCATGACACATTATGCTTGCTTTCAAAGTACGATGCCAACGTTCTACACAGCCATTAGCTTGTGGGTGATATGCAGTAGTTCTATTTCTTTTAAAACCAAGTAATTTCGAAAGTTCTTGGAACAATTGAGACTCAAATTGCGCACCCTGATCAGTTGTAATTACGCTTGGAATACCGTAGCGAGCGATCCAATTTTTCAATAAAGCATCAGAAACTGTCTCTGCTCGAATATCAGGTAGAGGAATGGCTTCTGCCCATCGCGTGTAGCGATCAATTATCGTAAGGCAATAACGAAATCCTTCTGATGATGGCAAAGGTCCAATCAGGTCTAGATTAATGTCTTGAAATCGTTGACCAACTATAGGATATTCTTGTAATGGAGAATGAAATTGTTTAGAAATTTTGGATTTCTGGCATTTCAAACAACTCTTGGTCCAATCACGAATGTCTTTGTTTATTGATGGCCAAATAAATTTTGATGTAACTAATCGAACAGTCGCTTTAATTCCAGGATGTGAGAGATTATGAACACTTTTGAATACTTGTTTTCTAAAGTTAATTGGAATAAATGGTCTTTTAATTTTTGTGGTTGTATCGCAATATAATGAATGATTAGAGCCAAAAATAGGAACTAGCTCAAATTTCAAAGAAGAGTTTTGAGACGTCATTAAATCTTTTAACTCATCGTCGATTTCTTGAGCTTTGGCTAGGGACTCAAAGTCAATTTCGGAAGTAATTCTTATTTCTTCCAATCTTGAAAGAGCGTCAGCAACCATGTTATCTTTTCCAGAAATGTGTTGAATTTCTAATGTGAATTGGCTAATGTACTCCAAATGTCTTTGTTGTCGGGGTGATGCTTTCTCCAAGTTTTGTCGGAAAGCGTATACCAGCGGCTTGTGATCAGTGAATAACGTAAATTCTCGACCCTCCAATAAATATCGGAAATGCTTAATAGACGAATATGCAGCTAGCAGTTCACGATCATAGGTGCTATAATTCTTTTGTGTAGGTGTCAGTCGAACAGAAAAGAAACCTAACGGTTGCCAATCATTATTGACGAGTTGTTGCACCACTCCACCTATCGCTATATTGGAAGCGTCTACCATAAGGGCAAGTTTAGCAGATGGTACTGGGTGAGACAAAATTGCTGCAGATTTTAGCAATTCTTTGGATTTCGTAAAAGCATTTGAAGCTTCGTCTGACCATTCGATAGTTCGATTATCATTCTTTTTGCTGTTTTTTAAATAATCATATAAGCATGCTTGGTGTTGAGCCGCTTGAGGAATAAATCTTCTGTAGAAATTTATAATTCCCAAAAATCTTCTAAGTTGTTTGACTGTTTTGGGTTTATTGAAATCTTCAATGACTTTGACTTTTTCTTCTGTTGGACGAATTCCTTTTAGAGAAACATTGTGGCCAACAAAATTCACCTCAGGCTTAGCGAAGTTGCATTTACTGAGATTCAATGTTAATCCAAATTGTTGCAATCTCTCAAAAACTATTCTGAGATGTTGTAGATGTTCCTCTTTAGAGCGCGATGCAATTAATATGTCATCCAGATAGACGAAACAGAATTCTAGACCACGTAGAACGGCGTGCATAAATCTCTGGAATGTCTGCGCTGCGTTACGAAGTCCGAAAGTCATCAAAGGAAATTCGAACAGTCCGAATGGCGTACTAATAGCTGTTTTTTCTATATCTGCTGGTTCCATGGGAATTTGATGATAAGCTCGATGAAGATCCAATGTGGAATATATAGTACAACCTTCTAATTGGTGTGTAAAATCATGCAGGTGTGGTATAGGATATCTATCCGGTAATGTAGCTGCATTTAAAGCACGATAGTCTCCGCACGGTCTCCATTCGCCATTTTTTTTCTTGACCAGATGTAATGGACTAGCCCAAGGGCTGCTTGATGGTCGGCATATGCCACGCTCAAGCATGTAGTCAAATTCTGCTTTGGCGATTTTTAGTTTCTCTGGAGCCAATCTACGCACTCTAGATGTTATGGGTGGGCCTTTTGTAACAATAGCATGAGTGACATTATGGTTTAAGTTACCTTTATTCAGTTCTATTTTTTCTGAAGATAAGTTTTTGAATTCTTGCAGTAGAGAATGAATATCTGGATCTAGATTATTACTATCGAGGGGTGTTAAAAATGAAGATGGTCCTTTGATTATTTTAGTTGAGACTGTCAATGATGTTAAAGGATCAAGCAAACGTTTTTGTTTAATGTCTACCAAAAGTCCATGTGCCTTAAGAAAATCTGCGCCAATTATTGGCTTTGAGACGTCTGCTATGATGAAATCCCATTTGAAACGTCTTCTCAAGCCTAAATCTAAACTGATAAGTTGCTTGCCGTAAGTTTTGATTGAACTTGAATTTGCAGCATAAAGTTTAAAATCAGATGGGAACAGTTTATTGGGTTTTGGCGGTGGAATTACAGACACGTCAGCCCCAGTGTCAATAAGATAGTGCCTTTTGCTTGACTTGTCAAAAAGAAAGAGGCGGCAATTTGGATGGCCGTAGTCGTTGGCCTCTTCAATCGACCGGCCTGTTAGTTTTCCGGAGTATTTGTTGGTTTTTGAAATTGGCAAGGTTTAACACAGCGATGTGCCTTGTTTCCAAATTTAAAATGGTACCAACATAACGTATAACGAGAAGATTGGGATCTCGAACGACTACGGTCTCGAGCTGTTACAGATTTATCTTGAGATCTACTCCTTGTAATGAATGTATCAAATTTCTTAGTTAATTCTGCAATACTAATATCCAATGAATTAAATTTTTCGTTACTAATGTTATTATGCTCAAAAGTTTTACTGGATACTTTATCAACTGTACATAACTCTGTTGAGCTAAATATACCAATAATTTTGTCTGCCATCTCTGCCATTTTATCCAAAGAATCAGAGCTAATAGATAATATAGCTTGAACCTGTTGTGGTAGCCTCTGTAGCCAAAGTGATTTTAACAATTCCTCAGAAATGGAATTTTCAGCCAAACCTTTCATTTGTCGCAACAAGTCAGATGGACGCTTATCGCCAAGATTAAGTGTAGTCAACACTTTTTTTAACCTGGCTTCTTCAGAATCTGTCAATCTACTTAACAATGCATTTTTTAAGGCGTCGTATTTTCCATTCATTGGCGGGTTTAGCAAAATATCCTCTACGAAATCTAAGACATTTTCGTCCAATGAGGCGACGACAATGTTATTCTTAGTTAAATCACGAGTAATATTGCCGTTAGCAAACTGTGCTTCAAGTTGTAAGAACCATAACTTTGGTTTATGTCGCCAAAAAATTCGTGGTTTAACTGCCACTTTGTTTACTTCTAAATTCACATTATCTTGAGTTGATGAATTTAAATTATCGTTTGTGCTTTCCTCCATGTTTAATATAAAGATAATTATAAAATAATGTTAATGCACAAACCTTTCTTTTATCCAAATAAAATCTTCGCACTGTTAAACTAATCACGTCCTGAGGTCACCAGTTGTAAGGGAAGGTTTTCTATCTTCCTACTATGTGCGATTTTGGATAAATAAAAACGAAGTAAATTGGAGACATCACAACATTTAATATACACAGTTATTTACAAGTTAATATAAAATATATAAATCCATTAATACCTTTACATCCCAATGTCTGGAACGTCAATATAGTAATTATTATTGAGTATTTAGTATAGTAAAGTGCGGCGTGCTCTCTGCCTTCGCTTATAGCACTGCGTTTATATTATTATTATTGAGTTGTCTTAGCAACGTTATTTTTATTTTTCATAAAACTAAATATAAATGTTTGTTATGTTATTGCTCTTGCGCACCACACTATATCTGTTACGTCAAGCACTCAGGTATTATAATTTGATCTAGTTGTGCTTGTATAATTTTGATCTAGTTGCGCTTTCTACGTCATTTTGTTAACATCGTTTGGTTTGTTATTTAACATCATTTGGTTTGTTATTTCTAAGTTAACTTTCAAAAAATTGGCTGGCATCAGCATTTTTATTCTTTAAGTTGTTTATTTTTTCTTTTGGAATTCGTTCCTTTTTAGCGAAATGTTTTTCAACCTAATCGAATTCTTTGCCGACTGTTCTCTGTGTATATAAAGAAAATAAAGTAAATATTTTTAAAGTGTTGTGAAAAGAATTTTTAGTTGTACAAAGTACTACAATATCGCTATAAAAATTATCGTCTTCGCTTAAGAAAAAAAAAATAGAGCGTGAAAAGAAGAAGAAAAACTTATTATAACAATTATGAACAGCGACAAATATATCAAAGCGAAGCGTTCTATTTACGTATCGAATATGTTGCCACATTTTTAATACAAAAGTTAAACTTTTCTCCACTTTAATAAATGTAAACTAATGCGAACTTTACAATTAAATTATTAATTCCTTCGTATATTATTGGTTTAAGTTGTCGAAAATTAATATTTAAATTGTGAGGTTCGCATTAGCATACATTTATAAGAGTGGGGAAAAGTATATGCATTTTTTAATAGTTTTTTGAATATGGCTCTTTGAAGACGAAAAAGCAGACGAAAAGTATAGACTTACAAAATGACTGATAACTAAATAACTAATCAAAATTTTTGAAAAAGAAAAAAAATACTTCTTCATTATGTCAAAACACAATTATGTGCCGAGTTTCGTGCCTGGGCGAGACTTCTGGGGCGATATATTGTGATTACAGACACACACACACACAGCCGCTTTTATTATTATGTACTAGCCACCTAAGGCGGCCAGCTGTCCGCCACTCTGAAGGTTTTTACAAATAAAGTTTTTTAAAACATAGCAGGAAATCTGAAGATTAGTGGACAATTAAAGTGTTCCTGTCCAGCAATTTTGTCTTCATATCCAGTTCTGCTGCAGATGTGTTATAGCTCTTGAGGATGTTTTAAATTATATAGCTACAACGCTTAAGAAAAAAAAAACTAAAATGCTAAATACATGAAAAGAACACGAAAACGAATAAATTTTTTATGGTATCAATTTCTATTTCTATATAATTTTTTATGGTATCAAATTCTATTTCTATATCTGTTACGTCAAGCACTCAGGTATTATAATTTGATCTAGTTGTGCTTGCATAATTTTGATCTAGTTGCGCTTTCTACGTCATTTTGTTAACAACGTTTGGTTTGTTATTTAACATCGTTTGGTTTCTTATTTCTAAGTTAACTTTCAAAAAATTGGCTGGCATCAGCATTTTTATTCTTTAAGTTGTTTATTTTTTCTTTTGGAATTCGTTCCTTTTTAGCGAAATGTTTTTCAACCTAATCGAATTCTTTGCCGACTGTTCTCTGTATATATAAAGAAAATAAAGTTAATATTTTTAAAGTGTTGTGAAAAGAATTTTTAGTTGTACAAAGTACTACAATATCGCTATAAAAATTATCGTCTTCGCTTAAGAAAAAAAAAATAGAGCGTGGAAAGAAGAAGAAAAACTTATTATAACAATTATGAACAGCGACAAATATATCAAAGCGAAGCGTTCTATTTACGTATCGAATATGTTGCCACATTTTTAATACAAAAGTTAAACTTTTCTCCACTTTAATAAATGTAAACTAATGCGAACTTTATAATTAAATTATTAATTCCTTCGTATATTATTTGTTTAAGTTGTCGAAAATTAATATTTCAATTGTGAGGTTCGCATTAGCATACATTTATAAGAGTGGGGAAAAGTATATGCATTTTTTAAGAGTTTTTTGAATATGGCTCTTTGAAGATGAAAAAGCAGACGAAAAGCATAGACTTACAAAATGACTGATAACTAAATAACTAATCAAAATTTTTGAAAAAGAAAAAAAATACTTCTTCATTATGTCAAAACACAATTATGGGCCGAGTTTCGTGCCCGGGCGAGGCTTCTGGGGCGATATATTGTGATTACAGACACACACACACACACACAGCCGCGTTTATTATTATGTATAGATATATATGATCCCTCTAATAAACTTCTCATTGCTTTTATAGAATAACTACTATTACTTTTTCATAAAAATTCCTAAATTTAAAAACGTAGCAAATAATTTTCAGTACTAAATCTATATTTAGCAGATAAACTATGTAACTAATAAGATTTTACTAAAAATCACCATTAAATGTTTTTTCGTTTAGCAAAGCAAGCATATATTTAGAAAATAAATGGATATATTTATGTAGCATTTCCTGCATGTTTTTAGAAAATTATGCAACATTAATGCGAAAAATCTAAAATTGAAACTTTATTATTTTTCAATCCTTATAAGAAGGTGGAAGTGTTCCTGATACTTTAAACTTTTTGATGTTTTAAACTTATGTAAGTTATTTAAAGTATGGGGGTAAAAGTTCACTTATAAATCAGATCGATAATTCATAAATCAGAAATATTCCAACTGTTTCATTGTCTGCTCTATTAGATTAGCATTCTGTTAAATAAATAGATTCTAACATAATATTTTTCTTAAGTAATAGTACTTGAAACTACTTGAAACACATTTTCAAGAATTAAACATCCTTATAAAGCGAAAATGGAAGGGGTAAGGAAAGATTAAAGAAAAATAAACATATGCTTAGATTGTGTTTATTTATTTCTTAAAAATGAATGAACACATTAAAATCTTTTAGTACAATTTAAATATTACAGATAATAAATATGTTACTCTGATAAGCTTTTTTGTGCCTTGCAGGAACTGTTCCAATTGAAAACTAACTAAAGAAATTTATTAGTAATGTTTCTTCAATAGCTGCAAATTCACATTATAAAATTAAAAGCAACTTTAAGCATCCAACTACAAACAATTTCAAATTAAATTATTCATTAATTAAAGTTTCTTAAAATAAAATATACTAATTCAAAGTTCTTAAAATATGCGATACCATAAGCAATAATTAAAGCAATAAATACTAATTTAAGCAATAATTGAAATTTTAATTAAACGTTAATCTTTTATAAGACTTTTACGAAAATTGACAACATTAATTTTGAGTCAAATACTCTTCATTTCTATAAACCTAATTTAAACCCTAAGATAAGAAAGATAGACGTAAATTGTCGTCATAAGCGTATCTTGCGTCTACATACACCCTCAAGGGGAATCTTCTTTTAACTTTTTCTAAGCCTTATCAGCTCTTTTCTGAGAAGTGTTAATGAAAATTGTTCCAAAAATAGTTAGAGCAACGTAATGCTACGTAACGCAGTTTTTAATGAAAGTAAACTTTTAATAAATTTACAGTAGAAATCATTTACAGTAACATAACGAGAACCTGTACACAAGTTTTCTTTCAGTTTTGTTTTAACGAATATCATAATAAAAAGCAAGTAATTAAAATTTATGCTAAATAATCAATTTATTTAAAACTAGTTTTCTGTGTAGTATTCATACTGCACTGACAAGAAAAGTATGGTCAAATCTACCAGAATGTTGTAAAATTTACCAGATTTCTGTGTAGATGGAACTATCAAAAAGCTCGCTAATTTTAATCGAAGAGCTTTGTTAATGATTTTGATAAAATTAACAATAAAATATGGTTTATGATATGTGATAAAATTTGGCAAATGTGGTAAAATCTAGAGATAAAGAATGTTAGTGAAGAGATGGAGTCAACTCGCCACATAATTTTACCTTATTCAAATCATTTTATGAAAATATTGTTTAAATCGGCATTTAAGCTTATTAAGAGTTTTTTTAAATATTAAACAATAAATGGATTTTTTGGTTTGTTGTAATACTGTAACCTGTGGTACACATAATTATGCATATAATCTATATATATATTTCTCTTACACGGCGGCAAAAGAAAGCCTCATTACAACTCCCTGAATGGCAACGCTAGAAAATTGACCAATGATTGCCGCTAAAAATGTCACATGCCAAATCTAGCTGAGATGGCTCAACATATAGCGCTTTTAAAAATGTAAACTGAAATAACAAGAGAGAGCATAAGCTAGGCAGAAGTGAGTAGTCTTTGTCGATAGATCTCTATTTTAGTATTTTGTCGAAAGCGCTTTTTTTCACGAATATATATATTACGAATTTATTTGTTTTACTAGAATTTATTTGTTTATGCAGGTTTTTCCATTGCAATTCACTTATTTCAATTTTTAATAGACTTAATTATAGCAAAAATTTTTATCTTTTTAAGAGATATCAGTTTTAGAAATTTTATCTTAAGATTTTATACTATAGCACATTTCTAATAGGTTCAGCGAATTACATATTATTTATTTGAATTCAAATTTATTTTAATGACTTAGTATTTACTAAAAAGATGTAATTTTTTTTAAAAAAAAATTTTTTTATATGGATTTGAATGATTGCTTTGAATTCTTAGAATTTTGTACATTTGTAATGTACCTTAAGTTAGTAGCGAGCAAAGCGAGCTTGGTTTGCGAAGCAAACCATATAAGATTGCGTAGCAATTTTCGGGGGTTGGCGAGCGTTAGCGAGCAGGGGCGCAGCCCACTAGTATCATAAAAAAATGGATTATTGTATACATTAATGAATACATAATTTTAAATTATAATAAGAATTAGC
The DNA here is from genome assembly GCF_982258835.1 of Parasteatoda tepidariorum. Lineage (NCBI taxonomy): Eukaryota > Metazoa > Arthropoda > Arachnida > Araneae > Theridiidae > Parasteatoda > Parasteatoda tepidariorum. Next base: position 66,324,671 of record NC_141757.1, on the reverse strand, counting down.
TTTTCACTCTATTACAAAAAAGATGCTTTGGCAAAGATATGTAACGAGATTTTATAGAAACCACAAATTAAATTGAAATTAAAAAAATAATAATAAATTCGATGAAGTTGTAAAGTTGGCCGAGAAAAATGATTAGCCTTAAATTTTATCGTAATAGAATCGTGATTTAAATTTGTAAAACCAAATCTGCAAATTATTTCCGAATATTTTAATTAAATTTGAATTTTGATATGTGTTTATCGTCAAGAAACTAAAATGATTTCAACAATCGAGAGGGTAGATCAGTGAAGCAAGCAGTGATCAAATTCTAATATTGTGAAAATAAAAGTAAATTAAAGCAACAAAATCTATACACTGTTCGAAATTTCTTGGAAAAATGATTGAACAGCAATTTATAAAATTGTCATTTTACTATATTCAACCAAAACAGTCAAATAATCACGAAAAAAGATTTTGATATTCAAGTTGATAGTATTCAAACTGTTAACTGGAAGAATAATCGTTTATTGACCGTTTTCCCCTAAAACGGTTTATCAATCAGAATTTTATCAGCGCCATCTAGGACCCAGCCAATGAGAATCAATCTTAGTTCTTCGAAAGCTAGAAGCTACGCCATGTGATATAGATTAGGAAATCATATTTTTTTTTCCATCATCACATGAGCAACGCAACAGCGGATATAATCTTACGGTAATAAATATGTTGTAAACACTTTATGAAGCCACTTAGTAGCTCCTTGCAACTGGACCTACTGAGCATTACTTTAGGTGAGAGGACTAACCTGTCAATCTCATGAGCAGCTGTGAATCCCAGAGTTGACAACACGATAATGATATTTCGATTCACACTCCGATCCTTCAACACACGAGGAGTTTCCATTGTCCTGCATTCCTCAATTGGTGATCCCGGACTATTTTGAAATCTCAGTCACGCATAGATGTCATCCCTGGATGGCACGTATTTTATGGCCAAGATGTTATGCTGCCAAATAGAAAAGTCTAGTTGCCTCTCGCGCAAAGGGACCACTACGAGGCTAGTCTGAAAGCCTTTATTGGTACAAACGAATTTGCAAAAATTTAAGAACGTGTTAAAAGTGAATATATATAAATGTAACTGAAAATTAACATAATTTTATTGCAAAAATGAAAAATGAGAAGTAATTTTCAGATGTATAGAAATTACATTATAAATTTCCAATCCAGAGTTGCTATTAGCACATACAGAGATTTCTAAAATGAAGAAACTTATGTACAGTTAGCCGGGGGAAGAAACAGACCACTCTAAATGACTTTTTAGCTAAAGATCGGATTTTCGCGTTCTAGGACACAATCTTAAACTCTCGTGGGGGTGACCTCAAATATGCTAATTGATAACTACAGATGATGTTTTAAGTTACGAAATCAGACACAAAAACGCATTTTCCATAAATATTCATAGCAGTTTTGATGGATTCGGGTTTTTGACCTAAAAATATAGGGGGTAGCCACAATCTGGAAAATATGGTCCCAATAGTTTGGTTAAAAAAGAGCTTCCAACTTTGGATCCCGTAATGTTAATTTTACTTTTTAGATACTTCTCTATATCTCGAGAACTTACATCGAGAAAATATTTGCACACAATTATAAAATTTGCTTATCCAAAAGTAATTCTATGCAAAAAATAACTTTTAGTAAATATTTATTATTTTTTATTGCTTTATTCAATAATAGTCGAAAAAATTTTGAATTGTGAGGCATACAATTCTTTGCACCATTTTAAAGACGGTAATTTTACATGGGAAAGTACAAAATTTGAGCGAAAGCCTTCGAACAGTTCCAGAGAAATTGAATTTCAAAAGAGTCAGATACTTGAAATTCGACTTCTTAAGAACTATTCGCCCAATAATTGGCCGCAAAATTTTTTTTTTAATTCGCTTAAAAAGTTCCCGAGATATACCGAAGTACTCAGAAAATAAAATTAACACTACGGAGCTTTCTCCTAAGCAAATTATTGGGATCATATTTTACAGATTGCAGCTACCCCCTATATTTTGGGGTCAAAAATTCCTCAAGAAACTGTTACGTTTATTTAGAGAAAGTAAGTTTTCGTGTCTAATTTCGTAACTTAAAATATCATCTGCATTTATTAATTAGCATATTTGAAATCACTCCCTCGAGCCTTTAAGATTGAGTCCCAGAGCATGAAAATGCGATTAATAGATAAAAAGTTATTCAGGGTGGTCGTTCTTTGGAGCGCTATACCCCTTAATGAAAGTTACATCTATAAATTTGAGATTTGAAAACAGATGAAGAGAAGTTAATTCTCATAGCATGCATCTCACATGTAGCACAGCTCGTAGTACTGGCCATAGTTAAAGTTGATATTTATTAGTTACAGGAGTAGTAATTTCCCGTTATGCGTGTTTCATATTAGAAAAATACAATTGTTAGTTTCTTAACAACAGCAGCAACTTGAAATAATGTCAGTCAGTTTTTTCTCATTAGTGAAATTTCAGAGGGAAAGATGAGTTGATCATTCGCATTAAAAAATGCAGATGTAAAAATAAGATTTAACAGATTATCTTTACATAATTTTACAGAAGAACCATTAATTATAATGTGCTGTCTAAAAGAAATTCATTTCATTGATAGTCTTATTTATGAGCAATATTATTTATTAAAGTTAGGATACTAGGATCTAAGTCCCTAAGTAACTGAAACAATTTCTCTTTTTTTAAATTGGTCATGAAGTCTGTTTAATATTTGTATTAAATTCAGTTTGTACAGTTCTAAAGAGTTCTACCATGGTGTCTAGTACGATATTAAATATTTACTTATTATTCTAGAATTGTTTATGATTATTGTAGATCAGATTGCTACTGAAAATCATAACATAACCCAACTCTAATATCAAATAAATTTCCTTTTTACTGTTTTAAAACCCTGTCAGTTGTAAATGGTCACAAAGCCATTACAAAATGGTTACAGTTTGTATCCATGGCTTTTAAACCATATTACTTACAAACGGTTTCAAACTTTTAAACGAAATAATTATCACTAGTCTTAAACTTAGCGATTAATCGGATGAACAGACCACTACCGGTTATAATACAGTAGTTTTAGAATGAAAATTTTAAAAGTGCATGGCCAAAACTTTAAATTGTTAAAAATACCTGTAAATGATAAATATTCTTAAACACTATTCTTAAAACTATCACTATCATCTTATACAAAAATATATTTCTTAAAATATCTCATGTGAAATATTCTTTTCGGGTAATGCCAATTCATTCTTTCATTTCTATTTTTTCTTGTACTGAAAAAAAAGAACATCGGCATTTTTTACGGAGATAGAACAGTCAGTGATATGTTAAGACCCCAGAGAAGTTGTATTTTTCTCACAAAATAAATCGTTTTTGCACCTTGAGAGGATGACAGTTGTTTATTTTTAGAACACATTCTATTCAGAGCCAAGTGAAGATCTTCACAATTAATATAATGAAAGCTTTAATTGTAGTAATATGTTGGAAAACACAAGTTATTTTAATTTAAAAGAACGTGTACATAAGAAACTAGAAAATACATTTTCGTATTTATGATCAAAATAGCTTTTTAATAAGTAATTTACGAAAAAAATAAGAATCGTTGTTATGAAGATCATTTTTAATTATAGCATATTTTTTTAATATTTTTAGGTAACTTGTTATTTTAAGTCAAATCAGTGTTAGTTGACTTATTAGTCAAATTATTTTTTGATTACTTATTATACGTCATATTATTTACAGTTGGCTAAAAACTATTATTATTAGTTGATATCTATTAGTTAATAAAGGGAGACAATTATTGAACTATATGAAATGAAACGTAAATTATTTAAAAACTACTGAGAGTACAAACTTTATTCAACATGCAAGCGTCACTACAGATATTCGAATTAAGGTAATGCTATGTTCGATAAACATGACATCATTGACTATGATGTGACGCAGGCGAATAGCAAAATTCTGCATAACCAGCTAAAGTGTCGGAACATCAATGCTGTCGATGACTTCCTGAATGGTAATTTTTAGATCAGAAATTGCTTTGGGGTTATTTCTGTACACATTGTCTTTGATATAATTCCAAAAAAAATAAGTCATATGTGTCCAGATCCGGGGAACATGGCGGCCAAGCGAGTCCAATTCCAGTGGTCTGTCTGTACCTTAGAGCAAAAATGCGGTTCCCAAAGTGCTCCTCCAGGACATCGAACACTTTCTTGCTCCGATGGCGTCGAGCTCCGTTTTTTCAAGAACCACATCTTGTGAAAATCAGATGCACTTTGCACAACGGGTATGAAATTATTTTCCAAAACCTTCACTTATCGTTTAGTAATTACGGTATCGTCAACGAATATCGCATAGATTATTCCCGTTGTACTCACTCACAAACTTCCTTTAAGCCGCATTCCGGCTGTTATTGCTCGCATAGTAGCCTTATACAAGCGATATACACCGTGGCACGCTGTACCGTGATATTTTCGCTTGCAAGAGTCCGGCAAAAGTAATTTGCATGCTCATGCGCATGCTCAAGCAAATTCCCATCGTGCCCTGCAGCTATCCACGAAGTTTCAACCGTTCAGAAGTTTTTCAGTTCAATAATTGTCACCCAATATATAGCTGAATATAAACTCTCCTTAATATTGTGTTAACTTATAACTAAGTCAAAAGTAATTCACTTTTCTATGAATGAGAAACTTAAAAATTCTTTCTCTTATTAAAATGCCAAGTAGTACCATCGAATATTAAACTCTATTTCAACCATTTTAAATAGTATTATTGTTCTATTACAGTAATCTAACATTACAAGTTTAAAAAGGAATTAAAACTTGTTTTAATTAAAAAATAAAGTGGCATTGTATGTTTATTATCCTTAAAGGTTCTTTTTAATGGTGAAGTACTATCAATTAAATAATTTTGGACAATAATACATTAGAAAAGTTCTTTGTAAAATAAAATACTAGAGGATTTGGAGTTTTATTACTAGAAATGACTCATCGGAGTCATTTCTGCACGACGTGATGAATATTAGGTGTATTTAGCCCTTAACCTAACTCTTATTACTAGAATTCAAAATTTTACCAATGGAAGAAATTAGATTAGTTTTTTAGCATACTTTTTTGTTCCTCACCATAGATATTTTTATTTGATTGCTGAAATGTTTGTCCCTACCACGAAAAATGTTTATTGAAATTCAATTCTGACTTTTAGTGATTTTTTATATATATTTTAAAAAAAACAATTGCTAAGGTAGATTTTTAAAATTTTAGTGTGAATAAAAATTGAGTGATTGAGAAAAAATCTTCCCCTTTCCAATATCATTCGAATTTTCAAAACTTAGAATTAGCAATTTAAGAGAATGACTTTATTTTTATGACTTAATATTTGAGAAAATTTAGTCTTGCTATAAAAGTTCTTAACACTTTTTGACTATCTAGGGAAACTCAAATCTTTAAAAGAACTTCTTGTGGTGACATTTCGAGTTATAAATCGTTTTGCGACAGCTACAATCAAAATTTATCGTTATTACATCTTTAAATTGCATTTATTATTAAAAAAAATTTTGACCATGAACTTGGTATTACTTGATTATCAAATAAACATTGACTTTAAGAAAATGCTGATGAAAATAAAAGTCGACTTGTTTCAAGCGCTAAAATATAGGCTCCCATTCTCAAGATTTGCCGGGCATGAAACACTTCTACCTTTATTTTCATCTGCATATGTTTGTAGCCAATGAAGTTTTTTAATCAAATAATATCATACCACTTCAGTTTCTTGCGATTATTTAAACATAAACTTGGTAGTTTCAGTGCTTAAAAAGCCTTAATTTTTCTGACAACTACTACAGAATTTATTGCCATATTATCATGTAAAAATAAAAGTTAGAGTATTGTATAATCGCTAGAAAATTATACTATTATAATATTTAAAATATCATAGTATCACGAAAGAATACAAATATAGTCTATCCAAATTTTGTCTATTGGTTGTGATGCTCTAAAATAAACAGGAATACTAAATGACAATATATGTCACGATCGTTTTCAGTCCGTTTAAACAAAATTTATTTGCTATTTTACCTCTAGGTAGAAATCATCAAGAAACGAAATTTTCATATCTTTCCGAGTAAGCTAGACTTTCACATTTCAGCTAAGCTTCGGTGTCTGATTCAAACAAAAGTTGCAATTATACACAATAAAAGTTACAATTTATAAAAAATTGCAATTATACACAATAAAAGTTACAATTTATAAAAATTTATCTCCAATCGAAATTTTGATAAATCTTTCGCCATAAACAAACAGAAAAATACAAATCTAAAAGGAAGAAAAATATAAAATTAAAAATGATTTTAAAAAAAAAAAAAAAAAAAAGAACTACATTTTTAATTAGAGCAAAAAATAATAATAGAATAATATTACTATCCTTAGTCAAAAACGAAAAATGTAAGGCACTTCATGTACTATAAAGAAAAAATTCCCTCAAGTGTGACGAAAATGGTATGTCTTAACGTTTATTGTATTAGGTCTCACAAAAATAAAACTACTTTCTCCTTTTTCACTAAACACAAATTTGTATTGTATTTAATTGTTTTCACTTAACATTATGAGTCTTATGTGGTATTAGTATCTCGCAAATAATTATATTATAAGACTGTCACATTTGCATCCATGGTTATAAACAAATCGAAGCAATTACTTCCTACAAAAAAAAAAAAAAATCAAATAAGCAAAAAATTTATCAACAATAAAATAGCTCCAGCTTCCTGACCCTCTAAAAATTCGTTCAGAAACATGCTATTTTAAATATACAGCATGTTTTTGAGAGAACGTTTCTTATTTTATTTTAAGGAAGAAATTATAAAAGTCAGTCTGTCATTTCCCATTTGCCTCCATTCCTTATTCTAAAAGCACTCGGAGCCTGAAATGAGAAGTCGACTCGGAAAAATAGCTGACTTATCAAAATCAGGAGAATGGCAAAATTGGATGCCGGCTAGCTTTTAAACATTTCGTTACGAAGAGAAAGAACAGCTGGTGATGTCGCACTCCCGTCCAAAACGTGTCGGCAAAGCTGTTAAGTTGAACCCTCATGCGAATGTAAACGGCAAGAGAACAACAGCCTGGTTATTTCTTTTCAAGATACGGCAACGTTATGCATATATATTTCCGAAATAAAATTACGAACTCCTCTATACTATAGAAGAGCATTTCGTGACATTTATTAAAATGCAAAGAGGTGGAATGATATTTTAAACGGTTTCTTGTATGAGTATTTCTATTTACGTATTTATGTTTTATTTAAGAGTCAAAATATCTAGGTAGCAGGGAAAGAAAGAGGAATGATTTTGTCATCCGTGTTATTTAATATGAGATTTGTAAAATATGTAGAGAAATTTTTTAAAAATAAGGATTAAAATGTTAAGAAATGTTTATCTGAATTTAAGAATGAAACATTAGGAAATGATTTTATTTTTAAACTTTTAAAAGAAAATAGGTTTGGAAATGGAAAAATAGGCTATGTATATAAATAGAACTGGAAACAATTACACTCTATAGCTTAGAAACAAATTTTTAACTTTTTCTTTAAACATATTTATTTATTATATGTTATGTTTGTTACTACGAGTACTTTCTGCTGAACCATATATTTCGGCTGAAAGTGTTCATGCATATTGCATGCTATTATCACATATTATGTCAAATATACCACATATTATCTAACGGATTTTAACGCATATTAAATCATATATTATATAAAAGCTTTGTTCAACCCACTCCAAAGAAGCAGACAGAAAATGTCATAACATGTATACGCAATTGCAAAGTAAACAGAAATTAAAAAATCTATCATTAAAAAAACATTAAGAAAAGTAATACAAAATAATAGTGCACAACTAAGATGTGAAAGATAGCTAAATCAATAAAAGAAAATTAAATGAAAGTTTTCTTTCTAGTTATGAAGAAGGTTATTCAAAAATAAATGCTATTCATTTCATATATTTTATTTCGTTATTATACACGGCGCTGCCTTATTTTAAGCGATTGAATTCAAATCAAAGGGTAATAAGTATTTAGGAAAGCTTATTTTTGGGAGGACTATTTGGGTGAAACTAACAAACTGCGAGTCAATCCGTAGAAATTAAATTTCTTTTAAGACAATAAAATCTACGTTCACTTTTCCAGTTAATGTTCAGATAAAAAAAAATATTTTTTTATAGATTTGAAATTTAAACATTAATTACATCTGTAACATTTAAAAAAATATTAAAAAATTACATATTTACTTATATTTAAGCTTTAAAACTACTAACTTGAATGTATACATTTAAAGATACAGATTGAACCTGATACAAAGATGCATCTCAAAAACAAAAAATTCTAGATTTCATATGATTTTTTAACAGTTTTCAGTAATTGAGCTTTAATAGCCATGTCCAATAGCCACGAACTGACAATTGAATTTCCAAACACAGCGTTTTAATTTAATAACAGTACTTTTACTTGGTTTTAATATTCAAATCAGCGTGATATCCTTTCTAATTTAAAGCTAGTAAATTTTCTAGTTTTCTTAAATAGCTTTCTATTTTTCAGCTTCGGAATAAGCCGTCTATCAACAACAGCTTTAGTTCAAACGCCGACAAAATAAATCCGTCAACTTGTCTTCAAGTGACTAACACAGAAGTGTAAAAATAAATACTTCGCTAAACACTCCTCATAACTTTCAGAAGTTGGTTCAAAAATATTCTCTCTTTGAACATTTCCTAAATAATCGCTACAAGCTAAAATCTCGTAAAAATATGTTTAACAAGCAGAGCTAAGACACTAGTAAATAATGATGCAAGAAAAAATAATTACTTGGAGAATACTACAGTCGCAGTTACATCCAATTTATTTTTACTTTAATTGCATTCCCAAAAGCTTTGAATTTCATTGTTTTTGTCAAAAGTGTCAAACATCTTGAGAAACATCAACATCTCTCAAACTTAAAAGCCTGCCGACATTTCCGGCTTACGACCTCATAAAAACTAGCTACCATAAAACATTTTACACTGTAACTGGATTACGAAAATGAAATCGTTGAAAAGTCCACCAGTTAAAATCTTTTGCAGAAGATTATGATGTCTGTTTTAATAGAGATACTAAAGCGTACGCCTCCTGTCATCAGCTTTGTTCATAATAAACTTTCAAACGAATCGGCATGTTAACGTTCTATAAATATGAAACTAGCAAGAAAAAATAAATATGAATGAAACAAAATAAACTCATACTCGATAAAATGCTGAAACTTTTATGAATAGATGCAGGATTTACTTAAAAATATTTTTCTTCAACTGCTAAGAATAAATAAATAGATAATAAAAATTAATCATAAAATCTTTATATCTTCAACGTATATATATTTTTACCAGCTCTATGTAAAAAAATGAATCAAGGCACAGGAATATCTTTGAAGGAAAAAACTAGTTTGTTATTAATTTATTTTGAACTTAATATAAATATATACTTAATATAATGTTTAAATAATTGAAAAATATTTCGAAACATCAGCATTTCGATATCGAAAATCTCGAATAATTGCTTCCTTTACAATATACTTTTTTTCTTTACCATTGTCATTATAATTACTTACAAAAATAACAATAAAAGATTTAAATGCAAATATATTCATAAAATGTTTCTTCTTTTAAGTCAAATACTAAATCTAAAATAACGTAATTTAAATTATTAAATGCAGTTCATTCAATAGGATTCATCTCTTTTTTTATCATTTTAATACTGTCTGATAATACTTTTAACGATATATAATAAAAAAAAATACCTTTATCGAAATTTGCAAACACAAAACAAAATTAACATTTAATAAATAAAGGAAAAATACACTGTTGAAATAATTAAATGATAAATGGCCCTATTATCATTAAATTTATCTTTGTTCAAGATATTTGTGGCGGAAAATATTATATCAGTGTATTAAAGTATGTCTGGTGATACACTCTCCTCTTCATGGATCTATCTAATTTTACAATTTCGCAGAAAATATTTTCCTTTCTTTACGGCATATTTTTAAAAAATTCACTTTCAAAAATATACTGTTAATAATTTAAAGTGAATTATTAGCACCTTAACCTTAAGAAACATCAGTGCAAGGAATACCGGGCAGTGGCACTCAACCTTAATAAACATCCAGTCAGGAAATACAAGCAGAGTCAAACCTTAAAAAAAGCACTTTAAGAAACAGTAATCAAATGCATACAGGGAAATGGCCCAGTACAATATATATCATTGTAGAGAAGTCGGAAAAGTGTACACAGGTCAAGCATTTTCACTTTACTTTTATCACTATAGTTGCGATTATTGTTAATTTAAAATGGGTATAATTAATAGACACTGGCTATTTTCAATTGATTCTTTAAAAAACCTTAATTATCTTAACTGAGTTGTTCAGTGCCTCTTAATTGGTTGTGAGGACTTCTGTAATCATTGCGCAAGAGTTAGCTTTCGTGAAAGTAGACAGTGCGAAATTTTAGACGTTTCGCAATTAAAATTCAATTTGGACGAATAAGAATATGTACATTCAGAACAACTTGTGATGGTTAAATATAGTATTTCTTTAATTTTTGATAGTTTAGTTAGTCAACAAATTTGTTTCTACCACGCATTTTTACTTCAGCATTTAAACTATAAGCTTTAACTAGTTATTTAATACTTTTCGAGAGTCGACTACTACTATTTAAAACACTTTGTAACGAATTTCCATTGAACGTTGAAACAAGGAAAAAAACACATTTTTCAATATTGCATGTGAATGAATCAACGCAGTGGAATGGGAAATATTGCAAAATGATTCAACGATTTTTCGCAATCTGTAGCAAAACGCATCGCGTCAATCTCAATCAGTGAAGCCGTTTAAGAGATATTAAGAAAAGTTTAATCTGTAGCAATGGGTTACTACAATAAAATTCCTTATTTTTGCTATTGCAAACCGAGCTACACGATGCCTTAAAATGGCAATTGTTTACAAACCTCCACTTAAAAGAAATTACAAACTGCAGATAAAAACACGATCCAAATCGGACTCCCGCTCTCGAGTTATTAGCAAATACTCATGCAGACGGACACACGCTTTTAGTTTATCGAAATACTGCACTTTAAGAATTTACATTTTATGTTACCGGAGTTTTCTTTTTTTTTTACATCAAAATCACGCTGTTCATAAAATTGAAATTGAGAGGAAATTAAAGTTGGCGAAACAATCTTCAAAAAAAGTAAACTATAAATCTTCTATTTTGACCCCACATAGTTCTGTAGAGTTTGCTCGATCGAAGGGAATACCGAATCTGCAACCTGTCATCGAGCACATCCTGATTTTCTTTCTGCTCTCGGAAATTAGCCGTAACCGACTGCAAGATACAGATTTCATTTTTGTTATCGCGCACTTTTCCCAACAAATATAAACTATGTGAAATCACAAAGTATCTACTACTACTTAGTGTGTTATACACTTTTGTATTTTAATTTATTTTAAGTTAGTCTCTCAGTTTTGTGACTGCATCTTTTTCCGGAAAATAAATATTTTATTTTCATCCTCTGATGTATTCATGTTGTCTTTGGTTCCCGCAAATGTGAGAACGTTATACTAGTTTCTAAAGTTCCGTGCAAAAAGTTTATGTGTTTTAATTTTATCATCAACAACCTAGAGTTTAATTTTTAAGCCACATTACTCTTCACGCCGAAGGAGTAATTTTACAACATTCAATCAAAGGACAGAAAAAGTTGTTCACGATTGTGTCGAAATTTATCTACATAGCATTGAGCTATTTAAAAAAGCATATATTCCTTTTTTATATCTCTCGGAGCAATGGCATACAATCAGGATAAACAATTCCCTAACCAAAGTCTAACTCTGTAAAATACCTCTACTCCAACAACACTATCCAACGCATTACTCGACGCAGGTTGTTGTTAGTATCCGAAGGCAATAAACAAAAACACATCTTTTCCTTAACGGTTTTGTGTGAAGGATAGAGACTCCCGAGATTTCTTTTCTATTTTGTATGGAGAAGAGATTAGGACAAATGCGTGGCCATAAAAAAAGCTGTCCTTGCGCTTATCGTCTACCAACATTCTTCTTGCTTAGAATCCCGGCTTCTCTCTGTGCGCAATACAACTCTCCACTAAACACTTTATCTCCGAAAAATGAGACACTAAGGGTTGAGAGACGGTTCTTGATGCGTTTATTTCTAGTAAACAAGGTGCGGGTGGTGGAAATTAATGAAACATAATGTGATGAAATGCATAAATAAGTAGTTAAATATAATATTTAGATTTGCTTTTACTGGGTGCTAGCATCATTACATATTTGTAAATGAAATAGTAAATTATTGTGGCACAATAAGCAAAATTAATGACAACGGAAAATAAAACTTACAGAAGAAAATGTTTAGATGAAATCACTTTATAATTTGATGCATGCCTTGCTTAGACATATTTATATGCTAAATATATATTTATTTAATGTATATTTATTTAATATGCACTTATTTAATATATATTTATTTAATATATACTTATTTAATATATATTTATTTAATATATAGTTATATGTTAAGTATATTTATATGCTAAACACGTACATTTTAAATGGAAGCGGCAGAATATGCATTCAGGGGATATAATATTCTAACGCTACATCCTTACAGATCACATTCGAGTTCACATATTTTGTAGCAAGAATTTTTAAAAACTAGACACAAGCATTACATTTTACGTCATAGATGGCTGATATTCTTGCCTGATTAATGTTATCTATGCTTCTCTTAATATATTATTGCTATCTTTTATACTGTATAACTTTATTAATTTTACCTAGAATACTATTGTTTGATAATTTATACCTAAGATATTATTATTTGATTATACTAGCTGTAGGATACTATTGCCTTAAATATGCTATCCATAATTAAAAAAACATGCTGGTTACTTAAATTTCGATGAAAATTTTAATAGCAACTATCTTCCTTACAGTGTCAAAATGGTCTCAGATATGAAAGAAAAAATAATTTTAAATCTTGGAAATAATTACGCTATTTATTTTAATATAAATGCTGACTTTCAGTAGTTAAATATTTAAATAAAATAACTAAAAGGAATGAGTCTACAAAAAAATTCCAATATAATAAATTAAAATATATACGTCTATAAAATTTTTTATTAAAAGTAAATTAACAATCTCCAACAGGATTCAATGGCATCAGAAAGTAATTTTTACTAGTATTAAATTTTGCAAGATAAAAGGACAAATTTCTTTTTCAGCTTTGCTGAAGGCTTTTTAATTGAAACTCTCGTAGTACTCTTTCAAAACAGAATAACATTTATTCAAGAAATTTAGCATATCGTCTTTTATTTCTGAAACATAGTCTCAACGACTGCTTAGAGATTTTCTTTAGCATCCATTTTTAAAGAGTAACACTTCCAAAGGGATCGTTAAGAGTTAAGAAACGAGGTATTCTAAAATGGTGGATAATTCTCTCCAAGCTCCTGCTCATTTAAAGGTTTTCAGTATGGCTCAAAAGTAAATAAAGGAAGAACTTAAAACAACTGAAGCGGAGAACGTAATTTGTCTTTTTATAGCTAATAGTCTTTAAACTGCAACAAAAATAATCTCCAGCACTTAAAGTAGTTCTGGTAGAACTCACAATTCAAAGCCTTTGAAACGAATACAGATATTTTTTTTTTTAAATTTGATTAAGTACCATATGAAAGCATAGCCTAACAACCTAAATTAGCTTAAATATCCCTTTAAAAAAGAGTGCCCATAATAAATCTGAATATCTTAAATATTTGTTCTTAAGATACGATAAGATGTTTATAAAATCTTATTTCATTAACTTCTTTTGAAACAAAAAATTTTAGCTTTCTTTCATTTAATCTTTTCTTTGTATAACAATCATTAAGCTGTAATTTATTAACCCATATTATATTTTCTAAAGTTTTTATCTTGAAATATAGTTCTAGATAAGTATAATGCAAATAAGAGTTTCATAAAATAGTTTAAAAAATGAACATTTAAAAAAACATGTTTAAGCATAATATGCAAATGTTAAAACATGAAGATAATTTGATAAAAAAATGAGGTATTTCATCGTATTTCAAATATTATGAAATGAATTTAAATAAAACTGAATTCCTTTTTCACCATCATTTCACTTTTTTATTAAATAGACAGCTGTTTGGGACAAAAGGAGATGGAGAAATTAAACAACGGGATTTCTCTTTTTGTATTACAGCTCTAAGAAAAAATAACACGTAATAAGCTCCACGCGAAAAAAAAATAATAATGAAACTGTCTCGATGCAATAAAATTATAAATGATCATTGCTTTTGGTGTCAAAAACAGACTTAATCTAGATTTGTTTCTATTTCCTCTGAATTCAGTAACAAGTAATTATTACTGATTTTTAATATATCTTTCTCCGTTGGTTTTTAACTTCTTATCATACATTTATGCAATTTAATATTTAAAATCAATTTCAATATTATAACATTTTAAGCTTTTGAGAAGAAAAAAAAACAATTGATGATTATCTCATTCCTTTCATAGAAATTTATGCTATGTTAGAAATTTCTGAGCAAGTTGGATAATAGTAGCGTTCAAATGTGCAGCAATCATTCAAACATGGTATCAAGTTGAACTATATTAATATGCAAGACTTGGTTACATGATACTATAGTTTAACTTCAACTGAAACACTATTTAACAGTTAATTTAGGTTGCTGCAAATATGCATTAAGGTACTAACATTAGGATTCAACATTGAACTGTTTTTTTGAAAGTGTATGTCTTTCTTGTTGAAATGTAAAAGGTAAAAAACATAGTAACGTTTAGAGATTAGATTATTTATCACGGAATGCTAAGATGCAGGTTTCTGTTAAGACCCGTTTAAAATAACCCAAAGGTTTTCTTAAAAGCAATTGAATTTTCCTATTGTTTAGGAAACAAGAAAAATATTCTGAGACAAATACGTAGTATTGTTTTTTCGACTGCTGTTTCGCAATTTATAAAAGTGTTCTCTTTCTTTTTCAATTTCTTTCACAATTTTAGATCCACTTTTCAGAACATTGTTAAAGAAAAAATCATTTTGAAATAGGGTGATATGAAATTTCCTAATAAAAAGCACCATTCTATACTTTTCTAAAAACTAAAGTTAGCGCATGCGATGAGAAAATGTCATAAAACGTCATTCTAGAAACAGTGATCAATCAAAACTGGTTGGAACTTCCAACCTGCGTTTATCGATCATCGTGTGATCGATTGTCACCTATTCGATTTGAGCTTTATGTTATTGTTCTAAAAGTTTTCATAAATTGTGTACGAACTTCTGCGTAATTGGCATGCGTGCATAAATTAGAAATACTACTTTCGTATTTTCTACCTTGCTGTTCTAACTTTTTTACCACTTTGATATTCGAATAAGGTCATATCTTTGTACGGATCATTTACACAACTTCAAACAAATAAACTCTTCAGAAAAATTAAAGACTCTCGATGTAGCAAATTAAATTAATGAACTAAGACTTTTCAGGCTTGTATACTGCTCAAAAAAAGAATCACCCTGAATAAGTTTTTATTTAAAGATAGGATCCTCACGCTCTAGGACTCAATTTTAATAATTCAAGAGGGTGACCACAAATAAGCTACGATATCAGACGCAAAAGCAAACTTTCCCTGAATAAACATACCCTTTTTGAGAAAAATTCAGGCTTCTGACCCCAAAATTATAGGGGGGCGCAACCTGGTAAATATGATCCCCATGGTTTGAACAAGAGAGAAATCTAAAGTGTACACCTCTTTATGTTAATTTCTTTTTGCGTATTTAGTCATATCTTGAGAATTTTTTAATCAAATTGAAAAATTTTTGCACCCAATTATAAATTTCGTTCATCCAAAAATAATTCCATAAACTTTTTGTATATATTTACTTTATTTTACTATTTTATTTAAGAATAGTTTAAAAAAATTTAATTGTTATGTATACAATTTTTTACAATGCAATTTAAAATTGTAAAATACAAAATTTGAGTGAAATCGGTCGAATAGTTTCTGAGAAATCAAATTTTAATTATACGACTTCATTAAAATTTGATTTCTCAGAAACTATTCGGCAGATTTCACTCAAATTTTGATTTTACCATGCAAATTTTCATACTTTGAAATTATGTAAAAAACTACACAGCTTACAATTCAAAATTTTTCTAACTATTAAAATAAAAATATAAAAAACAATAAATAGTTACTGAAAGTTATTTTTAGCGTGGAATTATCTTTAGATAAACGAACTTTATAAATGTGTCCAAAAAAATCACTTCGCTTAAAAAGTTTTTGCAATATGGCTAAATATGCAAAAAGTAAAATTAAGATTAAGAGGTCTACACTTTCGATCGTTCACCTGACCAAACTATGGGGACCATATTTCCTAAATTGAGGTTTGCCTCTAAATTTGGAATAGATTTGAATTTTCAATTCAAATCTATCGAAAAAAGTTATGTTTATTCAGAGATAGTAAGTTTTGTATCTTATTTCACAGCTTAAAATATCGTCTCCACTAATTAATTAACATATTTGAGGTCACCCTTTCGAATCATTAAGTTTGAGTCCTAGAACGTGAAGATATAATCATTAGATCAAAAGTTATTTAGGGAGGTCTGTTTTCTTCTTTTGGTGCACTGTAAATATCGAATTGAAGGCAAACAGAAATGAAATAGTAATGCGATTTTTCTGTCGCTCAATTTTCAAACTTCCCCATTGTTCAGCTTACGCACCTCTCCTATTTCATGTAAGTGCGCATGAAATGTTTTCCCTTTTTCAGACACGAGAAACGAGTATTTTCAAGTTCTTGATATGTCTGGAAAAAAATATTTTTTTGATGTTACTTTTCAAATCAGCAATTTTAAGCCGTTAGAGTTTCTTCCAGCCATTTCTCACTGGAACAGAGCTTTGATGCTTGACGTCTTATGAGCTCTTCGTACCGAAATGTTATGCACATTTTGAATGATGCAGAAAAGTTTGTAACGAACATGCTAATAACGTTTAATTTTTTGCCATTAATATATAAACTTCCTTTTTTCATTCAAGAACTAAATATAACAAAAAAATAAAATCATTCATAAAAGAAATAATTGCAGGCAGTTAAAGTATAAAGATCTATAACGCAAGTTCCATGCCATGATAAAAAAAAAATTTTGATTAATTTAAATACTTTAGAATGACAATACAAAAAAATACTTTTCTGTCAAGCAAATTATTAACTTGGCAATAATGAAACAAGTAAATGAGTAAATAATTTGTTTTTACACTCCATTTTTAGAAATTCGATTTTCGACTCATTCATTATGGTGGATTCAGTTCATTAACTTCTGGCGAAAAACATTTCTAAAGTAATTCCTATAATCTAAGTTAAATTTAGATTTATTGATTAGTGCTAACAAAATATTTCATGCTTTATTTTCTTATCTTTAACTTTTTATTATGGCAATGCAGCTATTATTATATTTTTTCTTTCAGAAAGTGTCTCTCATTTTTACATTAAACTTTATTTTTATCCTACCATACTAAAAAACTCTCATACGCAGCTAAATTTCTTCAGAATAGGAACAGCGTACGTGAAAAGATGAATTATTAGAGCATACAGAATAATAAATTTTTTATTCATAAATTAAGCAGTATCCATAGTTCTTTAGTAATCAAAAATTTATCTTTGTATTCATTTTCCATATTTTTTTGTTGTTAATTATATATATATATATATATATATATATATATATATATATATATATATATATATATATATATATATATATATATATATATATATATATATATATATATATATATATATATATATATATATATATATATATATATATATATATATATATATATATATATATATATATATATATACACTACCGGTCAAAAGTTTGCGAAAATTTTTAAATCTGCAAAGAAAAGGCCTAAATTCAAATGTTCATAGAACTGCAAAAAATCATTCAAATGGCATGAAAATTTGATATGTTCTGAAGTGAACCCTCTACTGTTAGTTACATATGATCAAATTGCAATACTTTGTTTTTTGCGAACTGAATCCAGCTTTTCATCACGGATTGTTTTTATGGTGAAAAAAGTTGTTAAGTTTGAACACTTGCCAAACTTGCAAAAAATATTTTTTGTACTTTCTGTTAATAGAAAATAGTTATTTGAACAGTTCTATGTAAGCCCTCAAAATTTCAAATCGATTCGATTTTTTTTGACGAAGTTATAGAATTTTGAAAAACATGTGTACTTCTCTCGATTTTTGAGCATTCCACATATGCAGTCTTCTGGTCTATACATCTTCTATCAAAGAACTTTTTAATTTTTATGTTTCTATATTTTCAAATAATTAATATTTATCATAAAACAAATACTCTTATTCATTATTGTAATTATTATTGTTTATATTTATTGTTTATATTTATTGCTTACCTGTATTAGTTTTGTTGTGATATTTTTACTTTATATTAAATTAAATTAAAAAGTTATAACAATAATTACATAAATAATTCTAAAAAAATAATAACAATAGTATAAAAAATTTGCATTTTTATTAAACTATTTTATTTACAACAGGTCAAATATTTAACATATTCTTATTCGTATTTTGTAATTAAATAAATTAACTTTTAAATCTTAGATTCCTCGAACCATCCACCTTTTGCTTTTATTATAGCCTTACATATGCATAGCATTCGTTCTAATATACCATTAATCACTTCCAGTGATATAGAGTTCCATTCCTGTTGTAAAATGTCCCATAACTGACTTCGATTCAAATATCAGAGCATCGTTTGCAAGAACAAACAAATTTTAGATGAAATGTGACATCTATGAGATATTGTTTTAATTATATTCATAATAAGTTCCTTGTAGTAACAATAATTACAATAATAAATAAGAATATTTGTTTTATAATAAATATTAATTATTTGAAAATATAGAAAACATTAAAATTAAAAAGTGCTTTGGTCGAAGATGTATAGACCAAAGGACCGCAAATGTGGAATGCTTAAAAATCGAGAAAATTACACATGTTTTTCAAAATTCTATAACTTCGTCAAAAAAAATCAAATCGATTTGAAATTTTGAGGACTTACATAGAACTGTTCAAATAACTATTTTCTATTAACAGAAAGTACAAAAAAATTTTTTTGCAAGTTTGGCAAGTGTTCAAACTTAACAACTTTTTTCACCATAGAAACAACTCATGATGAAAAGCTGGATTCAGTTCGCAAAAAACAAAGTATTGCAATTTGATCATATGTAACTAACTGTAGAGAGTTCACCTTAGAACATATCAAATTTTCATGCCATTTGAATGATTTTTCGCAGTTCTATGAACATTTGAATTTAGAACTTTTTTTTGTAGATTTCAAAATTTTCGCAAACTTTTGACCGGTAGTGTATATATATATATATTTATACATATATATATATATATATATATATATATATATATATATATATATATATATATATATATATATATATATATATATATATATATATATATATATATATATATATATATATATATATATATATATATATATATATATATATATATATATTATGAATTATAACAAAACCTAATTGAAATAAATTTATGCTCAAAAAATAAATAGCTAAAGGTCGTACATTTTACGATATTTCTTACTGATATATTTTTCATTTCCATTGAAATGAAAATGTAAACTTAACTGATACTTTTTTTCTTGGGGTAAATATTATTTGTTTATATAACAGTTTTATCTTTCTAGCTATTTGCGTGCTAGAAAAAAGAGCAAAAGGAGGAAATTTAAGTTCGAAATTCTATAAGTAACGTTGTAACGTCTTGTTAATTTAATAACATTTATAAAAGAAACAGAAACTTTCACTCAAAGTAGCTTTGAAAGTAAGACTCCGACTTTTAGAAGTCAATGTTTAAGTTGAAAAGTGTCATATGACTTCGGATAAAAGTAATACGAGTAGACTTATAAAAAGGAACGAAACTCTGAAAGTAGCATTTTGATACTTTACGCTGAACGCATAATAGTAATTTGCGAAATGGAAAACAGATAGGTTTTCTGTGACTATATGTAGTTTTTAGAAGATTTGTAGTTTGAAATTGCCTTAAAATTGCAGTTAGCTGAATTATATAGAGGTAAATTAAAGAAAACTTCAGAATTACTTTAAAATTTCTTTTAATATACTTGTTTAGATATATATAGGAAACCTTGAAAAGTATATCTTTTTCCTATAAAGAAATTCGGGTGTTTTTAATGAAGAAGTGAATTTAATAACTGTTAGGAATTGGCATATGAAGGCTTCCATTATCGAAAATTAAGATTGTTTTCATAATTTTATATTTTAAAATGAATTAAAAAAACCTGATACTCTCTTTAATGAGACATATATTCTATTACGACTAACAAATTAAGTATTACTGATGATTTTGTCACAAAAACAATTTACCATACATAAATGTCCACTCATAAATAAATATGCATAAATGTCCACTCATAAATAAATATGCTGAAACACAAGCGTTCTTAAGTCATGGGTCTCAACCCAAACTTGGATTGCAGCATTTTCGGAGGTGAGTATTAAAACCTACACAAAAAATAAAAACTTAGTAATTTATTTTATTAACGTAATAAACTGAAATAAGCATATTCCTAGAGCAGACAATACTTTCTGCTCTACAAATACAAAAGAACTCGTTTGTGATCGTTATGAATATGCAATTTCTGTGTAATAGTGATAAAGTTATTTGGTAAAATACAATCAAAGGTACGTAGAAAATTTATCAAGGCATGCAATTTTAATTATAATACCAAGACTGCCAACTTTCTACGCTTTTTGTAAAAATGTATTCGAGTGGTAGCTAAATTTATGTTTTAATGTATTATTTTTATCCATTTAAACTTATTTTCTATACCACTATACATAAATGATTTAAAAGTTCATATCTAACGTCACTTTGTTTCAGCTCTGTCGTGGTGAGTCTTGTCGAATGTTGAATGTTGGCAATATTAGCAAAAATTCTGAAAGCTTTGGTTTTTAAAAGTGTACCACTCTATGAAATATTCTACAAAAAGCGTAGTAGTTAGCTGACCTGTAATACTATAATTGTAAATTATGTATACTCTATAGTTTTGTAATTACTAAGTGTACAGGACTGCCAACTGCTATGCTTTTTGACAAATATTTAATAGAGTGGTAGACAATTAAAAACTACAGCTTTAGGAACGTTTGGTAATCTTGGTAATATTTATAATAAAGACGCATCGCGAGAGATCTGGGACATAGTGGTGTCCCATATAAACTTTTGTATCATTTATATGTAGTGGTGCGAAAAATATTTTTGAGACACGTATACAAATTAAGAATCATACATTAAAGCATAAACTGAGTTACCGCTGGAAGAAATTTTTTCCCAAAAGCGTAGAAAGTTGGCAGCCTTGAGTATAAATGATCTTCATAAAATTGAGGTAAAAAGTACTTTTACCCTGAGTGCAGCATCTGTAAAAATCATTTTTAACAGTAATGTAAATTAATAAAAGTCATTCAGTAATTTCGCTGTAAAATTTACGGTACATAAGATTTCTTTCGTTCCGTTAAATTTTACGGTAAAAATTACCAAAACTCAGGGTGCTATACTTAACATTTTACGGTAAAAATTACCGAAAATCAGGGGGCCAGAACTTTTTACATTATTTTATCCAGTAATTTTATGCAAACTTTTTTGCAGTGTAGTTCTGTAATACGAAGTGATCGCTAGCTATATGAGCCTGTTTATTTGAGCAATTCCTTTTTTTTATCTTGTTTTATTCGTTCCAAATGTATTTTACAATTTTGAAGTGAAATGTTGAAATTTCAATTAAATTTTAAGAAATATTACTGATTTTGTAATATTTAATGCAAGTTTATTTTTGTATATAATTTTAAGTGTAATAACTGAAGACGCATTTAAGTACAGATATTCTTACACAAAAAAATAACAATATATTAGCCATAAAAAATTTATATTCTTTATTCATTTTAAAATTAACATAAACAAAACACTTACTTCCTTATTGAGCATTTGAAGTATACTTGTTTAATGATGAAGCATCACGTAAATATTCAAAATACTACATTCATTTTCAGAAGAAGAAAAAGTTTCGTATATTTATTATGACCACAAAATTGATTTTTTAACTTTTATAAATGTGAGTTACTATCATTAAAAGCAAAATCAAAATTCCTTTTAATAAAAGATTTTAAGTAAGCACTAATCTGAGTAAAGAAAGTAAATGAACACTTGGTGTAAATTGGAACACAAGAATAGTTTGTCGTTTTGAACTTAATCTTAAGGAATAAATTAGTCTCTCTCGTATCTAGCAGAAATCAATGAAACTCTAATGAAGCAAATTACTAACGTTAATTTCAAGAAATGAAGAGGAAGTATAAGATAAGACAGTGACTTTGAAAAAGTAAGCTTTTGTTTCCTTTGTAACAAGATGGAGTTATAACAATGAGTCTAGTCATTCGAAATATGCGATTATTCTAGCAAATGCCACTTTAAGAATATCCATATCAAAACGCAGCATAATAATGATTGTTATCAGCTGTAAAAAGCAATAAAATAGAAATTCTAAGTTATTTTGTGCTACAGGGAAGATGAAAAGTATATATTATCTTAAAGAGACATAGATGGTTTTTCCTATCAAAGTTTTCGATTTTTTTTTGGGGGGGGGGAATGCATGTTATGACCAGTTTTATTCTGAGCAATTTGACGCCAAGTATAAGACAATACATAAACAACTTGAAGTTACAGAAAAAATGCAGAAACTCAGTCACTGGAAGCAAAAAGTAACGCAGCCAATTTTTAAATTGGAATGGTATGCGAACTCAAACTCAAGTATTTTGTTTTAACTTATGTATTCAAAATTTTGTCGTTAACTCTGTTTTTTTTTTCATTCAAATTTTTCCATCTGCTGCGCAACAATACTCGACTTCTATGAAATTAGTGCTTTCTATGAACCTATGAAATTAAAACTAGTTATTTAATTTTTGTCACACAGAAATATATAAAGAGTTTCCACTCTAATGCTGGAGCATATCAAAATACAACGCATTCTTTTCCGATGCTTAACAAAATGGTAGCAATCTGGACCAAAGGGTAGTAGCGCCGCGCTACGGCAAAAAGCTTAAAAATCAGTTAGATTGACGAGCTGATCACTTTATCGTTTGCTTTTATTTTATAAAGTTCATTATACACAGCAAAAAATTCCGGATCAATTTACAGTATAAAGTACCAGGTTTGGGTGCATCATCTGTAAAATCCCCTTTACTGAAAAACCCATTTTTACTGTAAAATATTATAAAGTAATTTTTACAGTAATATTTATTTAAGTAAAGTAATTCAATGATTTTACAGTAAGATTTGCGGAAAATCAGATTTCGTTCCTTAAATTGTTCCGGTAAAAATGAATTTTACGGATAAAAGTAGCAGAACACTGAGTGCCAGTACTTTTTACCGGAATTTTTTACAGTATCATTTTTTGATCATTTGTCTTATTTTAGTTCTATGAAATACTTAGATGTTAATTCATTGAGGAAGCTGCTTGTTACTGAAGAAAAAACGGATTCTACAAAGTAAGCTATGAATTATTTAAAATATTTGAATTTCTCATAATTTTTCTTGTTCTCATCTTTATTTCAATGTTGAATTTAATACACATTAACAGGGATGAACTGCACCATTGATAGTTTTAAACTAATTGAAGAATAAATACGGATAAACGTTATTAGTGCACATTTTTTCCTTTCTCCGTTTATAGTAGAAATTATTATGTAACAGAATAGAAGTAGTAAAGAGTAAAACAAAATATGAAAGAAATACTTTTTACGTCTTATGTAACTAAAATGTAAAATACGAGATTTGGGGTTGATAAAAAAAAATTTTAAGTTTCTCCATAAGTGCACAATGAGAAAGAAATTTTAAAAATTAACGCAAATTCATGCAATTTAATTCATGCTTAATTCAATTATTTTAATTTAAATAAAGCATAAAAACTAGAATTTAAAACACTATATAACAAGAAGCATTCATTCGTGCTACAAATATGATTGCACAGAAATAAATAAAAAATATGACAGAATTATATGTAAACATAATATACTGTAGAGTGTCAACAATTCACATCTATTATATCAACTAACCGCTTCCTTCAAGTATTGCTAGAGGGAGCGGTAAGCAGTTTGGTCAAAAGAAACTTATCAAGAAACGCGTCGTCAGAGTGTATCGTTCTTAAGTATTATTTTTCATCGTTTCAGTATAGCATGCAGCTTAAACTCATATTAGCACATGGATGCTGATAAAAATTTTATACTTTTTGGAGGCCAAAATATTTTTTTAACAAGCATCTACAAAATTATTATTTTTTAATTTAAAGAATACTTTTTCTTTTTCAATTTCTTTTTACCTAGCAAGGTTTTTAAAAGAACATATTTTATTGCCTATTAAAAGTTGCTACAAACCAGTGACATGATTTTTATAACTTTTGTATATCGTGAAAGACGTCATACTACATTTATTTTACTTTCGAGTTAAGTAAAACTCCAAATAAAATTAAACTCTGAAAGTCGTTTTTTATTATTTCACTAAAGAGTTTACATCTAAATAATATGCTGCTATTTAACTCTTGTAAAGTATTAAAGTAAAGTTGCGCATACACGCTTTCTGAATGAAATCAAAACAAGTTACTGTTAGACCTCTTAAACACACATTATATTCATTTCCTCAAATATAGGTATTGCGTTGGACGTAATCCGAAAGGAATTTAAAGGAAAGCACCTAACATTAATATGAAAAACTCAAAGCAGAATTTTCATGTCAGAATAATTTTAACCAATTTGATATCATCTTGCTTTATTTTCTTACAATTTTGGTTTAGTGTTTTCTTCTAATATCAAAACTTAATCTTCAATAGTTTTAATACCATAACTTTAATGATAAAACGACAAGAAAATCGAAATCTACATGTTTCATAAAATTCTTTTAATTTTGGAAAATATTTCTGAACTAATTCTTTTATTTTTGAAGTTAAAATAATTAATTCTATCCAATATCCATTTCTTTTTTTTCGTGATTTTTAATTTGCAACACTTTTGGAATTCTTTTTTCTTTTTTGCCATTTTAATCTGGACTTTCTGTAAGATCAAATAAAAGATTAACCAATATATTTATCTTGACACATTCTATTACGTTTCCAATACTGACTGCATCAAAAAAAAAATATTTTTAATTTAACTTTGCTGTAACTGTTGTAAATTTAGGTGAAGAAAGAAGCTAAATTTATTTCCCGTTTTTTGGTGTACAATGTATTTCTATAATGAGATTTTCCTATAAAATAAAGTAATATTTTATTTCTAAAATGAATAAATTTTTTTCGTACCACCGTATAAATAATATTATTCCGTCATTTTTAAGTATTACAGGTGAAATGCTTTTCAACAAGACTGAAAACTTTGAAGTAAAAGTTTTGATGTTAAGTAAAGCACAATTAATATCTTTAGCGTTAAAGGCTTTTTGAAACAAAATCGAATATTTAGACGTAATAAATGTTTCTCTATGATAAGCTAGAAAGGTTTTTATTGTAAATAAGGGTTTTGAATTAAATAATAATTAGACGGGTGAACAACATTTAACAATAAATTTAATTAAACAAAATAAGTAACAAAAGTAACATCTCGAACACGACATTTCTATGCCATCACAACCCTGGGCACACATAATACTAAAGTAAAAAAATACAGTTCTTGAACGTTTTCCCCCTAAAAGGAAAAGTTTAATCATTCTCCCTTTCAATTTGGATTTTCCCTTTTTTACTTTTGCTCTGAATCTCACTCCTCCATTACACAATATATTTTATTTTATTTTATAACAGTCGCTGCACAGCCGTTCCAATTTCTGAGTTTACGACTACCAACGTTCAACTCCGTAGCCTTATATATTTGAACCCAATTCAGACCCGAAGACAAGGGAACATCTTGATCAATTACTGGGAGAAATTTACCTACGTGGAGGACTTTTTAAAGGAGATAGCCCGCGTTTGGGTTACATAGCGAGTAAAAGCACGAAAACCACCCACGGTGAGCAAGATGGCAAAAGGGATTCTAGCCCATAATCCGTTTGCCAGTGAGGATATTCTACATTAGCACCAATATTCTACATTAGGATATTCCACATATTCTATATCATGAGGATGTTCTACATTATTCACCCTCTCGAGCCATTAAGATTGAGTCCTTGAACGTGAAGATCCAATCCAAAGTTAGTTCGAAAGCTATTCAGGGTGGTACTTTTTTGTGTACTGTACATGAAGAAAAATTCTGATGAAATTACCGTACTGTATATTGTACTGACCATCATGGTAAGAAGAAAACCAAATTCTTGTTATTTAAATCAAAACATACGGCATCTAAACCATTCATTTCGTTATTTTTTCTTCCATATGCAAACGGTTCACTGGAAATTCCGGTTTTCAAATTATGAATTTTATTATCACACAATTAGTAAAATATACCAAAAAAAAGTAAATTCCACCGAATAAATTATTCTCATGTCATGCTCTACACTGTTAGAAATTTCTCGGAAAAAATGGTCAAGCAACAATTTAGAGAATGGTTATTTTGCCATATTTAATCAAAACAGTCAAATAACCATAAATAAAATGGTAATCAAACTGTTAAGTTTGAGAAATATTGTTTATTAACTGCTTTCACCTAATACGGTTAAACAACCAGAATCTTATCTCACCAACTAGAACCACCTAATGAAGCAACTTAATTCTTTGCAACTAAGTACATATCATAGCCGAGCGGGCTTATCTGTCGGTCTCATGACCGGCAGAACTGGAGTTCGAGTCCAAGTGTTGACACCACAATATTTCCTCCATTCCCTTCAGCACATGAAGAATTTCCAGAGTCAGGCACTCTCCAATGCTTATTACCTTACGGAATGCCGAGCTCCTATGTCTAGTTAAATAATTATTTTTTACTTTTAGGAAAATGCTAGTTGTAAATGGTTAAAAAACTGCATAGTTTTGTATTCATGGTTTTATAACTGTACTTTTTGTAAATGTTTTCAAAACCATAAAGGAAAAAAATGATCTTTACCGTAATTTTTACGGTTAATCAAATGGACAGACAACTGCCAGTTATTTTACCATAATTTTAAAAGAAAATTTTAACAGTGTAAGATATGATAAAAATACGAAATTTTATCACATTTATCAAATTTTATCACATATTATAAAACCATGTTTTATTGCTAATTTTTACAAAAATATTACTAAAGTGGACCGGTGTGTTTTCATAGAGTCAGAAGCAAGGTAAATTTTAACTTTTTCAAGTAATTTTGAGCACACTTTTTTTCTCAGTGAACGTTTAAATATTGTTTGCTAATTCATTTCGTCTGAATTCTAAAATCTAAATTATTTGAATAAAAATTTAAAATTTTTAACAAGCGAGCTTTTGTTAAGATTATTGCTCTGAAGCAAAGCAATAATTTTTGTCGCATAATGTTTAGAATTGTGAATAATGAGATTTGAATTGTCTACAACACCAAGGATTAAAAAGGCAGACGAGAACCACTTCAGGGAAGTGTCTTAACCGTTTTAAGCAGTTTCAAATTACCACATGTGAAAAAAGTAGCATAATTCTCAGCTAGAGCGTTAGATAAAAACAATTCAATGCCTGTTTGCTTTTCAGTATGTACTAATTATAACAAGTGTAATAATAATGTGTTACACTTCGAGAGCTTTTTTCTATTCAGTTAAGTGAACTGATAATTAAAAAGCCTTTTGAGATGTATTTAATGCAACAAAAAAAAAACTTTAAGTGTCCTCTGAATTATCAAATATCTTGAAAATATCGTTTCACTTTCTTCCGGTTGATAGTTCATTTTAAGTTTAGTGCTTAAATCACTTAGCTATGAGATTCAAATATTGAGTCCGTGGGTACATTTTTCACTGGCACGTATATTATTGCCAATTTGAGAGAAGCTTTTTAAAACGTTAGTAGAGTTTATAAGGAAATTAAAAGTGCGAGTAACTCAAATAGCTTGAGACTTCGTATGTTTACTGTTATCTAAATTTTTTAAATAAACATTTTTTTTCTGTTTATTATGTAAATAAAAATTGTTTTAAAAATTTTTTAAGAGACGTTTAGAAAAATATAAGAATAATTTTAATTTTTTCTTATATAACTAAACAAATCTGTTTCAAAATTTTTTTCTTGTACAAAAGCATCCATATTTAAGTACGTTTTTGAATTTTTTTAAAGATATATTTTTATGAAGTTAAAATAAAATCAAGGAAATTATCATGGGGCAGATTTTATATCATCCGAAATGTAATGTGAAGAGAAAAAAAAACAAATAAGTCACTATCAGGGTACAGCTAGGTGGTCTGGTTCAATACTAACCGAATTACTTTTGGTTAAATCAAAAATTTGATTCACTTCAATTAAAATAAAAAGCAACCAGCCTTGCTGAATCTTAGTTTCAAAAATCCTGAAAAGCATGTCTCGCTTTCGAATTGAAATAGAAAATATTTTTATCAAAAGAAAAAAAAATAATGGCATTATCTCTTAAATAGTAAAATATTTTTAAAGTATTAATAATTTTATGCTCCAAACCTCGCATTTCCAATAAATTTAAATGATTATGATCTAACAAGCGAAATTTTTGACAAAGATGATTTCTGAAAATGAAGTTTTAAATCAATATAAACAGTTCATAACAACCACCATCTTGCTTTGCAGTATATTAAAAAAAAAATGTATACACGTATTTCCAATCATGCAACTAAAATATTTTTTTGTTAATATTTAAGTTTTTTTAATATATACTTATTTTATTGATATCTTTCATTGTTCACGCATTTCTTTAAGAAACAAAATTAAATTCAAATTGCATTTACAGAAATTTAAGTCACCAGTAAAACAAGAAAACTAAAATGTAATTAAAAACATCCTGACAAGTTACAAAAAAAAGTCTAGATATATTCTCAGTATATTAGAATTTTTTCCTTAAATTTTAACTTCAAAAATCACAATTTTTAGTAAATTATTTTTAATAAATATTTTTAACTTTTTATAACCACATCACGAAAATTGCTGGAAAAAGATAGTAATATGCTCAAATTTTTAAACTAATATTGTATTTCTAACGTCATTAATTCTTCATAGGTGACATATTAAAATCATAGCAAATAACTTTTACGAACCAATAATAAGATTAAATTTCATCGAAATCGAAAGCCCATCGTTATTTTCGTTGGAGCAGCGTCATTTACCTTATCTCATCAATCTCTGTCAATTTATTCCCTGGATAAATACATAACCTCTTTCATTATAAATAAAAATTTTAAAATCATATTTATAATCAATGCATAAAAAAAAAATCTAAAATGTTTGCATTAGGAAACCCCTTCCACGCTTAATCAATGTCTTTCAAGAGACGTAAGGTTGACATTTCATTCAACGCGTACCATAAAACTGTCATGAAATCTCCACCGTCTACTGTCACCAAAGTATCCGCCTGTCAGATTCATTAGGCATGCCGCTAGGAAGTGATGATCAATTTCCGAGCACCCTCTGGGTATCCAATGTCCACCATCTTCAAAGTCCTTATTAATAATCCTGATAGGACTTGTCACTGTTTTAGGTTCTTTCGGAGAGTTTCATCGTTGCCTAATCTCTTCCAGGGGTGAAATTTTGAGACTAATGCAAACATTATTAAGCTTTTTCTCGGTCTCAGGAGGAGAAGTTCGTTACCCCGGAATTTCAAGTTGAAACTCAAAATTTATGATCTCTGCTGCCTCCGGAACATCGACCTGTTTGTTTTAAGGATGCTCTCTGATGGAAGCGCGATTCAGTCCAGAGAAAAGTTTAAAGAAAATTTTGACTTTGATAAATAACATTTTTGCAGAAGTAAAAAGGTTTGCTTAAAAAAGTTTTTATTTTACTTAAATGTTATTCTTTCATAGCATAAACGCGTAATTTAAAAGCAGGGCATTCAAAAAATGCGTAATGAAAATCATTAGAAAGGCGCTGATGCACGTTAAATCTGTCGAGTCGCAAAGTCCTCCATGTTCCCATAACAAATCAGTACCTCTGGGGGTAGTGGATTGGAGATTGATCGTTCTCTGATTCAGGTCAAAATTACGATCTGTGGATGAATGAATGGATGTATGAATGGGTTCGACCTATAAACGGGTGTGACGTATGAGTGTGGCAGAAGTCGAATTCTTGGCCATAGATGGCGCCACTGGAAAAACAAGAGCAATCGCACCCCTCTGCTTTAACAGACATACGTCAACATTAGAAAGGAGAAATATGGGTTGCACCCCCCATGCTAAGAAGAAAGAAAATTCTTATTAAAACCTAACGAATCATTAACTAGGAGATCGAAATTAAAGACATTCTATTAAGAAAAAATTTTAAGTAATTATAGAACACCTTCCAACTTCCGGTAATCAAACTAATTTTGTTACTTTTAATCCTGCTTTCTTCAATACTGAATTTTCTAATTTTTAAATCATTTTTTTTTGTTTTTTCGCTGCTTAAATATTAATTTGCGCCCGTTATTATGCATATAGTTTTAATTTCATTTGTGACAATTTTTAAAAATATATAGAGAGACCGGGGTTATTATTAATGCCCTTTATCATGCTTATTTTCTAATTTCAATTTAGACAATTTTTTTTTAAATATATATATGAAGGATGGTGTTATTAGTTTGTGCCATTTATAATGCAATTTTTTTTTAATTTAATGTTTAACAATTGTCTTTAAACTATATATAAAGAGTGGTTATGTCCGAACTCTAGCCTATGTACATAAAATATTTATGTTGCTGACATTTTACGTCAGTATAGCTTAATAATATTTCGAAATATAAATGTGAAATTGGTTACTCTTTTTTAAATCCTTCAATATAGACATACGTGATGTATACACTTTTTCTATTTCAAACTTTTCAGTAACTATAAATCTCCAAATCCTTTTGAACCTCCAGAAATCAAAACAGATATATCCGACACTAACGAGCATCTCATCAGTCATATTCTTTTGTTCCCATTTCCTTCTAAACCTCTTATATTTCCACCTCAAACAGATTATTTTCGATGACAGCCTATACTTTCACACTATTCATGTGTCCTCCTATTGATGCTTCGAATACCCTTTTTCGGGAGTTCTTTCTTCATTCTATTACCACTCTTTCTTCCAAGACTTAGCCACGAAAAATGGTGATGCATTCATAGACCTCACTGGCAAAAATTATTGTAGCGGAAGTTTGGATATTAAATGCTCGGAAGCAATAGTATTGAATTTGATTATTTATTGCCATATAAAAGTTAATAGTTATGATGGAAACTGGCTATACGTTTTAAGGAATTAAGAGAGAGATTTAAAGCTAACTGCTTGTTATATAACTCCAGATCATGTATTAGTAGCTTTATACCCTTTAGCAATAACAAATGGTTTTCGTTAATTGCTGGCCATAAATATTTTCGTCACCCATTTATCTTGTTGTCTTCACCATTTGTCTTGCTTGAAAATTTTCAGTTTGATCCAAAACAGGAGTACTGCTTTTGATCTCTAATTATACTGATGGTCAATAAAAAATGTATTCATTGATTTCAATTTGAATTAAATCAATTAAAAATTTATTTTGCATAATAGAAAAAATAAAAGATAAGTCGACAATATGCTTTAAGCATTCGACGTTTATTTTCCCTACTACACCACGTGGATGATAAAAACCAGAAATGTTTAGAAACAAGGAAAGGCACTGCTGCCAACAAAAAATAGCAGGAAAACTAATAAAGGGGGGGGAGTCAGATGTGGTCAAAGGACACATATTAAGGTATAAAATGTTTTACGTACCATATAGAAGTGAGACAAATATGAAAGCCATTTACTAACGAACAAACTATATAAAGAAATAATGGGCTGAACTTATAGGATATAAAATACACTTGTTACATCAAACTTGGAAAAAAGTTCGTCATGGTGAGAAACATCTTTTATTTTTGTTACTCAAAAAACATCTTATGATCTCTCTGGTCCTTATACTTTAAGCATATTCAAAAACTCACAATCACGTAACTTGAGGAAACTTTCATTAAAAAGAAATCGTAAATTAAACGATTTCTTCAGAATACACTTTTCCAATTTATTTTATCAATTCATTGCTTGCTTGTTTTTTTAAGAATCTGCCTTTGATACAAATCTAGCAGTTCCACTACAAAATTCAAAAATTAAATAACTAAAAAAAAAATTTTTTATTTTAATAAAGACTACTCAGAAAGTATTGATATTTTGTTTTCGATATAATATAACTGGAATTAGTACCAAAATATTTAAGCTAATTTAAATGTTATTAAAAATTAATATGATTTTTTTCTTAAAAATGATCAAGGCATTTAAAATGAAAGTTTAAGAAATAAAAAAAAAATTTCAAATTGGAAAAATGTAGATTAACTTCAATGACATGAACTTAAAATAGAAATTAGTGGTTGACATAAATAATTAAAAAACTAAAAATCATTTAAACAAAAATTTTGATATTTAATTCATATTAATATTAGTGGTACATAGTGCAATTAATATAATTTAATTTCCAGTCAAAATCTCAAAATAAATTATAAAAAATGATGATATTATTAGTGAAAATTAGATTTATTTTTCATTAAGAAGCAAGATTATGATGGTTGACACAATAATCTTTCAAATAGTACATGGTTGACTCAATAATCTTTAAAATAGTACGTTAGGAATTAAAAACTCATGACCACAATTATGCTTCTCTCCGTTTTAATTCAAGCAGTCATAGTTGTCCCAGGTTACATAATTCAGATCACAATCAAGAGAAATTCAATAAAAATAAGAAAGAGATATAAAAATATCTGAAATAGATTTTTTTTATTTCATTATGAGCCTTTAAAATTAAAAAATAGTTTTAATGACGTTAATGTTAATATAATTCTTTAAGAAAATTTCTTAGTTTCTAGAAGTTTATCAATCAAATTTAAAATACAGCTTAAATCTTTAAACATATGAATTCATTAATGAGCTTTTTTAAACTATTTAACTTTAGAATTAACTTATTTTATTCCTTTGTGAAATTAATGCAACTTGAAGATTTGAGTTTGAGAGTAATATAACTAAAATATTATAGCTGAATCAAAATGATATTATTAATGTAATGTTTATATATATATATATATATATCGTGATGTTATTGTAAGGTTAGATAGAGAAGTGAAGAAAAGACCAGGGAGTTAACAGATGGAAAAATATAGCATCGAATTGATCTAGATGGGGTAAACTGACTGAGATCACCTTGGCCGGTAACCGGCTGTAGTTCTTCAAGAGAAGAAGAAGAATGTTTTTATGCCATGTTCTAAGGTATCGCCATAAAATTAGCAAATTTTTTATCACGTGTTATGAAACTATATTTTATTGTTTATTTTACTAAAGCACTTCATTAAAAATTAGCGAACTTTTTGATGCTCTCATAGAACCAGAAGTAAAGTGTATTTTATCATATTCTGTTAGTTTTAACCATAGTTTTTTTCTCATTGGTGTATTCATCAACCAATAATTAGCCAATATAACATATTAAAGCGTAATATTTACTAAATTATAACTATTTCAAATATTATCAATAAAAATAAAAATATTTCAATTCCAAATTATTTTAATATCATTAATAATAAGGAAGTAAAAGATGCTTTATTATTTATTGCATTACAATAAGGTTACATAGGTTAAAAACTTTATTAAATATAACAAAGTATAAAAAACATGTTAATTGTAAAAAGATATTTTGATATTTTAAAAAAAATCAAATCATAATAATTTTTTTATACATTAAAATATATTTAAAAGTTTCTATTCCTACTTTTTTATATTCAATAATACAAGGATTTTGAATGATACAATGGTTTTGAATTATTAATTATTGATAAATCTCTTTCCAGGACCAATCGCTTATTTTTTATTCAACCTATTTTTCTTTATATTATTATTATTTATAGAAAGTAAATATTAAGGGTAAAAGTAAAGGTAAATATTAAAGGTAAAAGGAAATTATTAAATTTACTACCAAAATATTTAAATAATTAACTTCTTCGCATTTTAACTAATTGTTTTCTAAACATAATTAATTATTCCTTAAAACTAATTTAATACTAATTATTTAATTATTGATAATTTAAACCTGAAGGAATTTTTTCCCAAGAATTAAATATTTGTGACGATTGAAAAAGAATAAACAAATAAAAAATGGATTCTAAAAATAAATTCATCAATAATTAATAACTCAAAATTGCTTTCTGATTTAATGTAACAAAGTACTTAGAACATACTAATAAGTGTAACAACGCATATGAGTATACTAAGATAGAGCCAAAAATATTTAGATACTAAATTTTAAAAAAGAATACTTTTTCAAATCGTTTGACTCTTTACAATGATCCGAACCAGGAATAACTTCTCATTATTCTTGCTGTCATATACGCGAATAAAATGAGCCTGGGCACCTACCCAAGAGGGTGTAAAGGATAGACATTTCATCGCTGTCGGCTTATGGGTGGTTAAACGATCCGAATCTCGAGGAAATCTTCCGCCAAGGTTGGCCTTTACCGTGTCAATATGTTATGCAGGCATCAACAACCCTGAAACTGCTTGAAGATGATGCTGACGCAACTTAACTACCACAGAGCAGAATTGCCCATTTCGTAATTCCCAACTCTGTGTTTGCGTCGGCATCATAAAATTGCAAAAGGCCGAGTTTCTTGGATCATATTGGAATTTTTGATTTAAACTATAGGGGTTGTACAATGGTTATAAGGGTTGAAGAAATATGAAGGATATGGTAAACTTTGATGATTTTTTTTTTCAATTGGCAATACAAAAAATAATGATTGTTATAATGTATGTCATTAAACTAGAAATCTCTGTGAAGCAAAAAAATAAATTCCAGATCAAATTACGGTAAAAAGTACCGGCACTCAGGATACTTTTTACCATAAAATCCATTTTTAGCGGAGCATGTTATGGAACCAAAATCTGATATACCGTAATTTTTACAGTAATAACTACCGTAAAATCACTGAATCATTCGAATCAAATAAATATCACTCTAAAAATTACGGTATAATATTTTATAGTAAAATGAGTCTTACGGCTAATGCACTAAAGGTGCCGGTACTTTATACCATAATTTAATCCGGAATTTTTCTAAAAGTGTATGTGGTATCCACAGTGGTAAATATACATTATAGGCTATTATCCTAACAAAAATGAACTCAAATCATCTAAAAAGATCCACCGTTGAGATAGACATAAATACGATTGGTTATTTAAAATATTTAACCTTTCAGAATTTAATAAAAATTTTAAAAGTAAAATTTGTTTTAGTTTGTTTTAATTAAAAAATGAAGTGAGTTTAAAATAATGTAATGCAGAATAAAACTGAAGAACTATGAAATGGAAAGGGAAAGATAAAAATGGCGAAATGAAAATTCAAAAATATTTTTTTTTAAATCTTTTAGAGTAGTTTTAGTCTAAAAATGAACAGAAAGCGTAAAACAAAAGTTGCTAATCGTGTAAAAATATTTTTAGGTAAAAAACAATTAACAATGATTTCTTCATCGGTTTTATCAGAAAATGAATAATATTGTAAAAAGACTGAAATATTAAGTTTCTGGCATATAATATTAACTATTATTAATTAATAACTAATATTATATACTATATGTATATAATTATTAATTTTTACAGTACATAATACTAATATTAAAGCATTAAATAATAAATAATCTTCAAAAAATGTTGGTTATGTGCCTTGATTATTACTTTTCTTTTATAAACTTCCTTGATTTTTTCTGAAGTTCATAAACATATTATTCATTAATGAATTATTGCTAAGCATTATTAACTCGTTAATGAGTTGATTTTCTACATTTTATAGCATGAAATCATCAAATCCTAAATAATCCTAAATATATTAAATAAATTCAATTAAAAAAAACTTCCTCAGACTCTTGATTTGTTCTTTCGTACCCCAAATAGTATTTATTGACTTTAAAAAATGCAATGGCGAATAAATAAAAGTAGCAAATTACTCAGATTCATTTACAAACAAAATAAGATAAGCATAATGGGTAATTCGAATGCTCTATAAAAAGAGTGCAGCAAAAATGTTAAGCATTGCCCAGATGATAAGAAAAATTTCGTAAGTTTGTCAACAGACAACCCCTACAGGTAAGCAATGCCGTCGAACTCTCGTAAAAAAAGTAAAAGAAATAAAAATGATTTCGGCAAGGTCGTTTAAGTCGGCCTTCCTGTTTCTTCATCAAGAATGTTACCCCTGACGTTTAGCCTCATTCATTCAGATTTGTGAGAGAAAAATTTTTTATTAAAAAGCTTATGCTATTAAACTATCTTTTAAAATACAAATACAATTCCAGATATTAATTTTATAAGATCAAAATATATTTTTTAGTTAAAGAATAAGATATTGAGTTGAGTTTAATGTTGGAGATTTTTATTTATATATTTAATTTATAATTATTGACGATTTATTCGTAAACAACGCAAAGCAATGAATTTGTAATCTGGTAAATGTTAATTTTAATGACTTTTTATCTATTGACTGGATTCTCATGCCATGACATGCGTTTGTAATGATTTTAAACTATGTTACTTAAAATTATGAAAACCAAAATTTGAAAGAAATTCGCTTAATAGTTTTTGAAATGAGAAAAAAATGTATGGTTAAAACTGCCAATGTAAGCTTTACTGTGTTTCTGGCTCTACAACTTAAAGCAAAGGTAATTTTTGCCGAAGCACTTTGGTGAAGATGTTAGTGAAATTAACAATGAAATATTGTTTTATAATGCGTGATAAAAAATTTTAACTTTGGTAAAATTTGGTGAATATGATAAACTTTGGTAAATGTCGTAACACTTGATAATTTATCATGATACCTTTTAGCATGTCATAAAAACCATTTATTCTTTTAAATTTACTTTTCAATTTTGTATTTTTACTAAATATGTGGTAATTCGAACTATGATTTAGAAAACCAGAATTTCCAGTAAACTGTATCAAATGAATGGTTTAAATACCGCATATTATGGATTTTTTTTACCAGAATTATGGGGTTTTTTACCAGAAATGTCTTTAGCATTAAAAACGGTAATTTTACCATATTTTAACATTTTCATTTTACAAGAACTATTTGAGCAATTCTCGTAGAAGTTCAGATTTTGCCGTTTTAAATAATGTAATGTTAAAAATAATGTAAAAATTTATATATTAAACAGACCAACTCTACATTCACAACTTCCATGAGAATTTCATGGTTCATTTAAAACATTTTAAGCATATTCTGAACTATTTTGAGTAAATTTATATTAATGATTTCTAGGGTAAAAGTTTGCAAAAAATTGTGGTTGTTAATTATATAAATAAAAGGTTTAGGATTTTTTTGATAAAATGATTCCCTAATTAACTGGTTATCCCATTCACTATTTCACACAATCAGAAATTCCCTTATCTGTCTATTCTCTGGCTGAATCGTTCACCAGCTAAGCTATTCACTGATATGTCTATTCTACAAATAGGTCGATTCTCTGAATTTCTATGTCTCTTCTCCTATTCTATTCTTCCTATTTTTACTATCACCATCAATAATAAGTAATAATAACAGTTGCCGCAGTGAAATAATAATATTCTTTTTAAATTAAAAATAACCATTAAACTAAAACTGCTAAAATATGATAAAATTTATCTTTTTTTTCCAGTTCTAGGGGGATAATTAAAAGTTCTATAATTTTTACCGTTGCATTCAGTAAATGCAGTGCGTTGAAATCTATATAAATAAAATGGAATGTTAATATACATGTGTGTATGTACCTTATGTAAGTCCGCAATTCTGAACCAATCGTACCAAATTTGGTCAAAATACGTTCAAAGGCATGGTGGGCCTATCTGTCTACTTTAGAACCCCTTAGAACATCGGTTTGTGTGTCACATCCGCAAGAAAGAGCTTTCCAAATGATTTGATGAATATTTTATGCTAGCTTGAGCTCTGACTAAGCAAAAATCAGATTTATCGCAAGTTTTTATGAATTGTTTTCCTATTGTTTAAAATTTTAGGTTATTACTAATAAAATCCACGTTAATAATTTCACGACGTATGGTAATGATGACATCAAATTCGTATTTTAATAGGTATATGGCACCACGTGCTTCGTGTAAGAATACTTAGGCTTTTGAGGTGTGTCTCTATATACTTAAATGACGGACACTTAACACGAACTAACAAAATAAAATTGAAATTATCTATTAAGCCATGGGAAAATTGTGGTATAGTCGCAACAGTGCATCAATGAGTTTTGCATTTGTATTGAAATAAAAAGTTAGCCGTTACATTGATTGTTAAAAAAGAATACAATATTTATATTTGCTTTTTATAAAATGTAATAAGAATTAAATAATTGATTTAATTTAATTAAATTTTGATTAAGAATGATTTAAAAAAAAATAGGTTTAAGAATATTTAAAAGCTTTGAAATATGTAATGCCTATTGTGGCATCACAAGTTGTGTATTAGGGACCATAAATATTTAGTACTAGGAGGCTTCGCCCCCTGCTCGCTAACGCTCGCCAACCCCCGAGAATTGCTAAGCAATCCTATGTGGTTCACGCCGTGAACCATGGCTCGCTGCGCTCGCTCGCCAATGAACACAATGTTCTAGCACAAAGACATAGTATATTATCCTCAAAGTCACAGTATTTTATCATCAAAGACATAGTATTGTACTTATGTAGAAGAATTCTATAAATGTTCTTATTGGCTTTTTGAAAAGTATATTAGCTATTTAGATTGTACATGGTGAAAAAATCAAAACAGTAGCTAAATGAGAAACATATTAACAAAATAAATTATCAAATATTGCAGTTACTCACCTAAATTCAACTAAATGTGTGTAAGAAATTAGTTAATGCTAGAAATTCTGAAAGTTTTAGAAATTTTTTTTATTATTTTAAAATATAAACTTTAAACCCTAACTTTTCCTTGTGAGATAATAACCCTCAAAAAGTCTTTCATTTTCAAGAACACAAAAATTTGTTTTATCGCCAAATGAAATATTTTTTGGTGATCAGCATTATTGAAATCAATTTCTATATTAATTAACATTTGTGATAAAGTACATAACATTTTAGAACAAAATAAGGATGTTTTACATACAATAAATTAAAATGCATGGCTGTTAGCATTACCCGAGAAATACCACGTGGAGGTCGCCATGCTGCATTTCTAATCGGGGAGTTTTGATTTTGGCAGTTCCCCTTGCCTACTTCCAATAGAAGTTTCAATTAAATTTTTTCCAAAAAACATTTTTTTCTGCAAAGCTCTAAGAAATTAACACTAAGCATTTAAAATTTCTTTGAAAACACAATTATAGATTTGGCATCTTGGAGCAATTACTGAAAAGCTGTCAAATGACTTAACTCTTGACAGGCCAACATAAAGTTGTCCATGACTTAAAACTTGTTTAGTCAATACTAAACTGATTTTCTCAAAAGTCTGATCCAGCCTAATTAATTCCTAATTGAGTTTAAATTCGCGATCGCAACGCTCGAGTACGCCGTCTAGCGGGAGCCGGTAAATATCAGACATTAATTTATCACGTTTTCATTTAGTTCCATCAAAATCATTGACTGAATCAGACGCCATTTTTTAGCAGCAAATAAGAAACAAAATTTCCCGAAGGAAAAGGCCGAAGAACTTGAAAAAAATCTCCAGAATATTAGTAAATCCTTCAGGAACAGAACACGCCAAACATATGAAGAAAAATTCCTCAATAATTTTTAATTTCCATTATCAACAAACTTGCAACTGATGACTTCCGATTTCGGATACTGTTACAGATGTGTGTATTAAGGTAAAATGCATTTCTTCTGTCTTCAATTCATTACGAATTAAAGTGAAGTCAACATTGCTTTCGTGTGAATAAATTGCCAGTGAATAAATATGAATTCAGAACATACAGAATTGTAATAGTTATAGCATATTCTTCTTCGTTATAGAATAGTATATATTTCTGTATCCATATAATTAGGAAAACAACAATAAAAAATTATCCAAGTTACTTGAAATAGTGCCATTTGTGCTGATTCTTAATTAATTTTAATCGTTTTCTTGGTAAGTATTTTTTAGTTTTGAAAGAATAAGTTCAACTAGAATTCAGCTATTCTGTTTTTAGCTACATATTCAAATTCATATCAATTATAAAATTTTGCTGTGTAGTATGTTATCTAAAAGTAATGAAGGGATAAACCATGTATCTATTATTTGAGAATAAAGTTTTCAAACAAGGAACTTATCATTTTGGAATTCTCCGGGAATTATAAATCAGGTAAGTGCAATGATTTTTACAATAAAAAATTTGCTTGTAAATATTTTTTTTTCATTTGATGATGGTTCTCTACAGAATGGTTTTTTACGTCTGATTAAGAACTATAAGAATAATAAAAAAAGAAACAATATGAAAGTTTTTATTTCAATTCTTAAAATCATTTTTTTATCCTAAGAATTCTTTATTTTCCGTTTATTAGTTTATAAATTTATGATAAAAATTGTTCTCAAAATACTTTTTTTGAAAAATTAAATGGTATAACATTATGTGTTTATGTATACTTCTTGTATATTCCAATGTTTGAAGTAATATGATTCAGAAAAGTATGGAATAAAAATTCGGTACTTACGTATTAACGCCACCGCCGCTACAGATTTGGCCGTTTTTTAGTGCCGCCAATCTACACTTAAAATTTTTGCGACAATTCCTTAAAATAAAACACTTTATTTAAAATCAAAATAGTCAATCGGATTTTGGTGGAAAATGAGCCGATATAGAGTTTAGCATAGATTCAAAACAATCATATCGCCATATGAACTCTGATAAATAAGATTCCAAATGAAATAACATTTCCAAAACGTACGTTTACCAAGATAAAATTTCATGTTGTAGGAATTGTTACATTTTCGTTTTTGCGGTAAAATATTTCCCTCCTGAAAAAATTAAATTGCATCTTGTTTTGTTTTTGGCAAATCCCAAAGACGAATTTTCGTAGCAAAAAAAAATGGCGACAAAAAAGAATTGTTTTTTTGTTTTTGTTTCGTCAGCATTCTTTATTTTACGTTTCTTAGTTTCTAAATAATGATTTTTATAGAAACTTGAAATTTTTTGATAAAAACTGTTGTCAAAAAACTTTGTTTACAAAATTAAATTTCATAAAATTATGAGGCTTATGTATACTTTTTGTTCATTTTAATTTTTGAAGTAATATGATTCTTAAAACTATGGAATGTAAAGTTTAAATAGGCCTTTCATGTTATATCATTAAATTTAGTACAACTATTTCTCTGGCATTAGGTTTTAACTCTTATAAGAATATACATATTTTTTTCTGTTAATGTACAAATATTTTTCCGATGTGTTTTGGATATTCCTTCTCTAATAAAAAGAGATACCATTTTGTTTTCGTCTGCATAAGAAAGAATATCAAGCATTTTTCTTTTTTAAATTTAATTAGCCACAATAAAGAAGGAACGTTGCAATGCTACGTGCTGCATTAACGACGTCTCTAGAGTAACTGAATGACTGTTCATATAGAAATCGCAGGTATTAGTCTCATACAACAACGCCCCCTATAGTTCGTTGCGATCGCGAATTAAATATTATCATGTTTTTAGGGCATGAATCTGAATTGAACAACCTGATAATGCTCACTCTGGTTATTGTTTCCGTTTTTAAAAGCGCTATATGTTGAGCCAGTTTAAATTAAATATTATCATGTTTTTAGGGCATGAATCTGAATTGAACAACCTGATAATGCTCACTCTGGTTACTGTTTCCGTTTTTAAAAGCGCTATATGTTGAGCCACCTCATGTGACATTTGCCATGTGACATTTATAGCAGCAATCATTGGTCGATTTTTTAACGTTGCCATTCGGGGAGTTGTAATGAGGCTTTTTTTTTGGTGCCGTGTAAGAGAAATATATATATAGATGTTAGTATTATAGCATTTATTCGTTTTCAGAGGTGGTAAAAAAACAATTTCACAGTACCTATAGTAGAAAACTAAATTAGTATAATATGTTTTCATAATCACAGCACTTATAACAAAGATAAAAGATTTAATACTATTTTCAATTAAACACCACTGGCGTAATAACAGTCTTGCGATTTTTTGCGGCCTTCGAAATAAGTGCCAAAATTTGTTCACAAAAAGTGATTATAAGAATGATATCGTTGCTTATTATTTTCGAAAATTACAGATTAATTTCGGTAACGGGTAAAAAGGTGCGAGATATTTAAAAAAATTGAATTAAATAGTTAAATCAAGGAAGAAAAAGATACTTATTTGTATTTGAGAAACGTGAAAAATTGACATATTTTTATTGATGCCAATAATGCATAATGATGGTAATAAGTACAAATTGATTTGATAAAGGCCTAATTAAAGGAAGAAAAGTACTTATTCGTTTGGAAGTTAGATATAAAATCGTCATATTATTATTGATGCTGATTAAGTTTGGTAATAGATGATACTGGTACTGCAGTTATTGGTATTTTTAGCATTTGTTCGTTTCATAGCAAACGCTATTTTTCCTAATCAAAAAAGAAAAGCGAGTCTTCAGCTTTTTAAAACAAACAGAATAGTTCTGAGGTGTATTTTATTGTATAAAAAGTTTTTTTTTAATAAAAAATATAAAGAAAACGAAAATTTAAGAATTAACCTAAAATCTGAGATAGATTCGGAAGCAGTTTCTTAACGTTTAGCACACATTACAGGCATAGGCTATAGTGGGCTTTAAAGATACTTCTCTATTCGTTTTTTTTTAAAATCGTGAACTTATAAGTTTGAAAGGGAAGATTCAGATAAGTCATTCTGGTATAATTTACTTAAGATTGACTATACAGTGGTTGCTCTTCCTTGCAAG
Organism: Parasteatoda tepidariorum; assembly: GCF_982258835.1. Classification (NCBI taxonomy): domain Eukaryota; kingdom Metazoa; phylum Arthropoda; class Arachnida; order Araneae; family Theridiidae; genus Parasteatoda; species Parasteatoda tepidariorum. The sequence continues at coordinate 66,281,498 of NC_141757.1, read as the reverse complement.
TTAAAAAGAAAACAAATAAATACAAAAAAATTTTAAATAACTAATCAATATTCACTTAAAATATATTTTGTAATTACTTTGGCTATCATAAAAGTATTGCAATAGCAATTTTAATATTTCGTGCAACTTTTCTAAACTTTACGCTACTTATTTTTAATTTAAAGATAAAACTTAATCTGGCTAGACTATTTTGCAATAAATTTTCATGAATAATTTTTTGTGAAAAACACGTTACTCTATAATAATAAAAGATTTCTGAAATCTTTTTTAATAATAACTTTATAATCAAGGCCTAATGTGTCATATTTTGATAATTTAAAAATAAGTCACGTATTCAGTCACATTTTAATGCGATTTGTATGAAACAAATTAATATTATTTAAAATACTAATAGTGTAAGTTCATACAAATGTATTAAAATCACTTTTTTCACTGACATAAAACACAATTTAAGGAAAACTATTTAATTATTGATAATTTTAAAATTATCTTTGTTATATTGTAAATTTTAGCTACTTTTTTCTAAACACCAAGAATTATTATTATTTAAATTTAATTATTGCTTTATTTTGAATGGACCACTAAAATGTGGAAATGAGATTTATCTCATCATTTTAATGCCAATCTACTCGAAATACTACTACTTTAATACTACTCGAAATGATATAAGCAACAGAGTATTCATCACATTTTGGAGGATAATGATTACAAAATATTTTTGAAAGATAAATGCATCGTTTAACATTTTCCCAATCATTTTAATATAATATCATTAAAAGCAAACCTAGAAATGAATATGCCAGAAATAATTGCTAAACTGGGATCAAATGATTTACGTAAATTCTAATTTTTATCTTTCATCTTTTCATCTTTTATTTATATTTTTTCCGTTGAAATATCTATATATCTTCAAGCACATTTTTACAGTGACCACACGACCTAATAGAACATCTGGCCTTTTTATTCGGGACACTGTTCAGAAAGTGTGTTCGTGAAATTAGACACAAATCAAAACTCGTTTTCAAGAAAATAGACGTAGTTCAAAATTCATGTTTAAGAAAATAAACGTCTCTATTTATGAGAATAGACATAGAATTTTAATTCCTTTTCAAATTTCTCTGATAAAAATAAACTAATTGATCCAAACAAATTCGTACTGAGTTGTCACCCATTCGCCTTAATCACTTGGTACATTATTTTAAAATTTGTCTTCTTTTGAAAGACGGAAAAGTACAACAGGTGTTTTTACAAAACAGTCACACGTCATATAAATTTTTAATAGTGATATTAAGATTACGTTATCCGAATTTATATATTTAAATTTTAGACTTTTTAACTTTATTGTTTAGAATTCTCAATACGAAGAAAACGCCTTAAAATTCACATATGTAATATACTTAACTACTCCGGCCCCGTAGTAAGGGACTTCGTCCCGTAATAATTATGCTTAGTGGATAAGTAAGAACGAAATTCCTCGTTCAGTTGTTAAATTTAGGTTGAATATTAAAAACGAGCATTTTTTGAAGTGTCCATTTTCTTAAACACGCTTTCAAAGTAAGCTATTTCCATTTTTCTTAAACACGCATTTTCAGTTGTGTGCAAAATAAAAAAATCTCACCGACGAGATACAAATTGTTGAAAAATAACTGGGTTTTTTTTAAAAAAACTTATTTCTTATATTATGAAAGGATGTGCATTGAAATAAAATAAACAGACACACAAAATAAATATAGAAAATCAAATAAAATAAACTTGGCATCAAAGAAAATGAAATTTTCTGCTTCAGCAATAAACTTGTTTTAACAGTTATGCAAATCTTTTTCATCTGATGTTTCAGTTCCACTCGAGTTTATTGCATTTTTGAAACCTATTTTTCACACTTTAAACAGTTTTCCTCACATTCGGACTTAAGGAATTTATGAGTAAGCAATAAAAAAGAATATGTTTAGTTCAATTTTAGAAACCGGTTTTATTTTAGTGAAAGAAAAATAGTTAAAATTTTCGTTTTAAATGGGGTATAAAAAATATCGTAAAACAAGTAAGTACCCAGTCACATTTTTATTTTTCTCGTATAAATTTTTTTCAAAACGAAAGCAGTATTTATGCTTTGAAAGATCATCAAAAATAGGATTTTTTATAGAACAAAAATTATGATATTCAATTTGAGAATCGTGAAGTTAAAATTTTTAATTTTAAATACGTTTCACTGTTATTACAAGCATAATTAAAAATTTTAAATGCCAAGAACAATACTTGAAAAAAAAATTTATAGACGATGACTACGAAAAGAAATCAGAAAAATCACTAATTTAATAAAAAACTGACAAATATGAAGTTAGAGCTACTAATGATAAATTAAGTTCGAAAAATAAAAAAGTGGGAAACTTTCGATCTAATGGTCAACCTTTTGCGTACAAACCCGGAATCGTAATAATTCGAAAGGCCTATCAATTCAATGTATATGCTTATTAATTTGCGCAGACAATATTTTAAGTAGTGAAATCCGACATGAATACATAATTCCTCCAAAAAAACATAGCTATTTAACGATGATTAAAAAATTTGACCTTAAAAAATGGAGACTTTTAGGTTTTTGATCCAGAAAAAAATTTAAAGGGAAGGTGTAGTCTTGTTTCCAATAGTTTAGTCAGAAAAGCAGTCCTTAATGTCAATTTCATTTTCGGAGTATTTTTCTCTAATTTTCGAACTATTTTAAAGAAATCAGAAAAAAAATAATGCTCACCATTAAGAAGCTCATTTAGCTAAAAAAAATTATTTAAAAAAAGTCTTTTTTATGGTAATTTATAATTTTATATTACTTTAGCTTTATGCTTCAATTCTGATTTTTTCTGACTAGCAAAAATGATATGCATTATTAACAGCTTTTTCTATTAAGAAAAAAATTAGATGAAGTTCTTTTTCTTAGCAAAAAAATTCGCTGAATTCAAATAAAAATATAAAATTGAAATATAAAAATCATACGCTTCCGGTCACAAAATAATATTTTAAATTTAGTCAAAAATCAATTGCACTCCGGGCAAATTGTATATTACGTATAAAAGTTTCGTTTAAATAATTAAAGCATACTAATTTAATGTATCGAATTCAGAATCGATAAAAACTCCATTTTATCTCGTTACTATGTCATATAATCATAGTTTCAACATTTTATGAAGAATAACACTTGATAATGAGCAATTTACGATTTATAACTATTTATTGTTTCTTTTCATTTCATTCAAAAATATCATAAAGGAAATATAAAATATCTTTAATTTATTGTACTAAATCAAAACCATTTTCAATATTGATCATGATAATACCATTCTACTAGAAATAATTTCCCTTCAAAAAAAATTATCATATGTCTCTCTTTTGTTTAAAGCTATAATTATTATTGGTTCTAGGAAAGTTCTGTTTTCTCTTTAAAGAGCACTTGAAAATGTAAGTAATTAACGTTTCGTAATACCACTTAAATAAAAATTCCAATAGCATGCACTTTTATTATGAATACTTTATTCTAAACTCAAATTAGAAGTTTTTCCAAACTTATTAGAGGCAGTTTTGTTCAGCATTTTGAACTAGCTTAACATTCTATTTAATTATATTCCACCAAAGTTCAAATTCTCTGACAACAACCTCGAAAATAATCATATATTAAAAGAAACTCATAATTATTTATTCAAAGAAACTGCGCGCATTAAACTTGTTCCAATTCCTTGGGAATGTTTAATGATGTCTTTTGCAAGTTAAAATTAATTTTAAATACTTCAAGTCGGTTTTTAGAAAAATATTTGGAACGAAATATTAAGCTAGTTTAAAATTCTTAACAAAGCTGTGTCTAATAAGTTTGGCAGAACTCCACAGCAAGCTCAAAGTATTTATTTAAAAAAAAATTAGCATTCTCTTTAAAACTTCCTAAAATCTTACCATAATGGAAGGTCGTTCACACCCACCTAAAAACTCTCTTTCTTCCTGCGGAAAGTTATTCTTCATTCTTTCAACCAAACCTCGCCTAAGAGTCAAAAGCTTTTGTTAATGCGTCAACTCATTTTTTTACTTTTAAGTTTCTGAAACTTTTTTTTGGCATTAAAAAAAGCACCCCCGCAACAAAAACAACAAAATCTGTACAGTCAGGAATGTATCAGTTAAGTAATGCAGATTTGTTGGCAGGGTAGATGAAGGTCCTATAAAGACGGGTTGACTATCATTTTCAAAAAAGAAATTCGTGTTTTTCCTATCAAATCTGCTAAATCGTCTTTCCTTCTGTGCTTTCCATTTTTCTTGGCATTATTTTTTTCCTAACGTTCCATTTGCGATGCTATCTGTGATCTAGCCCTGACGTTCTCTTCTGTTCCGTGTAGTTGGTTTTTTTCTTTTACTTCTGCGCTCGATTACAATCGGGTGAATTTTCAGAAAAAGCTATTTAACTTGTTTGCGAAGGAATTCGAAATAAATAATTCAAGAAAGCAGTTAAAAGGATATTTTTTATCCGCGTATAATAGTTGAAATGCGAATAAACAAAATTTAAATTTGTTTATCGTTCTACACTGGTTATCATAAATTAAGGAAAATTCACAAAAATCGCGATAACTCAAGAAATTACACATGGAATTTTATGAAACTTACCCACAATATACAACACATAGTAAGGTATTAAACAACATAAAAAGAAATTATCAGACATTAATAGTAGTATAGAAATTAGCACATGTATAAAATAAACAAATTGGAAGTATCGGTTTGCAATAGAAAAAGTACCTTTAATATGGAATATGATTGCCTCTAGAAGCAATACAGCACAAACAGCGATGTGTGATGCTTTCAATTATGCGGTCTATCAGTTCAATAGGAAGTGAGAGCCATTGCTCTTGTAAAGCAGTTGCAAGCGTGGCAAGGGTCTGAGGGGGCGGATTGATGGCAGATACACGCCTCCCTAGAGCATCCCAAACGTGCTCGATAGGATTCAAGTCCGGGGATCGAGCTGGCCACTCCATGCGAGTAATTGTTTCCTGTTGAAGATAATCATCAACAATGCGAGCTCTGTGTGGTCTTGCATTATCGTCCTGTAACAGGAAGCAATCACCAATTGCCCCGGCATATGGGCGCACATAAGCATCAAGGATGTTGTCTCGATAAACCTGAGCATTCACGGTTCCCCTTGGAAAGACATGGAGGTATGTGCGCCCTCCTAAGGATATGCCTCCCCAAACACAGACACTGCCTCTTCCGTATACATCTCTTTCACGGATGTTTGATGGATGATAACGGGTCCCAGGTTCTCTCCATATCAAATAACGTCTACTGTCACTTTCTAGACTAAACCTGGACTCATCCGTAAAGAGAACAGGCCTCCATTGATCTGACGTCCAGTGGACATGTTGTCGGGCCCACTGCAAACGGTCTCTCCTATGGCGTGATGTGAGCGGCACGCAAATGGCTGGTCGTCTCGCATACAGACCACCTTCGTGGAGCCTTCTGCGCACAGTTGACGTTGACACCAACCTTCCGGTGGCTGCAGCAAGAGAGGATCTAAGATGTGTCGGAGTAGCGGTTCTATTCCTGCGTGCACTTAATGTCAAATATCGGTCATCGGCACTGGTCGTAACAGTTGGCCGTCCTTGACTGAACCTCCTAGATGCCGAATCTGTGGTTTGAAATTGCCTCCAAAGTCTATGAACCACAGATGGACTCACATTTAGCCATCTGGCCACTTCTGATTGACTCTGCCCTGCCTCTAGTCTCCCGATGGCTCTCCATCGTAGTTCTTCAGGCAAATGATGCCTAGAGGTCATTATTACGAATTGGCTATCTCAGATTTTCAATGTCGCAATCACAGTAAAATTTGTGTGCTTTCTCTCAAACTTGGACTTTTATGCTCCAGGCAGATGACGTAAGCCGAGTGCAGCGCCACTAATTTGCATATTGCAATTTTACTCAGCTACTCTTAGTGGACAACATATGCAAATTTTGCACGGTTTGGCTTACTTTTGAAAGAGTTATCGCTATTTTTGTGATTTTTCCTTAATTTATGATAACCAGTGTATAACTAACTGTACTCGCAAATACATCAAATACTAAAGTTTATCAGAATATAAATGCATTCTTAGAAATTTTGATCTTCTAAAATTCAGTCATATCTTATTACAAAAAACGTTTAATAAACTTTTAACTCAAGTTGTACTTTTAGTTTCTGTGGATTTTTCTTTAAATGGTTTAAAGATTTATATTTATAAATTTACAAAATAACCCAATAAGGATTTATAAGGTCTTTGCTTCAAGTTACACTGAAAATAATTTAGAATCAAATCACGGTACAAAGTACCGGCACTTTTGCAGCAGCATCCATAAAATCAATCCATCATTTGGTTCATCATCCATCCTTTTTTCTGTAAAATTCATATTTACCGCAAAATATTAAACCATAATTTTTCCAGTAATATTTATTTAATTGAAGTTATTCAGAGATATTACGGTAATTATTATTGTAAAAATAATTAAACATAATTTTTACAGTAATATTTAAGTTAATTTTTATTGCAAAAATTACGGTTCATCTGACTTACAGTTCAGTAACATGTCCCGGTAAAATATGCCGAATAAGTACTCAGAGATTTTACGGTAAAAAGTACCGGTACTTTTTATAGTATTGAGATCAGGAATTTTTTACAGTGTACTTGTTAAAAAACTTATTTTTTCATGATCCTTCCAATACGTAGTTATACTGGTGTGAAATCATTCGCATGCAAATTAAATAAGCCATGATCAACATTTATTTCTTAGGGTTAATATTTAAATATTATATATAAATTCATTTTTAAAATTAGGATAATATTTAAATTCATTTCTTAGGTTTTTCAAAAATCTATACATTTGTAAAATATTCCTCTTCTACACTTTCTCTTTATGGTTAAACATTGTACCCACTATACGCACAATAAGGTAAATATGTTATGTAACAAAAACTCAAGGGCTCAAAAATGTTTATTATAGTTAAAATATAAATATATTTAGTTAAAATATATTCTGAGCTAGGTTTCGTATAGCTTACAGTGCTTAACTTTAATTTTAAATATGCCTTTATTATAACTATTTCTAAGTCACAAAATTCCATTACAAATATGTCTTTGAGTTTAGTTCTTTTAAATAACTTTTTTTTTGCTGTGGAAGATCAATATACTTCATATGTTTTATATTTTATTTTGTAACCAGCGTAGAACAGTCAACTTAACACTAAGTTTACGAATATCAATACTCAACTCCATGGGGCATTGCAATTTTGAACCCAATCCAGAAGACAAAGAAACTCCTAGATCAAGCATTGATTCAAACTTGACTTTTGATAGGACATGAAGAAGAAATTCTCAAAACTTCTCCCGGTTATATATATATATATATATATATATATATATATATATATATATATATATATATATATATATATATATATATATATATATATATATATATATATATATATATATATATATATATATATATATATATATATATATATATATATATATATATACCTAAGAGCCATTACATTATGACCATCCTCCATCTATAACAATGGGCTCGCCCAGGTTTTCATGGTTTCTCGCCCAGGAAAAAAATTTTCATAGGGCACATTAGGACCCATAATCCTCATAGAACAATCCTTGACTTCTGTAAGCTACTTGAAAATAGTTGAAGAGCAGGTTCACCCATTCATGGCAACAGTTTTTCCTGCGGGGGATGGTGTTTACCAACAGGATAATGCACCATGTCATAAGGGTCGAATCGTCATGGATTGGTTCGAGGAACGTTCCAGTGACTTTCAGGTCATGTCTTGGCCCCCAAATTCACCTGACCTTAATCCAATCGAGCATTTGTGGTCCTACTTAGAAATCCAAACTCGTGCTGCCACGCTACCCCCTCGCAATGTGAGGGAATTGCAGAATCAGTTGGTGAGCGCTTGGTACCAGATTCCTCAGACTACCTATCAGCACCTTGTGGAATCAATGCCACGGCGGGTGCTAGCAGTTTTGAGGGCTAAAGGTGGTCCTACATGTTATTAGCAAGGAAGTCATAATGTAATAGCTCTTCCGTGTATATGATATATAAATTCGCTTTTAAATATTTATTCATTAATTTTAATATAATTACTTAGAGACAATTTTATCAGTATATTTATTTTTGAATGGTAAAACTACAATTTGTTTCAAATCACATAAAAACTACTCATTATGGAACTTATTATCATTTAGTAGAAAAGTTTGTGATAACTAGGAACCCTGATGTTCTAACAGAAAATTGCCTCAGACATTTATCTATTCCATCCAATTGCTCCATAGAATTTTACATAACAGAAATATAAATTCATTGCGCTATTACTAAGTAAGATATGAAATATTATATTATTTTAAAACCATAGATCGGAAACAATTTGAGTATTTCAGTTTAAATGGAATTCGATGCAATATGTTATCTCAATCGGTTAGTCACTCTCGGCCATATTCATAAAACGCTGACCGTTATCCGATTTCTACATTCATACAATTACGCATATTCTCATAAATATACATGTAGAATTACCTTTATGCGTTTAAATAACGTATAACAATGGTTCATTATGATAAGAATCTCTTTGTCATTATTATGCATTACATAATTATAGCTTTCTGCCAAATAAATTTCGAAAAGTATTGTAATTTAAAAAATAATAATTTAAGAGGATTTCAGGTTGATAATAGTTGTAGAATAAAATTCTTATTAAAAATAAGTTTTAATTAATTTTAATATGCACATTGTGTGATAAAGGTTTGAGATTTTATCTTAAGTTATGCTATAATTGAAAAGAATTGCCTTTTCGCGAATTGACTACTTATTTTTTGTGTCATTAAATCTTTTCATGCGATTTCTGAAGAATAACTGAAAACTGATAGAATTTAAATTTAATTATTGTTTTGTTAATCAAGTAAAACTTTTAAAAACAATTATAATCATTAAAAAAATCATAGCAATTTTGTAACTAATATTAAATATATTTACATTGATAACCTTAGTGTTACGATGATTAAAAATATCCATTCACGAAATATCCATTATTAATTTTGTGCTAATAACGACCAAAGAGATTTGGATCATCAGTTGAAATCATATCGTATGGTTTATCTATTCAATGACGATGAGTGGAAAAGTTATCATCTTATTTTTATGTGAACAGAAAAATGATTTGCACTGATTGCGTATATATAAATATATTAATGAAATTTTTTTTTAGAAACTCTATGGAAGTATAGATATTATCCTAAAACCTGTTTCAAAATAAATAAAAAATAGGGAAACAAATTCTTACGATGCATCGGTATGATTTCTAAATTCCAGTTTAAAGATTACGTGGAATTGCTCGTAAAACGGTAACTTTATCTCGCCCTTACGTAAACAAAACAAAAATCCTACCTAAACTCTATTTCGTAAGAACAAGAAAAGTGTCAGTAATTTCATAAAAAAATTTTAAAAAAAAGAAACATCTACTTCAGTATAAGATTCGATTTCCAAAAGATACTAGAATGAACCAGAAAATTTTTTCAGCATTCATTCCACGTAAATTCCGGTGACGCATTTATTATTTTTGCCGAAACGGGGTCATTCTGAACACGGTTGCCGTTAGAAATCCAGAGGATGGACTGGATACCCGAGGGTAACCCATTGCTTATTTTCACTGTATTCCACGTAATCTGTACAGTTCTGATTCCTTTATCACTCTCTTCCTCATAAATTATTTTTTAGTATCCATTGTGATAAAAAGAAGAAAAAAAAACAGAATTCATGCTGTTGGGATTTCCTTCCCTCGAATCACATATTCAAGGAGTTTATGGCAGAGTTTTAATGCAATGGAATTTAAACATAAATAAAAATGTCAAAAGAGCAATTCCTCAAAAAATAATTAATCCTCAGCGGAAACAACACATAAAGAAAATGACTGTCAACATTGTTGCTATTTTTTCTCAATATGATGACGCTTTAAATAAGAAGATTGATGTTACTGCTGATTAAAGAAGAGGAATTAAGTTAACCGTTATACTTATAAGTTAAATTAAGTTAACCATTTATACTTATATTTTAAATTGATTTTTGGTATTCTTTGTGATGAAAAGAAAAAAAGAATTTAAGTAGTTACGATATATTTACCTCGAATTATGTAATCAACATGTTCATGTCAGAATTTTTATTTTATTTAACAACCGGCGTTGAACAGTTGGCTCAATTCTGAGTTTACAACTATCAATGATCAACCCCGTAGCCTTGTAACTTTGAAATCAATCCAGATGAGAAAGAAACTTCTGGATCAAACATTGGGACAAACTAGTCTTCGTAGAGGACTTTTTGATGAAACAAACTGGCATTTACTCCACATGCAGAGGAAAACCACGAAAACCTTTCCCGGTATAGCATGGAGATTCTAATCCGTGATCAGTGTGCGGGTGGGTGACCACTTGGATCAGTCTGCGTAGGGACCGAGGGTGTGCGGTATTGGTCCTCGATAAACTGTGCTACCGTGAAGTGCTCGACTTCGCGCGCAGGTCGTCAGGCTACCGAAGCGGGGGTGCCATGCCCTCCGCAGAGGATCAAGATTGTGATGGCATGTCTTCGGATCATCCTCCGGGATGTTTCCCAGACCGTCGCCAATAGCCCATTGTGCAGCTCTAGTGCGACGCAAATTAACAACAACAACAACAACTAATCCGTGATTCGTCAGCCACTGAGAATATTTTATGTCAGCACTTCGGTCGATGAGAGCCGGAAGCAGAATCCGTATCAACCAGCCACCGCTATGATTCTTACCTGGGTCACTTGATACGGAGACGAGCGTTCTACCCTCTGAGCCACCGCGGTTCTTATGTTAGAGTTTAAACCAAATGGAATACTAAAAATAAATTGCATGGTGCACAATAATTAAATGCACAACTAAGTAAAACTGTCGAATTAATTAAGCATTAAAATTCATTATGATCTAGAAGGAGATTCAAGCGTGATATTAAGAGAGAGTCTGTCAACGTAGCTATTTTCTTCCCGATACGATTATGTACTAAAAAATAAAGGTACAATAATACCGCTATAGATTGATAACGAAAGATATTTTACTTTTATTAAAATTTAGTTATCTAATAAATGTTATATTAAAAACTGAAACTACAAATTCAATTTAGTGCCTTACTTATCCATTTTGATTTATTATAATAGGAATGGAACCACGATAGCTCATAGATTAAGATACTTAAGTTTCATTATATGTAGGGTTTGATCTCTTATGGCGGCTTGATGCCCATAGAAGTTTGATTGAGAGGTCGTTGGTCAGTGAGCAATGTTTTCTGCACTCAAAACACTATGCCGTTGATCACATAGTTGTGGTGCCTTCAACTTCATTGAACTCCTGGTACAAAGTGGGCTGTTGACTGAATGTATTACTTTACAGTAAGAATGAATACAGTTAATATTATTCCTATATGAAAATGCCTTAAAATCATTTAACAGATATCTTTAACTGTAATTTATAACAGTATATTAATGTAATTTGCACAAAAATTAAAATTGTAAAACAGTTGATAAGATTAGACCACCTTTCTAAATAACTTTATGTTAAAATGTAGAGCAGAATTACATTATTATAATGATGAAAAAAGAACGATTCTCTTATTAAAAGCGTAATAATAGCAGTACAGGAAATTAACTTCAAATTAGGTATTCAAAAATATTTACAGAAAAACAATACCTTAAGGACTTTTATTAATTTTATGCTGATGACAGCCAAAACAATATGGAAATGAATGAGGAAAAACTGGATCCTAACACGTGGTTTTCGGGCCAATAAAAATGCACGGATAACAATAGAAAACTGCAACACCAATATTATATTTTTATATACAGTAAGATTCCCATATACAAATAAATAAAAAGCATTATATATTTGTTTTAGAATATGTAATTCTATTATACATTTTAGAATTACAATGCTCTCAAAACAACTTACTATTGACATAAAATGTTTCAAGGTGGAAGGTGAACGAAGGCTTAGAATCTTCTTGATATCGGGTCAACCGTGGATGGTTTTCGTTGTTTTCCTTTTCTATGTAATGCAAAACCAAGTTAGTTCATTAAGAAAACTTCACGTATACAAGATTTTTAGATTTTCTCAATGATTGGTCCAAAGCTGTTGTGGTTAAGGGAATAAAGCGCTTACCTCTTGATGAGGTATTCCAGGTTCGAATCTCAGTGGTCATTGGTTGATACGAATTCTTTTTCCGGTTCTCAGCAATCACAGTGCTGGTTTAAAATATCCTCAATGGAAGACGGATTATGTATTAGAACTACTACTGTTCATCGGTCTAACCGTTCAATGTTTTCATGGTATTCCCCTAAATGTAACGCAAATGCGAGTTATTTCTATCAAAAACCCCTTCACGAAGGCTAATTTATTCAAATACTTGATCTAAGAGCTTACTTTTCTCTTAGGTTGGGTTCAAAATTGCAATGATTCGGAGTTGAGCAATAATAGTCGTAAACTCAGAATTGGGCCAGCTGGTCACCGTTGATTATAAAATAAAATAGTTGATCCAGTTGTTAATTTGTCCTCAAGGTTGGGTTCATAACACAATCATTGCCAAGCACTTATCTCCATTTTTGCTAGCTCTATCTTTTAACCGGCCAAGGTAAAAATGCAACGACTCACGGAATACAATGAATAATTATGACCCCGGTTAGATGACGTGGATAGTGCCTGTGCTGAAACCCCTCTCTCCAAACTTCCTCAAAAGAACCAATGAACCGGTTGATTTGTCTGCAGCCAGGATCGAACTCATACCCCAGCTCTCCGACCAGCGATGTGAGCGATGCTTTAACCGATTGCCCCGCCGGGGTGCTTATTATTTGCTGTACAATCGCAATTACAGCCATAGTACAATAGGATACGATGTGTCGATACAACCGCATGATTTATGCATCTGATCATGCATTGTAAATATTTAAAAATCAGTTTATTCGCAGGAAGTAACATTTTTTCCCTTTTATTATTTAGTCATATTTTTGTTAGCCATATTATTTATTAGCCATTATATTCCTCGATATAATTCAGATTTACTTGTTCATTTTTGACAAATACTCATAGAACTATGATGTAACTTCGCTCTTTGGATTTTGTCTTTAACTACGCTTGTTTCAGAGAAAAAATATTAACATGTGCTTCAGAAAAGAATAATAACCTGTGTGTGTGTCATAATCATCCGAATAAAAAAAATTTAAAAAAATAAAAAGCAAAAAATAATCAAAATTCCCTAAATTACTACTTATGTAAAATAATCCAAAATATTTGTCAGATTCGCTCTAAAAATGTTGCGTTAAATAACAATTAAAAAAATATTAATTCGAGATAATTGTTTAACTATAACAGACTAGTAATAATCGCACTCTCTAATACGATGTATAACGCTATTTGTTTCCATTATAATTATTCTGCCATTTAATTCGCATTCGGATGCATACACCTATGCATGATAAAGCAAAGAAAGAAAAAAGGAAAATGATCTGTCATGACAAAGTTAAATATTAATTAGGAAATTAAGGGAAGAGTGCATTGCATAGGGAGCATAGTTGAGTTCGTGAGAAGAATCTCTCGTGATTTCCTCTCGTATATGACACGAGAAAGTACTTATCAGAAGTTGTATTGAATATGTTTAAGCTTTGACATTAGCATTCCATATGTGACACACATCTTCCATCACGGTATCTGTGAAAAAAGTCTGTAAGAAAATTTTTTTTCTGGAAGTTCATTTTACTAAAATTAAAGGAAAAGAAAGTTTGCTTTGTGTGGGAAATGCTTACTTTAAAATAAATAAATTCAAGTCTTTAAAAAATATTTTCTTCAAAAATATTTTTAAGGAAAATATTAACATTATAACAGCTTCCAATCAAAATAAACTTCTTATCAATGGAATAATTTTTTTATACGGTTTAAATTACATATCTTCCAAAAATAAACTTTTTAAAGTTATCTACAGTTATGATAAACATTGTACGCTGTGAAAAAAATGCATAGTCGAAACTACCAAAATATGGTGAAATTTACTATGTTTCTGGGTCTATGGGAACACTAAAAAGTTCAGAAATTTTTATCGAAGACCTCTGGTAATGATTTTGGTAAAATTAACTATAAAATATAATTTTATAATATTTAAGAAAACTTGTTAAATTTGATTAAATTTGGAAATGTAATCGTGATGCCTCAGAGGATAGCATAAGAACCATTTATTCGGTTAAATTTACTTTTCAGTTTTCGCTGAATGTGTAGCAATAACAACTATAGTTTTGGAAACCAGAATTTTCGTTTAAACCGTTTCGTAACGGAACAGAAAATTAGCAAAGCGAACGGTTTTTCTATACCTTATGGTTTTATTAAACAGTGCCGTACTGTATGGAATGTCATCCCATGCAAGATGGCAACTTTATAGAATTTTTACCGTATAAATAAAGTCTGCTAAAATAAATTCATGCAAGTTTATAAACATTGTTTTACATCAAATGAAAATAATAATAATAGTTTCAATGTAAAAAAACCAATATCTTAATCGTTGTACCATTATTGATATAACTGTGCTGAAATTTCCCTACCATGCACTACTTTTCCATTTGGAAAACCGGTATTTTGATAAGGGTTAATAATTACAAGCAGATAAAGTTAAAATTTCTGAAAAAAAAAATTTCATATTTTCTTTTCTGCAACACACTTTCAGAGTGATTATGTTTACTTTTTTTGTCTTAAAATTTTACTATAAAGCATGAAAAATTTCAAGCAGCAGTTAAGTACGATAGCACGATAAAATAGTAATTTAGGACTATAAAATAATAGTTTTGTTATTTCCAGTTTTTTACATTTCTATTATCCGTCTACATATCTTTTTATGCTTCAGGTGAATTTCTTGGTACGGAATAATAAATTTGTAATCATCGATAACAACATATTTATCTATTTAATATAATATTTTGGAATTCGGTAAAAATTATTGCCCTCATCAACCTCAAAAAGAACATACATAGATTAGTATTAATAAAGAGAAAAATTGGGGGTTTTTTCCAACAGAACTTTTGAAAAAATACAAAAAAGGAATTTTAATCTACAACTAAACGTAATAAACCAGAGAGAAAACCTCTAGTTTTATAAGTTAATAACAAGAAGTTTACCATTATAGTGTCTCAGCTGAAAAAAAGTATATTTTCCTTATAAAGATTAGAAATAAGCCAATTTTATGGGCAATGTGTATAGCCTGTTAAAAATAATTTTAATTTTGAATTTATGGAGCACTGCTTGTCTCTAGACACATAAACAGTAATATCGCTTTTAAGGATTCAGCATTGCACTTGTAATATAATACAGGACACATAAAATTTAAAATTTACCATATCATAATTTTTGTATTGCAAGCTTTTTTCATGACTTGAAAAAAAATATATTTTTGCTATAAACCCTTAAAAAGTGGTTCGACCATTATTGCAACAGGCGGTGGCATTTTGGTTCCTTGCCTGACATTTTATATATCCATATGGTACTATAACACCATTGTCTCTATCAGAAATAATTGAAGTTGTCGTATGCTATGGGGTGAAAGAACTTCAACTATTACAGACTAGACTTATTTATTTCTCAATTAGCTAAAGGCTCAAGCGTAAGGAGGATTTACGATTTCTTAAGAAACATGTTAATAACAAAAGTCTGTCGGAAAAGTTAAAAAACTACTAAAAGTTTCTGAAGTAAATCATGATTAGGTATTTTTTAATGATGCATTTGTCTAGAATTTATTTTTTATCCTGTAAAGTTATTTCTTTTTTATAAAATCAAACACACATTTTATTTTAGAGATAAACTTAAACATAAATTATCGCGACAAAAACTACGCAATCAGCAGTAATCCTTAAACTAGGAGGAATGACTTTTGCATTAGTTAAAAATGAATAAATTTAAATTTTATAAGCGAAATTAAAATGAATAACCATTATGAAAATGAGTTTGTATCAAAATTAGGATTAAGAAAGCTTTTTTTTTCAGAAAAAGCATTTATTGTGATTTTACGCATTAATTTTAAATGGAAAAAAAATTCTGGTAAAATTACCATTTTGTACGGTAGTAAAATTTTGGCAATTTTGGTTACAATCATTTGGTAATTTTTCTGTTCATATCGCAATGGTTTACCTAACATTCCGGTTTTCAAAATTATAAATCTTAATACTACTTAAGTAAATTTAACCAAAAATGGTTTATATGCCTTATTGTAAGGTATCATGATATAAAATTGCCAAATTTTATCTCATATTAGAAAGTGATATTTTTTTGTAAATTTTGCAAAACCTCAATGCCAAAGATCTTCGGTAAAAATTACCGACCCTTTCGATGTTCCCATGAAGCCGAAAATAGGGTAACTGTTACCATATTCTGGTAATTTTGGCCATACTTTTTTTCTCAGTGTAATTATAATGAGAGAAAGTAATTAAAAATATATAATTAAATTCTTTTAAGCTTATTTAAAAAAAAAATATTGATTAAATGATTTATTAATACGTTCATAAAATAGTATTTAAAATATAAATTAAACTTTAAAACTTATTAGATCCTTTAGAATTATCATCCATCGATTTAGGTTTAAACATAACCGATTATTTTAACTAGTTGACTTATACCCTTGTTTGGATTTAAATCACCTTTTCAAATTTGAGGCACAGTAAAAAATTATAATTAAAGATAATTACATTGAGATAATAGAATTGAGAAAAACATTTATAATATTTTTCTAGCCAACTGGATAATTTTTTAATCAACCTTGGATTAAAGCTACGCTATTACTTTTTCAGTTTCACTTCAAAAACTGACAAGATACTGTTTGAATTATAACTAACAATAAACTTATTACATAACCATATACCACTCTGGTAAAATTTTAACAAATTATGTATTAAAAAGTTACTAATAATTAATAAAATAGTTCATTTTTATAACAATTGTTTTAATTTAGGCTTAAACATAATATATTTCATCATCGAAATCACTTTCATTTAATTTTAAAATAAATGACGGAAACTGTATTTTCAAAAGCATAATCGAAAAATGTTTTTAAAAATTTTGACATAATTTATAAATAGGAAACAGAGAAATTGGTTATAGTACCCAACAAATTAAACAATGCTCAGAAGATTCTAAAAACAAACTTATTAAAGATTTTTAAAGAAAAAAAACACTTTTATAAGAATTACAAGAAGAATACGGAAATTTGACAACACAATGTAATATTTTTATACGTAATAATTTTATTTTTATTATATCATCTAATTTCAAAATTAAAAAACAATAAAGATTTATGTTGCAATAAACAGAAAAATTATTATAAAAATTAATTCATTTTAATAAAGGTAGCTAAATAAGTTGCACATAACATTATGGCAGTTTTTCATGAATACATTATTCATACAAACAAATGAGAAAATTTATTTCTTGAAATTGGTGTTAAGGAAGTTGCTAATTAACTAAACTATCGTGCATTTACTGTCAATTAAATTATGAATTTATGACATTTGTTTATTTAAATTTCAAAGCAAAATCACAAAATTTTAGAAAAAATCATTGTACAAGGTTATTTTATTTATTAAAAGTATCAAAATAAATTGCTTATTCCTTTATATCAGTTCATTTTAAATCGAAATAACTCTACCCATACAAGTAATAAAGAAAATTTATTTCCCTTTTAAAGTGATAAACTTTCACCAAGTAAGCCACCATCATCCACTACGGCTAAGTAAACCTTAAAGGCTTCTTTAGCGAGAAATAGCGATAGAAAGGCGCTTAGAATAACAGGACCCCTCTATAAAAGTGTATGGTGGTTTCCCCTAACATCGACAAAAAGGTAGCAGAGAACAAGCTCGCCTTTAGGCTACCAGAACAAACTCGAATTTTCCCTATGTTGGGGCCCCCTCATCACTTTCCTCAAAATATTTTTATGACTCTCATAATAGTTATTATCCCCGCTTTAAGAATGACGTTTTTTCCAGCATGATGTAAAATCGATTATAGACACAATGAAACAGAAACGAGAAAATGTTAAGGAAATGCTTTTGTAATATTTTTTTAATATATATTTATTGAAACTATAAAATTGTGTTCATAGAAAACAACCAATTTATTTCAACTGCTTTCTTTTTATTTTTCCAACGAAATAAAATGTTCAAAATAAGTTTCAATTTTAAATATGGGTAAACATCTTACAATCAATTTAAAATTTATTATAATTTAAATATGATACATCCGGAAGTCATTTGTCATTCTATCATTACCCATAGAATGAACAACTTTCCACTTATTTTTAATGATTATCAATAACAAAAACTGTTATTTTATTTCATTATTCAATTTTAATTACAGCTCAGAAAATAATTTTGTTTCAAATTTTAAGATTTATTGAAAACTATCATATATTATCTGCCTACCTATCATCACCTATAAAATAAACAATTTTTCACTTTTTTCAATAAATGTGAAAAACAAAAGGGATTAATTTTATCCAAACGATCTAAATTTCATAATTTTCATAATATTCATATTTAATATATTAATATTCATAATTTTCATATTATTATAATTTTTAATCTAGCTACAATTTTTATAATACTTTTTTCTCAAAATTTAAAATATTTATTGAAACTCTTGACCAAACAACAGTCACAAACTCTTCCATTATGAGTTAATGCTCAAATGTTTGACTGAGACTCTATTTTAACAGTATAGTGTATTTTTTCAACCACAGAATGTAGCTGGAGACTGATATAGGCTAACTCACTATTTTGTTGTAAGCTAAACTTATTATTTTATAGGTTAATGTAACTTTGTGCTAGAATTTTGTACATCTTACGGCCTACTACAAATATTCATTTATTTGTATTAATTACGAATTGAAGCTCTCTTTTCTTCTAGGTTGGGTTAACAATTACAAAATTACAGAGTTAAACATTGAAAGCTGCAAATCCAAAATGAATTATCTGTTAATTGTCGGTGTTAAAATCAAATGAGCTGGTTTATAATGGTTTAATTTTTCTAGATTTTATGCTCTACACTCTGAAGTATTCACTTCACTTTCATTATAACTAGTCATTTTGATAAAGCATCGCACTCATGTTTTTAAAGACAGAACCATCTTTCGGTAATTAAGAAACAAAATTTGCAGTTACATCTAAATCCCAATTGATCCTTCAATTCTCGAATACAGGCAGCCCTAAATACACAACGTACCATCTACACTAAGACAAAAGTATGGCTAAAACTACCGAAATATGGTAAAATGTACCGTGTTTCTGACTCTATGGGAACAACAAGAATCTAGGTAAGTACCAAATCGCTTTTGTAATGTGTTTTGCGAAATATTAACAATACAATATAGTTTCAAAATATGCGATAAAATTTGGTAAAGTGGTAAAATTCAGGAATTTTATCGTATCTTAAAGCTGGACCAAAAAATTTATATGAAACAACGTTTCAACTGCTTAATTAAAAATACCAAAGTTTGATCAAACAGGATTTAATTTCAGCAATATAATTTATTAAAAAAATTTTAAGACCTTCTGATTTTTGAACAATACAAAATCTTATACATCAAAATTGTCTTTAGAAATCTAGAATAAACTTTTCACACCAAAAAAACAACCAATTTTGCAGCGCCACTCTTGAAGAGCATAAATCTATTGAAATATAAATGAATTGTCAACTATCGATGCAATCTTCTATAAAACTTTCATTCATACAAAATCAAATAACAAAAATCTCCTCCATCAGAAAGAAAAGCAGAAGATTTTTCTTCATTCCAGTTTTTCTCAAGTTGAACGACAAAATTTTTTATCCAGAATCAGTATCGAGAGAGAGCTGAATTTGAGCGAAATAGAGGCTATTCGAACTTTCACTTTACCTCAGATGTTCAAATATCCAGCTCTCCGCAGGATATTAGGGAATTTATGAAAGTTTATGGTGGCATTTTATTCGCATCTCAACTCTTCTAGTCTCGCGAAACAAATTTATGTACGGGAATTGAGAAAAGTGAATTTGTTTCCTTTTCTGCACATTGTTACCGGTTAATACCGCCAGAAAAGTCTGATGATAATGATTTTGTGTAAGCTATATATATATATATATATATATATATATATATATATATATATCTATATATATAAAAGAAAGTCGTGTTAGTTACTTCACTTATAACTCAAGAACGGCTGAACCGATTTAGCTGAAAATTGGCAGGGAGGTAGTTTAGAGCCAGGAGAAGGACATAGGATACTTTTTATCCCGTGCGATAAACCGTTCCAGCGATATCAGTGAAAGTCGAAATGGAATTTTCTGATTGGTTAAAAGCTAGCCATTGTTTTAAATTTTGCTATAAACGATTCAATTTTCAAATATCTTGAAGATAACAACAGTGATATTTTCTATCTTATAACTCTATTCATTTAGAAAAGTAAATTAAAGTAAATTGCATATACTTTAATTTTTAATTCGCGGTTTTCTTTATGTCAGGTGAGCACAAGCAAGTAAAATCAACGAGAATAGATTTCTTAATTGTTGGTCGTATCACGGATTCAGTACTGTGAAAACTGTTTAATAAATATAAAGACAAAAGCAAATTTCATTCAAATTGCACGTTTTCAGAAATATTTATATTTAGTACGTAATTTTAGGTTAGCAAAATTAAATATACTTTTCGAAGATTTCAGTGCTGTGACAGTTGTCATTTGAAAACTATTAGTTTGTTTGTTTATTTATGCAAAGTTTTCGAATTCATCCATTTTATTTCTTTCATTTATAAAATTGATTTTTGTTTTAAATCTTATAATTTTCATATTTCTTATTCATCTCATTTTTATTGCTCTTTTTATTATTTAAAATATGTATGTGATATTTCGATTTAGCAAATTTGCGACCACTGCCAACTTTTACATTTCTTTTTCGTTGTCAGAAAGAATATTTGCAAAAATATGCCGCCTAAGCAAATCGCTCTTAGTCGGTCGACATCTCAAGCGCGCAAAAAGAGAACTACCCGTGTTTCAGAAACATCGGAGCAACGGGAAAAAGACTTGAAACTAATCGAGAACAGAATGCTTTTGCCCGTTCCTTAGAAACGTCTGAGCAACAGGAAAGAAGACTGTCAACAAATCAACTACGAACTACACAAGCCCGTTCGTCGGAAACATCAGAGCAACGGGAAGCAAGAATGAAAACCGACCGAGAACGCATTTCGCTATTCAGACGCTGCCAATACTCTGATTTGAATTTCAGTGCATTTCACTATGATCCGACAACAAACCATAGTCTTCCCCCAAGTGTCATCATCGGAGAAATATATCAATTATGTATGTTTTGTAATGCTCTCAAATTTAAAAATGAAACAGCTGAAATTTGCTGTTCTAGAAGCATACAGAAACTACAAGATTTTACGTCGCCTGCCGAGACATTATCAACCTTCGTATCAGGTCAAACAAACCAATCGAAACATTTTTTGGCGCATATACGCAGGTACAATTCGTGTTTCTAAATGACTTTATTCGGTGCTACACGTATCCTGAACGAGAATTACATCCCAACATTCAAAGTGCAAGGCCAAATTTATCATCGTGCAAGGATCACTTCTTTCAATGCCTAACGCAGATCATAAATTTCTACAAATTTATTTCATGGATAACACAAATGATCAAGTCAATCAACGTTGTCAGGTAAACAATGGCACTAAACGAAAAATTGTTACCGTATTACAAAAATTTTTCGATCAACATAATCAGTTAATTAGGCTGTTCACAATTGCCCTAGACTAAATGTCATCCGATATTTACAAAGTTGTTATTAGAGCTGAAAAAACACCTGTAGGCCACCACAAAGAAAAATACAATGCGCCAACATTGGATGAAGTGGCTATTGTTATAGTTGGCGAAGAATTTACCTCCCGCGATACAGTTCTTCATCGCAGAAATCGTGACGTTCAAAGAGTTCTCAGAAGCGTATCGATCATATGATGCATTGCAATATCCTATTTTATTTTGGTGAGGAGAGGAGGGATATTATTTTAACATAAAATTAAGAAGTCCGCAAACAGGCGAGAAAACCAATAAGAAAGCAAGTGCAATAAGTTTTTATGCATATAGATTAATGATTGCCAAAACGCTGATAATCATACTTTAAAATGTCGACAATTAGTTCATCAATACATTGTCGATATGTATGCGAAAATTGAAACTGAACGCCTACTGTATATTAAATTAAATCAAACCAAATTACGTTCAGAAGAATGCATTCATTTACGGGATGCAATAATTAATGATGGTAACGTTAATCCTAATGATGTGGGGAAAATGATTATATTGCCGACTACATTTGCAGGGAGAAAAACTTGGACTCCCTGCAAATGTAGTATTCATACATGTCTGAGTATTCATACATGTGCCTTGGACTCCAAGGCACATGTATGAATACTCACAGGATGCAATGACATATGTTCTCGCATATGGGCTCCTAGATTTATTTATTACATTTACGTGCAATTCTGCTTGGGTTGAAATTACAGATATTTTGTTACCAGGACAATCATCATCGGATCGTCATGATATTACAGCACGTGTGTTCAAACAAAAATGATAATCTTTACTTGATTTCATTGTGAAGCGTCATGTTTTTAGAGAGACACGGTGTTGGGTGTACTCTATTGAATGGCAAAAACGAGGATTGCCTCAGGCACACATTCTAATTTGGCTTATTGAAAAAAAACCACCTTCTAAAACTGATCAGATATCAGCAGAAATTCTTGATGTCACCATAGATCCAGTCTTATTTCAGATCATTGTCCAAAATATGTTTCATGCTCCGTGTGCATCACCATACATGTCTGTTGGAAAATGCACTAATGATATCCTAGAGAATTAACTGCTTTTTTTCACCATTAAATAAAATTTGCATTTCAAATCATAATCGCAAATGTCATTTACACACTTAAATACAAAATTCAAATTGAAAGCGTTGCAACGCACGCAGGGTACAGCTAGTATATATATATATATATATATATATATATATATATATATATATATATATATATATATATATATATATATATATATATATATATATATATATATATATATATATATATATATATATAAAATTGATGGAAAAAAGTTAAAATACTCTTCAGGACGCATTCCTTTACGACATCGAAAGAGATATTTCAAAATAAAGAATAATTATCCTTCATTCTTTTGAAATCACTCTTTATAATGCTTCCAGGCCTTTAAAAAAATTTATTTTAAATGAGTTTAAGATGAAAGAAGGAAAGCAGTAAACAAACTTACTGATATGAAATGAAATAAAATAAACAAGTGTTAAAATTAGATATACAGTTAACAAAAATTGTTAAGAAGTAAAATATAATTAATGAGTTTTTAGCTTGTATAATTAATTTATAAAAAATATATAAAGTAAATCACATTTCTGTGCCACCATCCATGAAAAAAATACTGTAATATTAATAAAAATTGGAAAATTTAAGCAACAAAATCCATAACAGGTAAAAAAAAGTTAATAAAAAAGTAGTATTTAAATTGTGTCATAAAAAAGAGAGAAAAAAAGACTATTTAAATAGGTAATATTTGTAGAGCTTAACATACAGACGTAAATTAGGAATAAAATTTTTATTGATTTTCTATCTTTCATAGGATAACTGTTTATAAATCCAAGCCTACAAGCGTGCATAAAAACCGCTTAAAGACTAAATACTTCATTTTTTATTTAAAAAGTTATAGTTATTTTTTAAATACAAAATTTTGTTCTTTCTATTAATTATATTAGTGTATTTATACTTTAACAAAATAAGTAGAATAACTATTTAAGAGAAAGTTAACTAAAACCATTTTATTAAATATTTTGCAAATAAAATAAGTTTACTTTCTCTTTTTAAAAAAAGATTAAGGGGAGTTTCAAAAATGAAACACTTCCTTTCAATAAAAATTATTTTAGACCAATTGTTCGTGATTTTTGTCATTGTTTCGAATAAATTTCTGAAAAGGAGGAGAATATCTACCTTACTAAACCCTGTTTACTCAATCTGTCAAACGCAATGAAGGGATTAACAATGTTTACAGATGGAACTGACGCAGAAGACTTCAACCTACGCGTATGTAAGTTGTCTTATCTGAAGTCAATGAAGATAAGAAGTGTTTGTTTTGAAAAGACTTATACTACAGAAGCACGTATTTTCAGTGCAATTATCAGTCAGCAACACTCCAGATGCTGAATAATATAGGAAAGCAAAAAAAAAAGGAAGAATTAAAATAGCAAAATAAGTCAAAGGCGTGAGTTTTGGTTGCATTGAGCAATCGATTTAGAAGATTGGATTTCTAAATACAGATCTACTCCGTTCTCCTAGAGAGTTTTTTAGTTTGGAAAAATCCTGAGTGGACTTCAAAATAAGCTTTCAAATCTTGAAGTGCTAGTTTAGAGACATATACTTTTTGTTCACTCGAATACGAATGGCACTGCTTCGAATTGCTACGAAAATTGATTCAGAAAAAGTTAAGCTAAAGCAGTTTCGCTGTCTGTTTTAGTAAAAGTTTGGTTTAAGCTTTTTTAACTGATTTAGAGTTTATAAATTTGATAACTTTAAAAAGAAAAGTATGAGACAAGTAAAGTTAAAGAAATAAGTAAGATCTTGAAACCCGGAGAATAAATACAATTTTGTTTCAAGAAATACAGCACTCGGAATAGAGTGAATGCAGTTTGAAGTTTGATGTAAGAAATAAGTTGACAAAAAATGAGGATAAATTTAAGTTTATTTTAAGGAGGTTTATTTTATTAAGTTTATTTTAAATTTGTTTCTAAAATTCTTTAGATTCTTTAAAGCTGTGGTGTTTAAATAATAAAATATGATTTATAAAGCATTTTTTTAAGCTGATAGTATTAATAAAATCAATATATACAGTATTGACTATCATAAAACGTACTTTGGTAAAACACTTTGCATATGCTTTATGATGCAATTAATTTTTATATTAATTAATATGAGGGAAAATATTGTAACACATTTTCAGGGAAAAAGTGGCGACATGAAAAGAAATGACAAAATTTTGAAAAATGGTCTTGCCGTCCAGCTAACCGTAGGAGGTTTCCGTGGTTTTCCTCTCCATGTAACGTAAATGCGGGTTAGTTCCATCAAAAGTCATCTACGGAGGCAGATTTCTCCCAATACTTGATCCAGGAGTTCCTTTGTCTTCTGGATTGGGTTCAAAATTACAAGGCTACGGAGTTGAACATTGGTAGTCGTAAACCCAAAAATTCGGTCCGTGGTTCAACGACGGTTATAAAATAAAATACAATCCTCCTAAATATGACCAGGTCCAATAGATAGTTGTCTCGAAGAAAGTCAATGACTTGGAAGGGATTTGAATAAATTTTCTCCATGGTGAGGCCCAAACAATCCAGTAAGTGTTTGGCAAAAGCCTCTTGATTGTGTCATTTCATGCAATTGGCAAAGATTTTTCTCACCATCTTTGAAAGAGAGGCTAATTATATTGCCACTAACTAGCTATGAGAGGGTAGTCTGAGAGCCTTGGTCACCAACTAGTTTTAGAGTCCAACCCGGTTTTTAATCCAAATACCGATGATGTACTGGGGGCACCAACCATTCAGTTTTGCATTGAGCTTTTTTCATAAAAAAAATAATAATTCCTATTGCTTAGAGCAGAAGAAGGAATTAGATCCAGCCTTCCTTCGCAAATTTGACCACCATTTCGTTTCTATAAAGCCCCATATAAGAGGGGATCCACTGAAAATATGTATCACGGTACTAAGAAATAATCTATAATTCTTGTAGTATAGCAAGACTGACTTTATCGCTTGCAAGGATCCTAAAGCTAAGAAGTTGTAGAGTGCTTTGGCTACTAATAAGTTCCACAGTTCATCAAAATTTTCCTCAATCAGTTTATATTTCGGCCATACATTGATTGCTAGTAGTTTGCTTCTGAAGACAGAAAGTGATCTGAGTAACGCTGACAATTGCAAAATATAATTTTTATAATCTTCTTTTGAAAATCATGAAATATAAACTAATCTGATAACTTAAAATAAAATGTAAAATAAAGTACAGTATTGAGGACCAGTAAAAATGTTTTAAACTTATATCGGACTTTGATAAAAATGAATTTAACTTGTAATCTGTGAAATTTTTCGTATTTCACCTGCATGCAATGGATAAAGAGTCGTACAAGCTATTCATTCATATTTATTCCTTTGGCTACATAATGGTCAATTTAATAATATTTATCTTAAGTAACAGTAGTGACGTGTAAACTAAGACAGTATTTTCAGATGGTTTGAGAAAATAAAAAAAGATGAAAGAAAAATAAAGTATGCATTTTTAATAAATAAATATAAAGTATATTTAACATGCTAAGTCTGTAGCTACGTTGAAACTTTGCTTCAACGGGGACAAAATTGGCAGAAAAACAGGAATAAAAGTTACTTTTTATGCATTCAAAATGTCATAAAGCTTGTGAACAACAAAAATGAATTCTTTTAAAAAGTGCAATAGTTTTTCGTAGAGAAAAAATTTTGTTGTAAAAAAATGAACTGAATTAAGAAAAAAGACACAATAAAGAATAACCCATAAATTACTAGTTAGTTGTAATTAATATAAAGATCTTGTACGAAAATCTTAGTATGAATACGCTATAAAAATGTATAGGGTAAACCTACCGGGGAAGGAACACTACCCAGTGAAGGAACATTTCATATATATTGATTAAAAATAAGAATTTGAAAGTTTTTCTTTAGATTGATTGGTAACAATAGCTTACTGCCAAACAAAAGGAAGTCATCTAGCAATGTTTTGGATTACCTGGTCAAATAGTCTTCTCTGGAAAAAATTTTGAATTTGTTATTATCTCTGCAACACCTTGTTTCTTTGAAAAAATTATAAGGTGAGTGTTTGTATTTATATGTCTGAAGTTAAATTAATTGCACGTAATAGTTTTATTTTTCTCACTGGGAAAAAGAGAATTCAAAATATAGTTATTGAAGTTGCGTTTTATTTTTTTAAGCATCATATCATAATAAAGTACTGAGATAAGGGGGTGTTTATTCACTGGATCACCAAACGATGAAAAACCAGTGAAGGAACAAGTGTTCCTTTACTGGGTTTTCTTCTAAGTTAATGAAAATAAAAGATAAACTTTAATTTTCTTGTACCTTTAGTGATGTTCCGCATCAAAAGTATGTTAAAAATACGAAAAACAACTTCTAACCAGTGGGGGAACAGGCATGTTCCTTTACTGGGCATAGATTTCCCAGTGAATGAACAGTATGTGTTAGTATGTTGACACTTAAATTTTCAATTCCTGATTACAAAAAAAGTTAACATTTTCCAAGTATTTATATGTTATAATTTTAAGAATAGGCTTGTTTTTAAATATTTGTATGGCTTATAAATTCATAAAGAGCATTAAAAAATAACCAAAATTAAGTGTTCCTTTAATGGGTGTTCATTCACTGGTAAGAGCTGTTCCTTCACTTGGTCTTCTTACTACTTGCTATTTGAACCTCCAAAACTTTAAAACAATATTATGTAAGTTCTCTACAATTTCTTTACGTAATTTGCAATTAGTAACAAATATGTTGACACTGTCATTTAACTAAAATTACAAATTTTGAAATTTATATGATTTTTTAAAAGGCAAGCGAAGCTTAAGTGTTCCTTCACTGGTTAGTTTACCCTACTCAAATTCCATGAATCTTTCTTCGTTTTCTGGGGAGGAAACCGTTTTTTGAGAAACGCTCCTAGCAAAATTATCGTCAGATTGAGGAGATTACTATCTCGATTTGGTTGAGAATAAAAATTAGGATTACACATTTATTAGAAAAATTCAATGACGCAACAAAAAGCAGGAAAAATAATGAACCATTTTTTGAACATCTTTTAAATGATCCTGCTGTACCCCGGAAACATTGCGATGAATGTTTGATTATCTCACACAGACTCACCGCTTTGCGGCTCAACATTGATTCAACCATAAGACAATAGTTAAAACATTAAGAGAATAGAAATCTATTTGACTCACTGGTTCACAGTAATTCAAGAATATTAGCTTACGAAATTTCTTTACAATTGATGATTGTTTTTAAATAACTGTAGAAACGTCAGTAAAATAATTTAAAAATACAATCAAGGGAAATTCAAAAAAAATGTTTGTAATAGGTACAAATGATTTTCAGAACACGGACAGTGAAATTTAAAAACATCAGGACGTATCTTTATTAGATAATTATTAGTACTTATTAATGATATGATGTATTTTCATTAAGATTTCTGCATAAAAAATTGTTTGCAATGTATTATTTTTGTAATTTATGAAGAAAATATATAAATTATTATATTTCCTGCAAGAAAGAAAATTTCTGGTAATTTCGTACATTATGGTAATGACATTTCTGTAAAAAGAATTCTGGTTAACAAAACCAAAATATATGGTATTTAAATCATTCATTTGATAATTTTTTCATTAAGATAATAACAGTTTATATAAAATTTTGGTTTTCAAAATTATATTTCTTATTATCACGCATTTATTGAAGAAAATACAAAATTAAAAAGTAAAACTAACTTAATAAATGGTTTTTACACCAGACTCTAAGGTATCATTATAAAATTATCGAATTTTACGAAATTTAACAAATTTTATCAAATATTATAAAACTATATTTTATTATTAATTTTATCGAAATTATTGTCAAAATGCTTCGAGAAAAGTCATTGAGCTCTTTGGTGTTCTTATAGATCCAGAAACACAGTAAATTTTACTATATTCTGAAAGTTTTAGCCATACTTTTTTTCTGAATGCGAACTGCATACGAAATAAAATTCAAATCATTTCTTTAACTTCTTATATAACTATTATGTCATTCTTGTAATTCGATAAGATGAACTTACTAAACAGAAAGATAACTTGCAAGTTCTCTTATCAAAATTTTATAAGAATTGAATGAAAATAGGTACTTCACATACGCTCCACTTATATTGATAAGATTTATTTAAAATTAATTATAAAAAGGGAAAAATAATATATTTTTTGTGATTGCAAGAAACAATCCTTAAGATTGCAAGAAAATTATTTTTTCTTAGCAACTGAATATGCCTATTTATTGACGATTTTTTAATCTAATAAAAGTTTTAAAATGAAAACAGTTTATACATTTACATAGCATAGGTATTAAAATATCCTATATATTATATGATTTACAATATTTTAGGTTTGTGTTCAAATACTTACTAACTTTCTTTCTTAGAACGATAAATTTACAAAGATTCTAAATTTAATTTCAGGTACTTTACAACCTCTTATCTTTTTAATTATATTTTCCTTAAATCTGTTGTTTTTCTCTAATGAAGTTCGTCATGAAAGATGGGCTGAGTCAAGATCTATTCATGCAGTGAGTGAATCCTATGATAAATTGGATTCCTCCGCTCCAGAATAGTTTTCAGCGGAGTATTGAAGCATTACAAAAATAAATATCCTCTTGTATTAACGTGTTTAGATCTCCCTTACTCTAATCAGTTTCACATTTTCAAATTTTATTTCAGAGTACAGACTTATAACAGAAATTTAAACTCTATTATTTTTAACACTAGATTTCCCAAGGAAGTCACTTTGATTGCTTTTGAATTTCAATTAGAAAAACAATGATGTATATAATGGCACAATTTCTTAGAATTTTGTGACTTATTGTACAACATGTAATTTTCTTTATTGTTAATATTTACTAATAACTAGTTATATAACTGTAAATAATGTAAAAAATATTGAAACATAATTTTAAACAAATTTCTTTACACATTAGTTGCTCTTTCGCAATCCAGTCATTTTGACTGCTTTTGGGCAATATAGGTATAGACTAAGTTTCAATCTTTCTAGTGTTAAAAATAGTGAAAGGTAAAAGAAAAAAAATCTGAATTACTTTTGTTTCTTATGTTTAATCAATTGCGATTTTCACTTTCTCTATTTGAGTTTCTGTAGTACACAGCTTTTAGAATCAAATTTCGTTTAAATTGGAAAAGGATTGAATATAAGGCAGCTGAAATTTTAATTACGGATAAATTTTCAATGCATTTATTTGTTTTGACTTATCATAAGCGGATTTCGTTTACAATTTAATGAACCACATATTGTTACTGAGATACATTACAAAATCAACTAAACTAAAATTGAAACTTTCTTTTTTTTTTTTCAATGCCCACCTGTGTTAACATTCGTCAATTCAGGCATATACAGGGCGATTTTGTTGACCTCTCTTTCAAGGGCACCACCGTAGTTGGGCCAACATCACTCCCACAGTGAGGGCAGATAGTGCAGAGAAGGAAAGAACATCCATGCCTTTCCCGGGATTCGAACCTAGAACCTTTCGGATGCAAATACAGTTCCTGCCCCCTAAACAGGACGGTCGACAAATTGAACATTTAAAATATAAGAAATGCCAACGTAAGTGACTCTAAGTAAAACTACTAGCATCAATACCAAAATTCAAAGTACACAAAATGTCAATTTAATTTAAAATTTAATGAACCACGTTTTATCATTGAAATAAGCTACGTAATAAACTACAAAAAATACAAACTGGAAAATGTAAGAAAAGTTTATGTAAGTATCGAAATATTAATGTACCTATATTTTTATAAGTATTCATATACAATATACCATCCATTGATATAATATTCCATGCACATAAAAGTTCATAAAAAAGCACCAGAGAAGAAAAAAGTTAAGGGAGAAAAAAACACTGCCACATAAAAAAAATTCTTTTAACCAGCATTGCAAGTTCATATATTAAAATATCAATATTAGATTAAATAATCGCTTAAATCCAAGATCGTCTAGTGCACAGTACGGTACTATTGTATAATTCACTATTCTTTATCTAATTCAGAAATGTCTTCATTTACTAGAATTGGAAACTTTGAAAAATACGCAGATAAGCTAAAATCGGAATTATATCTATGAGTTCTTATGATTCAATTTTAAAACAATTTTAATCTCTTTATAAGAAAATATTAAAAGTTAGTGAACCTCTAACTCCTATCACCTCCCATATTTGCTAAACTCTGCTGATATTTAATTTAATTCAGCACTAAAGTAGAATTAATAAAAAAAATATTAACGAATAAAGAATACCGTCAGAGTTATTGAGCAGAATATAATTGAGTTCAGTGTAATCTAAACGGATAATAATTGTTGTTATAATACAGGAAGACTTAAAAGCATCTGAATTTTAATGTAATATGTAAATAATGTTTAAAATAAAATTACCTATACCAAAATGGGCTGCTTGAAATTCAACTCACACAGAAGCAAATAGAAATTTGAGGTCGTAATTTAATTTCTCTTCCTTTTATCTAATATTTCAGAAGCATGTTCGTTTAATTTACCACTTTGATCCACGAGAAAAATTTTAATTTAATAATATAATGAAACAACATATTAAATGATTTACACAGCTAATTATCGTTACGCTAAATTAAAATGACTTGTTCTTAATAAATGCCATTAAGTAACTGAAAAGATACATTATGATATTATACGCTTCTAAATGTTAAAGCAACTCGTTTTCAAGCACAATTAATCTGCTTAATAATTAATCAGTAAGTTTATAAGTTCCTTATCGAAAACATAGTTTTGGGTTTGAGTGATTAGTACGATTAAAAGTGAGTAAAGTATCTTATAATATCGATTTAAACTAAACTCCATGAAGTGCTTGATTGTACTTTGAACATAGCTCGAGAGTATTTTCAGTTTAAGAGGTTTATTTAAGAGACGGGCTGGTTGGTTACTTGACATTTTTGATTTGGCTGAAATTCGCAGGATATAATATTTTGATAAAACTATTAGATAAGTATTTTTCTGTGTATTTTTGCAAAACAAAATTTGGGGTTCAAAGCTAAGGATTCTCTAGAATTTTGAAAAAAATACATCTATTTATGTATACATTAATACTTTCTGTAAGTGAGCCACAGCACTGACCATTATTTTGTATTCTACTAATTTCACACTAACTTTTGATA
Source organism: Parasteatoda tepidariorum (assembly GCF_982258835.1). Lineage (NCBI taxonomy): Eukaryota > Metazoa > Arthropoda > Arachnida > Araneae > Theridiidae > Parasteatoda > Parasteatoda tepidariorum. Next base: position 66,249,348 of record NC_141757.1, on the reverse strand, counting down.
AGGTCGTCTAAGGTCAAAGGTCATTCAAAAATCTTTTTTAAAAAAGGCTATTTTCTTAAATTTAAACAGTCTAAATCTGCGCGTGCCCCAGTATTACTGTAACACACGTACCAACATAGGTATAGATTTCTGTGTATTCATACTAATGAGTAATACGTAAAAAAATCAATAAATTTGTGGTGTACATTTGGTGAGACCTTAAAATTGACCATGAGGTAGCAAGAAACTGAACTTATGCACAATTTTTGCGCAAGATCATTAACTATCTTCGTCAAAAGACAAGCATGAAATTTGCTGGAAAAAGAAGCCTCCTGTATAGCAAACTTAATTCACAGAACTATAGTTATTGATTCAACTTTTATATAATATGGCCCTAAACCTAATTTATTATGATTTAGTGATTTATTGAATACAGAAATTGTTATGGGAACGCTGAATTGTTTTAATTGAATGTAATTTAGGTCCAATATGAATATCTGAAGATAACACTCTCCCCCATTGTGAGATTTAGTCTATCTAAGCTTAACAGCTGGGGGGGGGAGCAAATCAATGTATCTAATGGCACTAAACTGCTTCTATTAAATTGTATGAAATACATTAAAAGCAGAATATGGAGTAGTTTATATAAATTATTACCTTGAGATTCAATTTTTCTTCTAATGTATTTGGTTCACCTGTATCATAAATACCAACAGCGTAATTTTATGCCTTTTCAGTTACTCAACAAAACGAAAAATTCCTTGGAACATTCTTACAAAGTTCCATGCCCTTTATTCATCAACTGACTTAATTAGTTTTGAAGTGTTATTAATATATTCAAAGAATTTCTAACATTTTAAATTATAAATTGAGTTTATAACGCTGTAAAAAAATCCAAATTTTTATTAAATTTATTCGTAACTTGAAGTTTTTAATTAATCATTTTCAGAATAGCTATTCTTTTAATTTACTAACAAAGAGCTGGTTATAGTAAACAACTTTAATTATAATAATAATATTTGCATTTAGGTTATACCAAACTCATTAATTGAAATTAATATCGATTTTAAATACAGCTTTAATATTTCATCGTTCAAAATTTTGAAACAAAAGAAAATTTAAAAAAAGCTCTACAGATAATTTTAATTATAAAAATAATTAAATTAAAATATCTTGTTTTAACAAGAAAGGTAATTGAAGTATAGAGTCTAAGTAGTTTTCTAAGGAATAAGCTTGTAAAAATCTCCATCTTACGAAATTCAATAAGTGTCAAACTGTTAAAAAGAAAGTTACATTTCTGTCAATACATAGAGATTTCTTAATTTGTGAAAATATTTATGGCTAGACATTTTATAAGCAAATACAAGGATTTAAGATTGAATTAAAAATAAGGCTTAAACTCGCACACTTAAAAGTCACACGCTGAGAAGAAAAAAAACCTGATCAAAACTACCAGAATATGGTAAAATTTACAGTACTTCTTACTCTATGCAAAAATCTCAGAAATTTTTATTGAAACACTTTGTTAAAGATTTGGTAATATTAACAATAAAATATAGTTCATAATATGTGATAAAACTTGGTTTAATAAGGTGAAATATAGTAATTTTATCACGACACTTCAGAACATGAATCAAAAATTATTTATTATGTTAAATTTACTTTTCAGTATTGTTTTTTTATTAAATGTATGGTATTAAGAACCATAAATTTGAAAATTAGAATTTCCAATTAACCGTCACCATATGAACGGAAAAAATATGATTTAAATACATTATATTTTGGTTTTGTTAACCAGAATTAATTTCTTTTTTTTTAACCAAAAATGCCATTACCGTATATTACGTTAATTTTACCAGTATATTTTTTAACAGTAATAGATAGGTCAAATCTTTTTGCTTCTTATTTGTCTATTTATCCAAACAAATTTTCCTTTTCGTTTGATACATCGGTATACGAACAACAACTCTAAAGATCTCCAGCATTATCTTTTAAAGTTTATAACTCATCTGATGTATCTTATAAGTAACATAACTGATGCTGACAAATTAAAAATCGATAAGCTATTGAAAACGCAACCACACTTTGGAGAAATTAATTCGGTAATAAACAGATATCTGCTGTCATGGTCCCTTTTCGTGGATGCATTTATATTTTCGAAAATGCTAAGACTCTGGTGATTTTCAAATAATGTCTTAAGCTGCTGCACTTTTAAAGATCATTAAGCAACTGCAAATCAGTAGGTTGCATTTTCGATACTCCCCGAAGGATAAATAGCATAGTCCATTTAATTTCCTGTTAGAAGTAACGGTTTGTTCAGAAAATTAGACTTTAAGTTAAAACATCCTTTGCGTGGATTTCACTAATATATAAATCACCTCAAAAGTTGGAATTAACGTAGTTAAACATGAATTTAGGCTGAAGAAGATTACAATCTACTACTGTTAGGGACAAAATTTTGTAAAGCGAATTTTGAGATCCTTGTTGCACTTTGAGAATACAATTATCTAGAAATATTATGTGTTGTTAAACTAGTTCATATAACTATTAAGATTGTTAATCTTACTGATAACTGATAGTCTAGTTTATAAAACAAGAGTTGATTTAATTTAAACTTAGAAAATATAAACTGTATTAGAAAACGTACCCCATTATTGTGCAATTCTGTTTGTTATGGGATAAAAAGTTTAGTTTCACTTCTGCAATAATCATATCTTAATCTTTCTAACTAAATACATATTATTATTATGTAACTTATATGTGTAATAATTGTACTTTCTAACTTAACAGAGCGGTCTTTTCTAAACTTATTCCTTAATTTCGAAACTTGAGTTTTATAAATTCAGGTTTTTATTAATAAATCATTCAAATCGTTAGTCTTTTTTGAGACATCAGCAGGGGAAAAATGAGTGCTACAACCCACTTTCAGGGTTGATGACCTTTCATACAATAGCGCTATGAGATGAGTGTTTCAGCCCGCTTTAGACCAATGGCATCTCATCTATAGGATGAGAGCTCAGATAAAGGATGAGAGTTCAACCCTGAAGATAAATTCCTAATTGGGATAACGTAGCATGGCTCTTTACGTGGCATAGTTTGGACTAAGCGAATGCAATTTAAAAATTGTGGGGTTTTATTTCTTCACAGCTATGAGTATATTTGAAAAATTTTACGCTAACTTTTTTATCTGAAATAAGTTTCAAATGAATTCCTCATTGCAAAACAAAAATCTCAATTTATCCTTCCTTATGCTAAATATATTAATAATCTTCATGTAGCATGGTTTGGACTAAATAAATGTTTCTTAAAAAGTTTGAGGAATTTATTTTTTCCTATTTATGTGCACATGGTTAAGATAATGGAAGACACTTTACAATTTTTTTTTAACTTTTTCCAATGAGGAATTCATTTGAAACTTGTTTCAGATTAAATTGTTAGAGTCAAATTTTTCAAAGATATCCATAGTTGTGTAGAAATAAATACCCAAATTTTTTTAGATGCATTTGTCAAGTTCAAACCATAATACGTAAAGAGCCATGCTACGTCATTCCTACTAAGATCTTATCAGTTTGTTTGAACTCTCATCCATACTGAGGAAGTGGGGTGTAGCGGTCATCTTCTAGACGAGAGGTCATCAACCCTAAAAGTAGGGTGTAGCCCTCATTTTTTCTCTACTGACATCCGATACATTTTTCAGTTTTATTGAAAAAAATTTCAAATATTGAAAAGTATTCAAGATTTAAAAACAAATAGCTACGATATAAATATTTGTTTAAATATGTTCGATGCTTATTAGTTTAATCTTTCTCAATGAATTTGAAAAAGTTTACATCTTCCCATAGTCCAATATTTATAGCAATAAAAAGGAGTGTTCCTTTGAAAATATTGATACCCCAAGCTTTTTCTGACAAAAAGCTTTATTATGTTGTAATAAACGATACCTGAAAATTCCTTTAATCTCTTCTTTACGTTTGCCCCTTTCTTGGATGAAAATGAAGGTGATTTGAGGGTGAAATACATTTTTGCAAACAAGACATTATTTTCGATGCATTTATTTACAATGAATTGAATGCGAATATTTCCTCTACAATCGGATTAATAGTTTAGTTTTTAAGGTTTTACATACAATAAGAACAACTTTTCACTCGAAGCTACTTGCGCAACTAGTTTTACTAACTAAACAAATGAAACATTGTTCCTCGTGTATTTTTTTACTCTAAATCGTACGAGACAATAATAGTCACTGGAAAAAATAGTTCAAAAGTAGAAAAAGTTTCTAGATCTTACATTTTCATGTATACAAAGTACTATTTTATTTATTATGCATAAAAATACATTTTCAGATGAAAGTTTTGATACTGAATTAAAAGAAATAAAATTCGAGTTAATAGGATTAATCGCTTTGAAGTTACTAGGGTTTTCTTCACAATAACTATAGTTCTAATATAGTAATTTTTATACAAGAAAAAAGTAACTTTTTAAAATATTAGCTTTTTGATTCTTATTTGATCTCATTCAATTAAATAAGGAACAATGCCTCACACGTCTGCAAAGCAATATAACAAAGCAATATAATAGGAAAATGCACCTTACACGTTCAGATATTTCCTGAAGAGTATACATAAGTACTTATCATAAGTAGTTCTTTTTATACACTCTTGCAACTTTTGAACCATTCGTTCAATTAACTTGTGAATAGTCTCATTCAGTTAAGCATGAAAGCATACGGAGTAAATAGTACCTCCCTTGTTTAGATAGTAATATCTGATGCGTAAATAGGCACAAGTACAAGTAATTTATATTTTTAGTACACGAAGCTCTTATAACTTCTAAACTATAAATCCGCTTGTCTCAAAATTGGTTTCATTCAATTCAATGTAGAAACAATACATCAGAAACAATGTCTCCCTTGCTTATTTAAAAAAAAATTCAATTCCCCACCATCTTCTTCAAAAAAAGAAAGAATCGGGTATTAACTTTTCTGAAGGAAAAGTTTAATTTTACTGAACTACAGGAATATATCGCACATTAATACAAACCAAAAAAACAAAATTCCATTAATAAATCGGATATGGTGTGGGATAAAAAGGAATAGCTGACAGAAGCAGATTTTCCGTTTAGCTGACTGAGTGGTTCTGAACAATCGTTGTCGTTGTATGAAGTATATCTGTACGTATCATAAGTATAGTTATATAAGTTATATAAGGCATAAAATATATAGAATAGAGATAAAATATGTTTCGCTAAATATGAAAGTATTAAAAATCTTGGTAGTTAAATAATGTCAATTATGGAACCAGAGTAGAAATTTACGTATATTTAAGAGGAAATTGAACAATGGATGTTATGCATAAAAATCAAAATTGACTGGAATTTTTAGAGTAAAAATGGCCTTATTCTTATAAGTAATATACCAACCACTATTTCTGATGAAAAAGGTTTTAAATCAATGCGTTAACTCACAATCAATCAATCAAGTATTAATTCACCTAATGTAAACAGAGGCTTAGTTTCTCACCAGCAAATCTAAACAGTAATTAAAAGCAGCACAGAGTGTGGGAAGATACTTTTCAGGTATTGCAAGAAAGGGATCGAAAGGTAAAAACAATGATAACACACCAAACAAAAGTTTTCAGTATCATCTAGAGCAGTGGTTACCAACTGGTGGCCCGCGGGGCGCATGAGGCCCGCGAAGTCTTTTTTTATGGCCCGGGAACTAAAATATATTAATTGTCATTTTTTCTGAGGACAATTTTCGTAAAAAACCTATATGGGTTTTAAATACCTTTAAGTTTTATATCTCAACAATTTGATATCTGTTGCACATTAATTGTTTAATACATAGGTGCACAATTAAAGTTATTGTAGCCAGAATTTTTTAATATGCAATTAAATATTTTCAAAAATCTACTTATTTTAATTTGTAATTCAGCACTTTTGTTTTGTACAATTTGATAAAAATCTGATAATAATATTTAATGTTTCTTCAAACATAAAAGAGTTCTATATAAAATTTTGATAAAGTTGCGGCCCGCCATTTAACCGGTGTTTTTAATTGTGGCCCCCTGCCTCATGTAAGTTGGAAACCCCTGATCTGGGGAACTGAATGTTTAAAATAGCAATGGGTTAGTCCAGTAGCTCAAGGAACTCAGAATTGCTAGTTTCATAACATCTTGGACTGGTATGCTTGTAACATTAAATGACCAAGAAAGTGACCCAGTACAAGGTGGTCTATGAAATCATAAAAGCAGTGAATATGCATTAGAAGACAAGAGCAGCACATCGAGAATTTATCAGTGGACTGATAAGGGATGAAAGTGATGATGACGATATTAAAATCATAAATGAATCTAAGTGGAATTCAGACATTCAGAAATCAGACATTTTGTTTTTGTCTTTTTATTTATTTATTGTTTTGTTTATTAAGATGGACAGTTCGATGGCTACCATTAATCAGACTAAAATTTTGAGATTAATTTAAATCGAACTTAAACATCCATTTTTTCAAATTGCGTTTTTTTTTTTTGGATATGGCTTCTTAATACTCATTTCATATGCTCACTGTGCATGGGACAAAATTCTGCATTTCAAATATATTTAACAATAATGTAAGCAATAATTTAAATATAATTTTGCATTTTTAATATTAAGAATGTTTTTTTTAATTCTGCGCATGCTACTTTTTGAACGTAACTTAATGCAAAACTTAAGAAGCATTGCATAAACTGCTTTTTTCAATGTTTCAAAGTTTAGTGAAATTTCTCAGTTCATTGATTGCGCCGGTGGATTTGATGTTTAAATTAAATTAAATATAATATAAAATGAAATTATATTAAATCGTTATTTTGTGAAAATTGCAAACTAACTAGTACTAACTGCACTACGCAATTTACAAGACTTTTTATTCAGCTGAAACGTTTTCGCATATAAAAGAAGTGGTTCTAGACTTTATTTTCAGAAAGTAGGCGTGAAATTCCAAACACATACAAAGCGGAAGAACTTAACAACTTTAAAGCAGAATCGTGATTCTCAGTCATCGTATATTTTAGATAGAAGCTGATATTTTTTTGTAGTTCAATACTTGAATAGAAGAATCGAATTGAATGTTTTAGCAATCATTCTATTCTATAATTCATGGAGTGCATTTGAGAAATGCCATTAAAGAATATCTTAATAAACTGATATTCTAAAAACATATTTAATTCAGTTTCAGATTAAATTTATACAATTTTATAATGGTATGAATTAAATTCGGGCATATCTGTTCTGGACTTTTTCGTAAACATATGGTGCCGTAATTCATTTGGAATTTTCAAAAATTAAAATGCTTGTTTTCTTTATTTTTGTTGAAAAAATCACCAAGATTTTCAAAAAAATTAAAAAATAAACTTTTTTGTAGAGAAATTCGATAAATTTAGGGAAAAAACAGTCCAAATTTGTTGTTTTTGCAGAAAAATACAAAATGAAATTTAAAAAGGAAATGGTAGCAGTATTTTCAGAAGGAAATATAACTTATAAGTTTAACAAAGCTAGTTAGAAGTATATAGCTGTTTCATTGATCTTGACGAACAGCGCCATTGCTTGAAATAATAGTTAAAGATAAATATCTGGTAGAAAATATACATACACAATTTGTAATATGGAGAACACCATTGTCATAATATCAGTAAATAAGTAAAATAGAAATAAGTAAAGTATATGAAATAAAAATAAGCAAAGTATGCAAATAAAAATAAATAAAAATAAAACAAAGTGTAAAAGAATGCAACTGTTGCAAAAATTAGGAATAAAATTAAGTATTAAAATGATCAAAATGAATCGTAATGCCATATTAGTACGCAATGCCAAATGCCATAAACATTTTAAAATATTTTTTTCCATATAAATACGAGTTTACGAGTCCGATCTCTTCTGTGATGTTCCAAGCTTTTATTTTGCTTCTTCCTTTGTTTCTTCTTAAATTTTGCTTCATGCTTCTTTATAGTGCCATTTGATTTTGTTACCTTGACTAGGGGAGTTTTTTATTACTCGCATAGAATTACTAAATTGAAGAATATTACTAAACAGAATTACGATCCACAAAATCTCTGCTGAAATTTTCACTTAGAAAATATTGATTTTAATTTTGCATAAAAATTTTAATTTTTTGAAAAAATTCTTTTTGCTAACTTGATGCTGATAAAACTTATTTATTCATACAGATCACACAATTAAAAACAATAGCATAGTTTGATTACTTCATAATATAAAATAATGTCATTATTTTATACAGATAATAATCCAATTTCTCGGTTCTAATAAATGATTAAACCACTCATAAACTAATAAAATATATAAAAGTTTTTATTTTGATTTTACGAAATTACTTTATCCTTTAAAAGATAGAATTAAACAGTAATAGAATTAATGTTACTGTCATGATTTGAATTGCTCACATTGAAAGCTTGAAATAAATTGTAGTTTTTCAATAAAGTAATTTAAGTAAGGGAAAGAATACCTCTAATTTTCTTGGGCATTGTGTCTTTTGGCAAGACCATTAAAGTCTGCAAGACTGATATGCAATTAAGAAGATCATTTATCCATTTTACTCTTCCTATTGTTAAAGGAGTGATGGATACCATAAGTTACTTTCTCTTTCGAACTACTAACATATCAAGACTTTGTTCAAGTACTTTGAAAGATCATTAATCAATTTTAGTACTGAAATACGAATTCTGAAAATCTGTTTGGGAAAGCGCAATTTTGAATTTATTTGAAATTTGTCTTTTTGGCAGGTAAGGAAAAATGATTTTTGAATAGAATACATTTTTGAAGATTTTAATGTTTTATTCTATTGTTATTGATGAACACTCTGTCTATATAAGTGCATTTAGGATATTAATGTTCTCCTTCGTTTATAGTTGAACACAATTCCTAAGACAAGGAAACTCTTGACTTGTTATATTGAGTATATAGTTTAAAGAAACAAAAACCAACCAAATTCGGCTAACACATTTCAGTAAATATTGCGATAAACTTGTTATTGTATAAAATTATTTAGTTGAAACTGAAAGTCAAACTTAGGTTGTTGTTCTTTTTTGGACCGAAAACCCTTCAAAGCCTCCAAACCGTAAACTACTACCAATAGTAAAACTCTAATTCAAGAAATATTTATCACTACGAATGTTTTATTTTATAACCAGTGTTGAACAGCCGACCCAACCCGATTATCAAAGCTCCACTATATAGCCTTGCAATTTTGAATTCAACCCATAAGACAAGGAAACACCTAGATCAAGTATTGCGGCAAACTGGCTTTCGTGGAGGACTTTCTGATGGAACTAACCCGCATTTGCGCTATATGGAGAAGAAAACAGCGAAAGCCTTTAACGTTCATCCCGGTGGCATTTGGATTCTAACTCGTGATCCGTCTACCACTAAAGACATTTCACGTCAGCAATGTGGTCGGTACGAGCCGGGAGCAGAATTCGTATCAACCAGTCACCGCTAGGATTCGAACCTGAGTATCCTCATTGGGAGGCGAACTCTCTATCCCATGAGTCTCAAAAGGAATATTAGCAATGTTATCAGAGTAGACTTTTTAAATCAACCATTTATCACTATCATGGAACCTTCTCAAGAACATAGATCAGGGATTGAGCTTCTCATCTATCAGGCCCTTGTGGCCCTAAAAGTGTTTTAATTTTTTTTAAAAATATGAGGCTTTTGTTGCTCATTTTTCAGTCACTTAAATATTCGTTTAAAAGGTAGTTTGATTAACTGTACTATATAAATAAGTATTTACCAACTCTTTAGAATTTCAAATATCATTATATTTTTTTAGCTAAAACAATGTAATTAATGAATGGTATTTGGGGCACATTCCTTTGAAGTTTATAATATTATTTTATAATCATTAATAGTATTCATTTAATAAAATAATTCTAAAAATATATAAGAAGGAGGAAATTTTTCAAACAATCATTTTTCGTAGAAGAATAATGACTTAAAAAGGATTTACGGGCATCCTCCAAACTTTTGGAAATATTTAACAGCAAAAATGCACGGGCTTGATGTATAAACTATTAATGCTGAAATTTATATCTTTTTAAGTTATATCTTCTTCTTCTGTTGAAAGTTATATCCTTCTATCTTTATATCTTTCTATTCTTCTTTCTTTGAAGTTATATCTTAAAATATTCCAACTATTAATTATTACAATACTACAAAGTTAACAAACATTTAAAAAAAAAGCTATACCTTATTAGCGTGATAGACGTGAAGACGAATTATAATATTTATTAAGTTCGATTTCTTATAAATAATCGCAATTTTAGGCGCAAAAGAATAAAAGACTAATATATCTGTTCTCTGTTTCAGTTTGCTGTTAGCTTATTTCTCTTTTCTCCATATTGAAACTTATCGATCATCAAAGAATATCAAACGGGAGAGAGAGAAAAAACTTGTGACAAGAACCGTCGTCGAACTTATCGACTTGATCTTCCATAAGTTATCGACCAAAAGAAGTTGACTGTATGGTTGGAGCCTCCTATGAACCGATAATTGCATTCGTGAAACTGGGAAGTTCCTATCGAAAATAAATCAATTCATCCCTCTGACAGTCAATATGAAATAGCATAAAGTCTGAATGGGTTGATGAACTGAATTCCTTTGTTCCAACTTAAATTTATGTTTGTAATTGTGAAGCTGTGCTATAACCCATTTTGGAAACAATAATTTTTCGCTATGTTTACAACTACATTTTCAAACTATTTATTTATTAAACTTTAAAATCTGTTCATATTATGAATCTGAAGTCTTATGGAATTTTAATAAATGCAAAAATAACTTTAATCACGATCCTTAAATTTATTAATCTAAAAAATAACATATTACAAATAGTATGCAATTCAGTAAAACATAAAATTATATTTCAGTTTTGACCTCAATATGCATCCCTCTGGAAGTTAAGGAACAGCCTGTTTTCTGTTACAGTTGAATTTTTGCATATATTTATATCAGTTGGTTAAACTTAAATATTTTTTTTCTTTTTAACCAGCTTACATAAACGAAAGTCTGATACTGTGCTAACGGAAAAAGATACATCATTACTGAAAATTACTGGCTACTTATTATAAACATTTGACTCATAGTAACTAAACCTTAAATTCTGCGAGTCTTCCTTTGAATTCCCAATCACATCTTTTGAACAAACTTGCATATCAAGAGAAGACACTGTGCTGAGAAGAAATGATGCATAACATAAAATTGTAGACTGCTTGTGGTATCCACTTAACTCAATATTTTAAACCCTTAGAAACTAATAAATTTCCTTCGTAACTGAAACAACAAAAATTGTTTTCCATTTGAAAAATTAGTTCTTGGTCAAAATAATGAATGGCAAATTCTAGAGAAAATGAGTGCTAGCAAAGAATGAAGTGCATGAATTAATTTCATTCTGAAAAGTTCAAAATTTAAAAAAAAATCTTTCCTTTTTGAGTTAGGTATAATTTTAAAAAAATCATCATTTTAAACATCCGTCCTTTTTTAATTATAGAGGTAGCAAATTAAACAAGAAAATCAAAATCTCTTTAGTTGAGAATGTTTTTAGTTAGACATTGTGTGATATGAAATCTTTCAGTGAAGCTTTTGTTACTAATTCTATGTTTTGTTGGTGGTAGTAAACTTGATGATAGTTATTCTGAAAATATTAAACAAACTAGAAACAATATCAATGCTGGCTTCTGAAACCTTATATTAATGTGTTCTACATAGGATTCGTTCTCAAAATATCGATTTAATAATGAACCATAATATCGCTCATTTGGTGAAACAATGACGTAACTGGTATATTATAGAAACTATCAGTTACGTCATTGTTTCACCAAATAAGTGATATGTTGTGAACTGCCTGCAACGTTAATAAGGTGCTAAACTGTATAACTTTTTATTCAATTCAAACTACATCTACTACTAATCGTGAAGCATCTGTCGAATTCTTCAAGTAATCTTATTAATAAATAATTAATGTGTATGATTATAGGGTTCAACTTTCAATCATATAAAGGTTAAGGCAAAAATGCATGATGTCAGAGTTCAACAAGCTCCGAAATTCCAATCTTCGTAAAGATTTAACAATTGAAAGAAACATAATTGTTTTTAAGCTACCTAATATTAAGGATTTTAAATAAAAACTACAAATACATCAATAAATCATTTAAATTTATACATAATTTGAAGTGTAATGAGAGAGAAAAAAATCAAGGAAAGTTATTGTTATAGAAGATTCATCAAACTCAAATGATTTATTTTTCAAAACTAAATTAACTGTTTTATTATTGACAAGAAAAATAGTGTTAAATAATTGTGAAAAATATGTTTAAGTAATTTGTTTCAACATTGGTTTGTAATTTAGCATTTAGTTAAGTGTCAGTATATATTTAAAAAGCATATTTTACTTTCTGTATTCTAGAAAAGAACTACTATACGATAAATCGAAAAAATAGGTTATGAAAACCACAGCCTCCAAGTCGCACTAAATTTAGTTTAGTCTTTGACTTTAAGAATGCATGCATAAATGATGAGCAAAATAACATCTAACTTTTTTACTTCCAATAACATATTCAGCTATGCTTCTTTCAGACAGAATCAGATAATAAAATAAGCTTTTCTTAGGCTATATGCAAATGCATAAGCTAAAAGTCTATAGTTTATATATTTTTAAGGAAAGTAAATTTTACAGTATCATCTTGGAATTATAGAGAAACCTTTTTACATTCATAAAGCATAAGCCTTGACATTTCTGCTTTTTTAAATTAAAATTTCATTCATATCATCAAAGGGTGTTTTTTTATTTATATGTGAATAACCAAAACAAGTTGTAACCAATGATGATTATTATTATGAACCAAGCTTTAAATTTGAATATTCATCCGTGGTTGCTCAATCTATATATATCTACAATATACATCTACGTTGAGTACAGTTTAAATATGACGTGTTTTTTTAAATAAATTAATTACAAGTCTTATGTAAAAGTGGGTCAAAAAATATTAAAGTCTAGTAAAAAAAGCCGTTATTTGATAAGAAAAAATACTACAATCATCGAAATTTTGGAGATCAGTCTAATATGAAATATACTTTCTAATTTGTCTTTACAAGAAACTAACAGCCATTAGAAATGACTTTGATTTTATTTAGCCATTGAAATTTAGCTTTTTTCAAACTGAACTCAGTATAGGGACAGTAAAAAACGAGAAAGAAATCAAACATGTTTTGATGACAATAGATGATTGGATTTCAAATAGAAACCAATTCGACGCGTTGAATCGTCGATTTTTGCACAAACCCCTTTCATAAAGCTTATCATATTATTTGTTTATTATATGTTATTATTTGTTTTAACAACTGTTTGAAATACGTTTTAGAAAAGAATATTTATTTTCATTTACTTATATTATAATATTCTTATGTCAGCTTATATATTATTACTTATGTTCATATTATTTTTAAATACATATTTTCATCACAGAAAAAATCATCGAACTGTCCTCCCATAAGAAAGCAATCAGTTAAATTCGTGAACTTAATATACAATCATTAAACAATGATCCAAACAGAGAGAATTGACAATAAATTCAAAGTCCCTTTTGAGAGAAAAATGCATGCTCCTTGCCTTTAGTAACTATCACACAGTTCTTTTAGATTTATTTTACTTTAATTGTTGACCAAATGATGCACGGAAAAACAATCCTGGTAAAATTATCGTACTATATGGTAATGACATTTCTGGTAAAAGTAAACTATAATTCCGGTTAATAAAACCAAACTATATGATATTTAAAATTTTCCATTTGTAATTTTTCCGTTCATATGGTAGCGGTTTACCGTAAGTTCTGTTTTTCAAAATTATAGTTCTTATTACCACACATTTTGAAGCCTTGTCAAGAAATAAATAAAAACATACTCAATAGGAGTTATAAACCAATATTGAAGCTTTAAAAAAAGGGAAAATGTAATAATCTGTCGGTAAGAAATACGAAGTAAAAAATATCAAAACTAAGTTTTTTAACTGATGAAACTTGGAAGTATTTAAATATCAACTTTTTCTGGAACCCTCTGCTTCCTTCAGAAATCCAACAGATCTTACTTTTTTTATGCTCACTTTACTCCGCACAGATTTGTTTGTTTTTGACAGCATTTTTATATTGTTCATATTTACATATTAATTTTCGTTCACTAATGTCAACTTTTTGTGGATTATGAAATAATATATGAAGGGGGATGATTATGGACAACCCTATATTTCTCCTAAACGTTCAAAGATATATCTTGATACAACTTAACTTCCAAGTGGCAGTAAGTGTTAGTACAAACAATAATAGTATTTACATCATCATTCTATTATTATCATATTATTTTATCATCATTTTTCTTTGCTTCTTCTCTTGAGAATCATGCAAAACATTCTTGAATCATACTAAAATATCATCTACACTAATTAATCAGCAAATTTTAAGTCCCCCCTCTTCGAACCATTAAGATTGACTTCTAGTACGTGAGAAATAAATCTAGTGAATTGTTTTTTTTTTCACCTGATATCATGTACAAGACTATTGTTGTCGAGAAAATAGCATTCTTGGAGAATAAATAGTAGTACGATACTATGTGGCAAAGCGAGGAATTGCTTCTTGCGATAAATTGAAATTCGATCAGCCAAGACGTTCTTTTTATAAATGATGCGAGCCATTTCTAAGAAGTGACTCTGGCTGATCATTTTATTTCATTTCCTTTTACGATCGTGCAAATGAATTTGGTTCATTTTTCCAGTACAGAGATTTATAAAGTCACCTTATATCAAATACCTTTCGCTTAATTAGAGAAAAAAATATTTTATTGATCAAACAAATTCATATGTGTAGGTAAGATTATCATAAAGTAAAATAGATTTAATGAGGTTTGGAATTTTTCCCGGGAAAAACATTTTCGCGTCTCTTTATTTAAAGGTAAGTCAATCAATTCAAATGAAGTACAGATACGTGTATAAATAGCTCTATTTTATTCATTATGTTTGAAAATTAAAGACAATTATATAAGAAATAGAAAAACTCACGACTAAAAAATATTATTTGTCCTACATTTCGCTAAATGTTTTACTCTTTGCAGTCATTATATTTCAACACTCTAACTGGAGTTATTTTCTCTGATATTCCGTCAATTTTTCTTTCAAAACTATCCATAAATTTGTTTATCTTTTAAGAATAGAAGATATAAATTAGTTTTTAGCTTCTTTAATAACCACGAAAAGAGTTTTTACCCGTAATATAAGTTTTTCCAGTCTCAAATGAAATAAAAAGAATACTTTATCAAGAAAACTTAGTGCAATAGCTAATTAAAAAATTTTATTTATCAGGATTTCAAAATATAATGTTCTAAGATTTAAAATTTATAATGCTAAAAAATAATAATGATAGCTATAAAAAATTATAATGTACGCATTTATGTAGTTTTTAATACTTCTACATTTTATTCTTCAAAAAAATATAATTAAAGCATCTTTTTTTACAATTTTAACTTTATTCCAACTAATATCAAAATCATCATTAAGAAAAAGTCAGCAAATCCTTTTCTGTGATTAATAAAGCAGAAATTTTTTCCCTTTTCTTCAAAAGACTGAATACATCCAAATTTTGAGCAAAATAATAAAAGAAGGCTTGCTTAGTAAAACGTACATAAATTCAACAAATCGGTTCTAGAATTTATAACTTAACATAGGACAGTTTTTTAAATTAACTAAAAAAAATATCAAAACTTCCTTTTTCGCGCCAAATGTAACAACCGGAATGGAAAAAATTACATTTTTTATTTTGTCTTGAATAATCCTTTCTTTTCTTTTCCGGCTTGCTAAAATCATTTACTCCAACGTCGGACCGGATCCATTCATCCGGACTTATCTAATCAGATTACATAATTAGGACGAAAGGGCTTTTAGTGATATTTATAAATGTAGTACACAATGCTACTTAGTCACAGAAAAGGACATTTCAGTTGAAATAGAAATAGTTGTGGGAAAGAAAAATCCGTTAAGAATTTTTTGCTCAACCTAGAAAAGATTTATTTTTATGTTTTCTACAAGTTTTCACTGCAGTGCAAATACAGTTATTTGCTGAAATTAAATATTACTCTCTTTCACGCATATTTATATACTCATTATAAAAAAAAGATAACACTAATAAGCAGTTTTTCAAAGTAACATAATATTCAAAGAGACATCATTAATTAGTTTTAAATGTCTGAAAAAACAATTAAATAAACATATTCTCTTAAGTAATCACTCATCGTGATATTTTTAGAGAAACTGCATCACTTTAACATTTCAGTTTCTTCGAATAAATTAAGCTAGTTTCTAAGGTTTTAATAAAGTATTATTTGAATATCAAACATGGACAGCTTTATTTATGTATTTATAAAATTTGAGAAATTTTAATGAAAAGCCACTTTTTAAAATTACTCAAAAGAGAGTTTATGTAAAGAAAAGAAAAATCAAGATTTCCAGATACTTAATATGTGGTTTCTGGGAATTGTGTCGCCATCTAGAAAAAAAATTGAAGAAGATTGCAAAGTTCATAACTGGAAACTATGATAAGGCACTAAGTCATTTTGGGAGAGATTTGGGTCTGTTAAAAATGATACCTTTAGAGAATAGTTCACTATAAAATAGTCTCCTCACAAAATATTTTATCACGAAAATAGACTCTTCACAAAACTCTTCTTTTGAAAATTTGAGTTGAAATTTTTAATTCCCAATTTTAAAAGGAAAACCCCCTGAAAAATATGTTTTTCTCTACTTTTTGCTCAAAAACAAGATTTTATTTTAACATATTCATAAAAACCCTATATAACCCTCTCAGAAGGAACGTTTTTCGACAATAATTGTTAATTAAAAAACTTTTACATTTTCAAGAAAACACGATCTTTCACCGAAAGCTCCCAACCAATTTATTCATAAATGAAACTTCGTTTTTTTACTTAAAATTAAACACATTTTTCAAATAATTGCATATTTATAAGTAAATATTTTTCAGAAAAATTTTTACAACCATCAATATTTTTTAAAAATAAATAAAATTTTTCTTTTTTTTCTTTCTTTTTTTTTCTTTTGCAAATGGATTTTTTTAAATTTGGTCAGAGAAATTGTGTAAGCAGAATTAAAGCTCAAGTAACTTTAAATTTCATTAAAATATGCTTAAAACTAATAGGATATTCATACATTAAAAAATATATTGATTTCATTTCTAAAAAACCTAAAAAGAGCTTAAATATTAAGACCCTGACAATATATTAAGAGCAAAAAGGGTGCTCCGTGAAGACCCTCACCCTTGTGAAAGATGAAGTAAAAAAAGTACACTAATTAGTGGTCGGAAATTAACATTAAAGCAAGGGGAAAAAAAGGGCTATCGAAGTTTAACAAACTGATGAAGGTGGAACTGAAAACCTTAAAACTGATACGCTGCTGGTAAACAAAGAGAAATTGAAATATGATTCTAACTACTACCTCATAGTTCCTAGGTTTGTTAAACTGATTTCTGATTTTCAGTCTCGCCTTCCTCAGTAGTGATTTGTTAGAATCCAATAGTTTTTGCGTTTGTTATGTTACGTGCTTAATATAGTTTTTTAAAGCTCTTTTGCCAAGAAAAATAAAAAAAGCCACAGTTTAAGTGGCTTTCACTTCAAAGCTATAATTTTCAGTTATATATGCCAACTTGCCGTAAAGAATCATGTAGGCTAATTATGAGGGCTTTAGATCTCACAAAAAACTAAAATATTTTAAAATTTATTAAAGTTATTAAAGTTATTAAGAGACCAATTTGTTGACATTTTTCCACTTAGATGAAAATTATCAAAATCAATGCTTTTTTCCTCATTTCTCATATTTTTTCATGAGCCCAGATAATACAGCTTTGGAGTAAGCTTATTAAAAAAAATAGACCACAAATCTTTTCATTTTCTCATATCTGTGGCCACCATATTGATGTTTTACGCCATTTTCAGAATAAACATTGATGGTGCTGACTGAAGATAAGCTAAATTTGGCCTAACAGTGATGTTGCAAACTCACAAAACTTATTAAAATGGCATATTATTTACAAACAAACAACAACATCGCATGCAATTGAAGAGCCTTCGAAACGCAACCTTAGATGATTAACTTGAAATCTCTGAAGAGTGTGCACTTTTTTTTTTCATTTTTGACAATCATTCTAAAAATATTAGCAAAATACGGTCATAACGGAAAGCTCAGCTTATTATAAATGCAATCAATCAATTTTATTTCTTCTTTTTTTTAACTAAAAACTAGCCAATATTTTTACATCCGTCAATTATTAAAAAAGTAGTTACTTTTAAAATATTATAAATTTCCAAATTACCTCGCTTTTATAAACATAAGCAATATTTTATAATTTTATATTATTACACTTGAAATGAAAAATGATTTCAATCTTTAAAAAATGTATGAATGGCTTTATGAAGAAAAATAGCTGTCAGAATGAAAGAAAATCCAAACGAAACGCTTTTTATTTATCAAAATCAAGATAAATCATCATTGGAGAGATTAGGATGAAGTGAAATCGTTTTTTTCTTCCTTATTTATAAACAATATCTCTGTAACTGGAAAAAAAAAACTTTATTCAATGGTTCATTTAATAGGATTAACTCTGAGGAAGATTTTATCTATTACAAAAACATAATACAAAAAAACTAATAGATAACTAATGACCAAACGGATAATGTGTTCTAAAGTATAAATTGTCCCTATTTGCGTTCTCAATTCTCCCTCTCCCCCCCCCCCCCAAAAATAATAATAATTCATTAAAGTGATATTTTATTTTTAAATAGATATGGTATTCTGAAAACTTTAAAATTTTTGTTTGAAAATATCTCATATTCGGCAGTAAATATGGAATATTAATTTTTCCGTCGAGTTTGATTTTAAATAAGATAGTTTTGAATAGGAAACGCATATTTGAAATAGATTAATACTGTTAAGGCATTTTATAAAGCTGATGTTAATTAATTCACTAAAACATGATCCAGAAATTCATAGTTTTCAGAAGTAACGGTTCCACGTTAAATCGATACTTTGAACCATTGCACGGTGCAAATTTCATGCAATATTAATTAGGTGTCAAACCGTAGGTACCATTCAAATTAAATCATAATACCATGTAGTCAAATTTGGGTTGTACGATAATATGGCTCAACTTTGCATTACATTAAGGATGCAGCAAATTTAAACGATATTATTTTTCAACTTTATCCAAAATTTTGAAGTTAAATATCATCTTTATTACTATTGAGCTCTACGATAAGTAATAAAGATGATATTTAACTTTAAAGATGAGTCTTTCATAATATTTGATTTTACATCCATTTCAAAAATATGAATATGTATTATTATATTATTTTGTACAATATAATAAAGTTGCTTTACAAAACAATAGATATTTCAGTAAATTAAATTTGAGTAAATAATATTGCAACGTTTTAAGCAGAAAAATATTTATCTTAGCATGTTTTCCACCTTTCGTCTTCAAAATATATTTTTATAATTTTGATTAAAAAAAACGCACATTCGAAAGCTCAAATCAATATTTGAACTGGAGAAAAATGTTATCGAAACCTTACAAACTTTCCACAAAGAAGGGGAGATAAGAGGATAAACACCTATTGTATTGCTAGAGATAATTGATAGAAAGGGAATAATTTTAAATATTTTTAAGGCCAATATGGAAATCAAATTGATCGTCAATGTGTTTTCTTCCACCTTGTTCAAAAGTTATTGGTCAAATTTAAATAGTGTTTATTTTTTCTAGCTTAAATAATTGTTCGAAACCTTTAATTAGCAGACTTTTTATTATTTAATTTTAACAAGAATTTTTTAAATGTATATCAGAGCTTTTCGATTACAGAATATCCACATGCCGATAATAATTCCGGTAAAATTACCCTACTGTAAGATAATGACATTTCTGATAAAAATATATATATATATATATATATATATATATATATATATATTATTTTGGTTTATAAAATCAAAATACACGATATTTAAACCATACATTTGGTAATTTTTCTGTTCATATGGTAATAATTTATAAGACATTTTGGATTTGAAAAATAAAATTCTCATTTTCTCATATTTAGCAACAAATACAAATCTCAAGAGTACATTTAACTGAATAAATATAGCTTTTAAACAATGCTCTAAGGCTTTATGATAAAATTACTAAATTTTACCACGTTTACCAAATTTTATCACATATTATAATCATATTTTATTGTAAATTACACTAAAATCATTACCAAAGCGCTTCGATAAAAATTACCGAGCTTTTTAGTGTTCATATAGAACCAGAGACACGGTAGATTTACCATAATCTGATAGTTTTGAGCACACTTTCTTTCTCAGTATTGTATCTTAAATTTTTTTACACATGTTGGCTTAATAATATGTACAAATATTTGACATAAAATCTCTGTAAGTTTAATATGTATAAATTTTATAAAATTCGTTTACCAATAAAGTTTCAAAGCATATAAAATATTACCATAGAATGTGTGTAAGTTTTATTATTGTAGTTTTAACATAATTTTAATAATACCATAAAACAATCATTTAATTAATATTAGTGTTGGCATTTCTGTTTATCGCAAAAACATAATATTCCATCACGCAAATATCGCAAAAAAAATCATGTTAGTTGATCCTATTCTTATTAGTCACGAAATCACCGAACGTAATTCTGTATTGAATAAATAATTATCTGAAAGATCACCTTTGTTAATTCCTTCTTTTATATCATTTATTGCATTTACCTTTATTATTTAGTTACTATTTATATGGCAAAAGCATTTATCATCAGCATTCTTAATTTAGAAACAATAAGACGATAATGGGTATGAGATAAAAACGTAGTAACATTTCCACGAACAATCGCTAATATTAGTGAATCCATTTTAATATTCCGATAGGTAATGCTTATTCCAACTTTCCTAGAAGTTTAGGTACAATATCACTTACAACATTCATTTTCTACAGATAAATTATTAGCTTCCAAGTATTCTAACTTCTATGTATCGCACAAACTTAAAACTTTATGTCAAAAAAATATTTTGAAAAATTTATATATCATATATAAATATATAATATTGTTGTAAAATTATATTTGTATCCATTTATTTAAAAAAATTTAATAACTATTTTGTTTATAGTATATTTTTTTAATCTATTTTTAGCATACTTCATTCAACAGTGATAAATTTTATTTTCTTAAGCTCTTAGTTTATAGGTTTTCTTTATAATCAATATACTATTTCAATAGTAAGTTAAAACAATTCAAAAATAAATTTCTAATTTTGATTTTCATATTAAAATTTACTGAAATAAAAAATTCTCATGCAAAAATGAAATTAAATTGTAATGAATACATATGTGTGGGATAGAATAATATTTTATGACATATTTTACTATGATTACGGACTTCGATTAGTCACTGGTTTTATTAGTTTTGATTTATGATACACTTCAATTAGTCACTTAGTTTTCCTTTGATTACTCACTAAAGAAAATAAACAACGCCTCTTAAAATGCTTTACAGTTTTAGAATATTTCGAGATAACCTAGTTAAACATTAAAAACATTTTGTCGAAAAAAACTGTTCACTTGAGATGAAGATTAGAGTTGTAATTTTATTTTCTATAGAAATTTTAAGCAGTAAAAGAAATGGGTACAAATTTCAAAACAGTTGCGCAGTCTGAAAAATGTGCAAATGTAAACCATTTTAACTGTTTATTTTGCTTCTATTAAATTGAATCAAGTGTAGATTTTTCTATTTTCCAAATTTATGAGAAGGAAAGTATTTTGAGGATAGTTTTCACACAACACCAAAATACCACTTGTTTCGAGTGAAAAAAAAAAGATGAACAAAATATCTGTACAAAAAATAAAGGTACTTTTCAATTTCTCCAAAAAAATTTGCATTTACTTGCATTCATAATTTTGCATTGGCGACAAGGAAAAGTACCGAAAATAATAAAAGTAAGAATGTGGTCTGAGTTAAACAGAAGGTTTCCATTAAAAGATATAAATTTTTCAATACGATTTCTATTCAGAGCCATGGTGGTTCAGAGGATCGAGCTTTCCCCTTCCAATGAGGTGAATCGGGTTCGAATCCCAGGATCAGCTGGTCGATACAAATTTCGCACCCGGCTCGGGGGGTTCTCGTGGTTTTCCTCTCCGTGTAACGCAAATGCGAGTTAGTTCCATTAAAAACGCTCTCCTCGAAGACAAATTTCTCCCAATACTTGATTCAGGAGTTACTTAGCTCTCTGGATTGGGTTCAAAATTACAAGGCTACTCCTTAGCCTTGTAAACATTTGTAGTCGTAAACTTAAAATTGAGTCTGCTGTTAGCAGACGGTTATGAAATAAAATACAATTTTCATCATTCCAAAAAAATATAGAATAATTTGTAAAAACAAAAGTCAGTGTTCTTAGCGTGGACAGAAAATTCACCAGATCTTAAATTCCATATCATCAAATGGCTTCTGAAGAAAAAACTTCTAACAGAACAGAAAATAGTATAACTTGTTTAATTATTCAAGTATGGTATTGATATGAAGAAATAGTCAAAAACTATAAAACGCTAGTATAATTTGTGCAAAAATCAATGAAACTTGTTCGTAAGGGAGAATATATTAAATATTATTTAAGAAAACATTTCATAATATTTCCAATAAACTGTTATTTTCCAAAATGTGTGCTTTGTTCTACTATAATCTAGCTACTTTACTAGCTGGTATAAATACACTATATATTTAAAGGCATGCTCTGCAAACTTACCCAACAGGCTTAGCTTAGTAAAGCAGAGTCTCAGAAATTGATAGCGATAATGGATTTTAAAGCAAATGCTAAGCAGAATATTCTCCTTTATGTATACAGTCACATCTATCATACAACAATAGACAACTTTCATCATATAGTAGTACCTACTAGTGGACTAATTTTAACACCATTCACCTGATTTATAAATAAGTATGTCGAGTAATTTAAGACGTGTTCTTGGCTTAATTAAACAGATAAAATATAGAAATTCAATAAAGATTTAATTACAGTTAATTAAATTATGTTATAATAATTGTCCTAGCCCAGAAACTGTGGCAGTTTTAAGCGAATAGGAGATCAAGTACAAAACAAAAAGTAAATATCATTTGTGTGTTTAGTGATGCGATCTGATTGAATAGTTTTAAATAAAAAATATTGCCAAAAACGTTTTCTTTGCTTATCAGATAACAGTTGAAGAGATTGATAACTTGAAAATACATTTACAGCTTAAAAATAAATTATTAAATCATAACTTCCAACATAAATTAAAATTTAATTTATTCCTTTAAATATTAATTATGATTAAATTATTATTTGATCAAGATTTCTTACATAATATAATGTTAATTTGGAATATGACTTCACCAATAATTTATTATCAGAGTATAACTCCTTTATCATGAAACTCCTGCTATGTATATACATAAATACATAGCATGAGTTTCATATCAGCAACAAATTAGAATTTTCAAAAATATAACACGTATTTCAATTAAAGAAATCTCAGATGGAATAGCGTGGAAAAAAGCTTTAAGTAAGTTTTAATTTTCTAATTGTGGTGGCTCATTACACCAATGTTATTACCCGAATACCAAATTACATTCTTTTAAAATATATCCGCTTATTTAATATGGAACGATTTTAATAAATTTTGCTGCTGTAAAGTCCGTAAATGATTGGCACAATTCTAAAAAAGCTCACAAAGCAAAAAAGTATTTTAAAGATTTTTTTACAAAGATAAAAAAAAAGCCAATCTATAACAGTCGCATGTATTTCTGCATGAGCCATGGTGGCCCCGGCGATAGAGCCATCGCCACCCACTGAGGTGTCACTGGCTCGAATCCCAGCAGTGGCTGGTTTGTATGAATTCTGCTCGTAAAATATCCTCAGTGGTAAACGGTTCATGGGCTAGAATCTCTTGACATCAAGCTAACAGTGGGAGGTTTTCGTGGTTTTCCTCTCCATGTAATGCAAATGCGGATTAGTTCCGTAACAAAGTCCACTATGAAGACTTTCTCCTAGTGCTTTATCCAAGAGTTTCCTTGTCAGCTGGATAGGGCTCAAAATTACGAGGCTACGCGATTGAACATTGATAATCATAAACTCAGAATTGGGTCGATTGCTGAACACCAAATATAAAATAAAGTGTGTTTCTATATTTAATTTAAATTAATTCAATTATGATCAATTTCTAATAAGTACTTTTCTGATCTCTTCAGTTTTATTCGACTAACAATTAGTTTTAACTGACGGGTTATTTGTGAGCCTTTTAATCCCATCTCTTCTGTGAGCTATAATCTCGATGATGATTAGTCAGATTTGTGTAACAATCCTTAATGTCAAATTTTTACCTTTTTTAGCAAGGATTCTAAGAATGTATATCAAGGTCAGTAATTACGGAACACTTTGCCTAAAGTAAAATAAAATATTTTATAAATAAGATTGTTAACTTATATTATCTTTAATCTTATTTCAAAATTAAGATTTTCTTTTACTATTTATAACAAAACTGCACATTAAAGCTAATGTAACTGTGATTTCAATTATTAATTGAACAACTAATAGTAGAGTAATATAACTCTTTTAAAGAAATTTAAAATAATCTATCCAAATGTATAGGCTCCTTGAACTTAAATAAAATATATTCATTAAACGTTATCTAATTTAAAATTTTATTTCATTGAATGATTAACAAAATCTTCTTTATTCAAAGGAGTAGTGAAATGAATCTACAATGAATTTTCGGAAACTTCAGAGCAAACTCATTTAGGGAACTGGTTATTTCAATAAACTTAATGAAACAGTTGAGATAACTAAAGACGAGAGAGAGAAGAGCCCAATCTGGATTACAATTAAGACTGGGCAGTTAATTACTTGTATTTCAACGGTATAACTTTAATCCCGAATATAAATGAGAATATTGGAAAATGCTTAAATAGTTAAATGATTTAAACTTTTCTAACAACTAATTAAGCTTTTTTAATGAAAGATTATTTATAATGCAAATAGTTTTTTCCTCTACAAACGTCTCCTTTCTTACATTAATCGAAATTCAAGTTAATTTTTATTTTTTTTAATTAAACAATTTAACTGCTTCGGAACCTTTTGCTATCGCAGCGAAATCAAAAACCTGAAGAATTGAAAAACAAAGTTCCTATGTTCCATTTAAGGCTGTTAATATTGTTTTTCGAAGGCTTTGTCATCATATGAAATTATGATTTTTTTGCGAATAATATGCTGTTTTCATAACAGTTGTGAATTTGAAACAGCTACTCTATGACTATTAAGACAAGTTTAGCCTATCTAAAAGCTATCGCTTGTCTATGCTTATTATGAAAATGGTGCAAAACGTCAACATGGTGTAAAACTACAGTTTTGTGGAAAGGAAAAGTGTTTGTGGTCTAATTTTTTAATATTTAAAAACTTACTCAAATGCTGCATTATCTGGTCTCATAAAATTTTGCAAAAACTGAGAATAAAAACAGAGATTTCGATAATTTTAATTTAGGCGAGAAAATTTCGTCAAGTAGGCGATTTTTAAGAAAGTCTAATAACTCTTAAAATACTTAAACTAGTCATCAGTTCTAAAACCCAGATAATTCTTCGCGACAAGATGATATATAGCTTAAAATTATTCTTTTTCTTCAAGTGTAAGGCACTTAAACAGTGGCTTTTTCATTTTCCTTGGCAGCAGAAGTTTTAGTTAAAGCATCTTTTTTTGCCATTTACTTATTTTTTAAATATTTTAAAATGCCTATTATTCAATGTTCAAAGTCTGGAGCAATATGACCGATAGTATTATTTTGAAATAGGATATTTTTACTTTTCATCAAAAAAGTTCATCAAAATTCGATTTCTTAAGAACTATTTAACCAATTTTACTCAGTTTTGTGTTTTGCCATGTAAAATTATGTTATGTAAAATGATGTAAAAAACTGTATATCGTACCATTCGAAATTTTTTCGACCTTTTTTGAATAAAGTTATAAAAAATAATAAATATTTACTAAAAGTAATTTTTGCAAGGAATCATCTTTGGAAAAAAGAATTTAATTATTGTGTGCAAAAAAACTTTTAATTCGCAAAAAAAGTTCTAAAGATACAGCGAAATACGCAGCGAATACGAAGTACAATTAACATTAAGGGATCCAAGCTTTGGAGCGCTCTACTGGCCAAACTATTGGAACCATATTTTCCAGATTACTGCTACACCCTATATTTTGGGGTCAGAAATTCGAATCCGTCGAAAAAAGTATGTATATCCAGAGAACGTTCATTTTTGTGTCTCATTTCGTAACTTAAAATATCGCCTGCACTAATTAATTAACATATTAATGTCACCTTAAAGATTGAGTTCTGGAACATGAAGATCCGATCATTAAATCTAAAGTTATTCAGAGTGGTTCGTTTTTTTCCACTGTACATCAAAAATACAGGAAGCAAAATAATTTCACAAATTTTACTCATTCAAAAATTCAACAGTAAGGGCAATTAATTTTGAATGAACTTTTCAAAGACTTATTCTAATTGAAATAGGATGATAAATATAACAATTAGAATAGCTATTATAAATGAATTTCATTTTGAAACTACAATAAGAATTACTTTAAAGTTTTGAGACAAATAACAAAATTAAATCGGCATTGTAAATACAAACACTTCCTCTGAGCATTTTCGGATGACGTATTTTTAACTAAACAATGGGAATTCACTAAAGAATTAATCAACTAATCAAAAACGAAAGAGGTTCTTTTCTGACATTAGATGACTTTAAATTGTAATTAGGTAACATCCGATTAAACAAGAATTATATAACAGTAAAAGAAGGGAAAGTATTTAATTTCCGTTCTTTAATTAAATAAGCATTTTGTTAGTAATCCTAGTTCATTAAAGTCTCGTTATTTTTCTTAAAAAATATTACAATTTAATAATGTTATCAAATTACCTGATAACTACCATGTAAGTTTATGTTTCCTTTTTTAATTTTAAATTTAATGAATTTATATTTATTTTACATGCAGGATGTTTTGTAATGACAGACTTAATGCATGGTTTAAGAATCCTTTGTTGAGAAGGAATTCAAAAGGTCCCAATAGGGGTCCCAAAATAGTTTTTAAGCGTGGTAAAAACAAATATACTATCGATATGTTGCGAATAACTACGGAGAAAAGCGGAACTCGAAAGATCAAAACCTGTTTAATTAAAGAAGGGAATCAGTAGAAAGGCAATTATCAAAAACACATTCATGTCTCGTGGGGCAATAAAATTGGTTTTGATTTTTTGTTCCTTCCTCCTTAGTGATTCAACAGATTTTGATAGCATTTTTGTGCTTTCCTCACTTGAATATGAATTTGTGATGTCTAAGTGCTTCCCTTTTGACTCCATTTACAACTGGAGTTCATTTCGATTCGAGCTTATGAAAATGATTACTAGACACCCTACATAAAAATGTCTAAAAAAATATTCAATTAATGAAAAATAGATGAGAAAATTTTACTAGAGACACTCTAAAGATTCATTGTAATGATATGTGAGGCTAAATCTTTAAAAAGTACCCCAAAATACTTTTTTAACCATTACTAAAGAAAGAACTCTTAAGAAAAAGCAGTCACTGCTAAGACACATTTATTTATTTTTTATCCATGGCTATATTAAGCAAAAACTTTCTGGGTCATCACTTTTCGGTATAATATCAAAAACTTTAGTTATTACTTTAAAAACACAGTCCAAAAAAATAATTATTTTTAAAATTAAAATCAAATTGGGAAATAAAGTAATTGATTTCTTCAAAAATAGAGAGAGAAAAACTAGATTTTTTAAAAAATAAAATATTAGAAAATGGTCTCTAAAATATCGGGACTACTGTGCATGGTGTATGCATATCCGCCTTAATTCTATTGGTCTATTTCGAAAAATCAAATCACTTAAGTGAATCAAATGTTTAATCAAACTTCTTCCTTCGAAAAAATCAGATTGCTCGAATCGCTTTTGTTTTAAAAAGTTTTGTCTGATATTTATTCAGTATATGAAGTACTTAGAATATTTTTTGGTAACATTCAGTCAGCTAATTAATTAAAAATAAATTCTTCGTCTTATTCCCTTTCTTTCATTAAAACTTTCAAATAATTAGCATAAAAAAAGTATGTAAATAACAAATAAAAGCTTTAAAAGTTTATATCTAAGAATTCAAGTAGAATTTTTTTACATTTCATTCATATCTCAACATCCCACATGGCGAAATGAAACTTCTGGCTTCTACCTATATTTTTGATTCTACTCATATTTCGTCACCCAATATTAACACGATTCCGGAAAACATTACATTTTAGCTTTATTTCCTGGAAGTTACTTGTTTCGCTTTCCTTTTAATCAACTTTTGATTAAACACATGAGAAGATCAAATAACTACGATCCGAAGAAAAACTCCGTAAATTGTAATCATCTATCTTTCATTACCCCTTACCCTCTATATAAATGAATTTATGTTAAGTGTTGAACCTGAAGTATAAACACGGCAGCTATAGACAGTTCTATCAGCGAGTTACGCAGCATAATCAATCTCGTCCTTCTTGTTTGAAAATCTCTTTGCCGATCATCCACAAACAAACAATGACACTGAAATGAAGCAATGCGAATTTCATTGCATCTTGGCAAAGGTACAACAAGGTCGATTCTCAGCGTGCTCAACGATGATAATCTTTCCCTCCCACAGACTAAGTAGTACTCTTCCTGAATACCAATACCACGAATATGACGTTTGTTTTTCACTTAGGACACTTTCCAAAAATATTTGTCTCTCTAATTCAAATAGTTTCTTCGCTTTTAATGTCTTTTCTACGATTTTGTATGAAATTCATTTTCAAATAAACCTTTATTATATTTATTATCTTGATTATTAAATGATTGAAAAATGTATTTGAATTCGCGAGACTGATATTAAAATAAGACATGATTAATTAAGTATTTATTTAAAAAGCAAGAAGAAAAAAACTTTTCTTACTTAAATGAATCATTATTATTACTGTTTCTATTACTTTAATAAAATAAAAATTACTTTTTGAATGTATTTTTCTATTATAAACACTGCTATTTATTGCGCATATGGGATGATGTTCAGAAATAATGGAGTGATGTTCAGGAATGTGAACATATGGAATGATGTTCAGGAATGATTTTTCCATATTTCTTTCATAAATTAGCAAACAAATTTTAAAAGATTTCGCATCTTCTTATGTCACTAGTGCACTGCATCCGAACGCAAAAATGAATAAAAGAACTGTTAATAAACAAAAACTGGAAGAAAAAAAATAATCGAGAATTTTTTTTTTCATAAAGCTTAAAAAACATTCAAAATAAGAAGAAAATTTACTAGAATCCTGTGTAAAATCCAGGTAAACGTTTGTAAAAAGGGTACCAGATCGGACACAAGAGATTGGAGACAAAATTAAGTGATATTCTTATAATTAAGGTCGTTAAGGGATAGGGCCCTAAAAACAAGACTAGGTACTTGGTCATGATTGGGTGCTGTATATATGTAATAAATAATTAAAAGACAAGTTTACAGACGATAAACCATGACAGTTCACATGTCCAATAATACAAAAAAACGTAATATCAGTATTGTTACCGTTCTTGTATTGTAAAGACATTTTTAATATTGTATGGTAAAGACATTTCTTTAATAGTGAGAGATATTTTCCTTTCTTTTACCAAACACTCTGAAGCATAAACTAATGAATTCAATATCTCCATGCAATCTCTCTCATTTTTGAGTAATATATTCTTCAATTAAAAAAAAAAGACACGCTATCCTTTCCATTGCATCAAGTACACAAGCCTGCATATGTATCTAAACCAAATTTATTTATTTTTTTTGTTACTCATACAGAGTTACTGGGGAATTCGTAGTCCTGGTCATGAACTTAAGTTGGGAAACGGGGCCACGAAGCAGTTCGTATCCCATCCAACCTGAAATAGTTTAGCAGTGAGATAAGAAACAGTTTGAAGTATGTCACAAGTGAGAGTGTATTCGTATTCAGGGAAGGGGGGATTCGAGAACCATGTAAAACGAATAATTAAAAAAAATTACAATTCCAAATAAATATTAATTATTAAGCATACATATGCCGACCTGTGTGCTGATTGCAAAATATTATTTATCATAAATCTTTTTCTAGTTTGGAGACAGATAGCTCAAGTAAGAGAAAGACTTTACAAAGATACATCGATTGTAGCGTGAAAGTATCGTGTTCAAATCCCACCGTATCATCGGATAAGTCTTTGTGATTTCCTTTTCTATCTGTTCTTGTGCTATCTATTCTTCGGCTTTACAAGGGCTCATCGGCCGGACTTTTTCAGGAGCAAAGAAACATGCATATGTATGTGTAACAATAAGTAAATATAAATAAATGGAGGAATCCATTCTTGGAGGTGGGATTCGTACGCTCAAATTTAAGGATGATAGGAAAGCCGGTTTCAGTTCAGCCATGCCAAGACATTTGCATTTTGACAAATATATTTCTTTTAGTTGTGAAATATGATAGATGTGAGGTTATAGCTTACATAGAAATAAAAACAGCTAAGCAAAGTTAACAAGCGTTTACTAAATGAAATAAAGTTTATCAAGCTGAAAAATTTTGCGTTACCTCAAACTATGCCTAGTGCTGTTGAAATTACCCCAACTCTTTTGGAAAATTTACTAAATTTCACCTCATTTATTACCAAACAGTGTGCTAACAAATTGACGTTTTCCTTTTACTTTTACCAAAAGTCATGACCAAAGCACTGAGGTAAAAATAATCTTAATTTTTAATGCTGCCGTAGAGTCAGAAAACACGGTAAATTTTTACTATATTCTCGTAGTTTTGACCATCCTTCATTTTAGTGTAGGTTTCCTAAACTTGTAAAAAAATTTTTAAAAAAAACTGTAATAGACTTATAAAAAGTGCAAAAACTTATCATTAATGCGTTATCTTTTAATTTAATACTTATCAGAACATAAAACTAACATTTTAAAGCAATATTTATTTCTTTAGCACATAATTTTTATAATTTCAACAATAATGTTCAACAAAAATTATCTAAAACACGAAAAAAGTGTTTCTGTTCAATAATTACTTGACAGTTCGTTTATCCATGTCTAAAGTATCTCAATTTGTCGATAAAATTTTGTTGATATAAGCAGTGGTCGTTAAGTTAGCTGAAAGAGTCACCACAAAATCTGACAGAGCATGAAATCGTTACGTTGAAACAAAGCCAAAAAGCAGCGACAGTTGCCAGAGAGACAGAAAAAAAAATTTCCGTCAAAACATTTTTGTAATTAGTTTAGCACAATGCCCTTTGCATGTTCATTATATAATAAAGCTGAATTCATATAAATATTTTGAACTAAATTTAAAACTTCATGAAAAGTATGAAAGAAAAATTGGACACAAATGAAGAAATAAATAATGAAAGTAAATTTCTGTTATCACTTTGCACCTGATGTTAATATTTTATTAATCTTTGCATATGAACAATGCGTTATTTCATATGTAATCACATATGGATTACGTAATAAATATAATATGTAATAAATTCATATCTAATAAATGATGAAAGGAAATTTTTTATCGCTTTACTCGTAATATAAATATCTTCTTAATCTCGACATATGAATAATGCGTTATTTTATATTTAATCATCATTCATAAAATAATGCATTTTTCATATGCAGAGATTTAGAAAACATTTATATTACGTGTAAAACGATAAAGAAAAAATAACTTTATCATTTATTTCTTCATTTCCTTATTAATGTATGTATACGAAAAGTAGAAAAAAAAATTTAATAAGAAATATTTTGAAAAGTAATCATCAATAATCATTAGCTTATAAAAATAATAAATCCTTTTTAAAGACAATTTTAATTATATTGGATAAATAAAAATTCACTAATCCGTTAAAATTATATTTTAATGAATTTAAAAACTAATGTTACAACATTTTTTAAGTTTTTTTAAAGACCCCATTTAGGAAATAATCGGTCTTTTTTTATTTTAGACGGAAAAGTATTTTGTAGTAATTTAAGAAAATATTAAAGAAAGTATCTCAGGAATAATTTATCCACTATTGAAATATTTCACCACTTAAGTTATATTGAAAATCTTAATTCCTTTAATATTACCAAATTAAAAAAATATGGGACATTAAAATATTTTTGAAATATGAAAAAAAAATTTTGATGTTCCTTACTTTATGATTATGACTAAATGTCATCTTAAATAATATTTTCTAACTTAAAAAGAAGTGTTTGTAGACACTTAAAATTTATCTTTTACCTAATTCATACAATATTTCTTGCAAACGCTTATTGAAACAACTACTTGCATTTAAAAAATGAATCAAAGCCTTCCAGTTTGTACAAAAAAACATTGATTTATAGGTTTCTGCTAATGTTAAGATAATGGTTGAAAATTGATTGAAGACATACGTTTTTCTTCTTAGAGGGAAAGTTCATTTTACCGCCAATCTATAACTTCTGTAGTGTATCATAAAACAGAACACCGGAAAAAAGAAATTAGTTCTCTCATTTGAATTTTGAGTTAATTTTTAACTGATATTTTTGATTTAAAACAAATAAATTTTAATCAAATTAAAAACGATTTAAACAAAAAATATTTTCAATTACCGGGACAATTTGTAGGGTAAGATACTTAAAATGAGAGATACATTGACCTAGCAAGCTCTTAAAATGAATCAAAAGAAGAAACAGTTATTTTATGCTGTTTGAGTTAAATAAATTATCAGAGCGAGAAACAATGTATTTTAAAATTCAAAGTCGTCCAAGAAGAAATAGTTGCCTAGTTTTTGTTTAAAATTCATATTCTGTATAACATTATATAGATAAAAAATAAGTGCCCAAAAATGATTGATAATTTTAAAACCAAAAAGATAAAAGTAGAACGGAGGATGCGGTGCGCGGTTCGTTTTTTTGCTGCATGTAAGACCATTATAACTTAAACATTTGCAAGGGTGTATTTTAGTTTTCTTCTCAGACTGCGCAATTTCATTGTTGCAAAGAGTCGTTAATTTGAAAATTATGCTTCATAATTTTTCTCATCTAACAGTACTATCGTTTGATAAGCTTTGTAAATAATCATAAAACTTATTGAGAACAAATTACTTGTATCTTAAACAAAACGCAGCAAATCATGCATTTCTATTCGTTTTCCGGTTTTAAATTCAGAGACTTGGGGAGTTTTGCTTTTTTAAAAAGCGTTTTACTATTGTAGTAAATATGAAAATAAATTTGTTATTAGGAAGATATAACCATTTTTAACACATAAAATAATCAAGTCGTTTAAAACCTCTTGAATATAGTTTCATATTCTTGAATATAGTAAGTCTAAGCTTGTTTTTATAATACATTTGACATCAAACGCCTATTTCATATCTTGAAAAGCCATTTTTCAAACTTCAGAAAACAAAAATTAAAAACTAATTTTTTTCCATGAAATCATACCGAATTTCCCGAAAACAATACTGAAATTCCATCACTCGGCTGCTTACTTTTTTTAACGATTTATTGAATCAACCTGAAATCGATAGCTTTTCGATTAAAGTTAACCAACATAACATTAAAATAATTAATGAGACGTTATCGGTTTCCTTTACACACAGCTAAAAACAGTTTGCGTGATTCTACACTGAAGCATTTTCGAATGATACCATGTCAAGAATTAACGAGTTTCACAAACTGTATTAGCATCTTGTGACAAGATCGAAATTTATAATCCTCACCACAAATAGCTCTGACTATTGTCAGGGAATAAAATCCACAATTCGCGAATTCGATAATATATACGAGCATTATCTTCCGATGTTAAATAGTTAAACATCTACATTCATATTTTCTGCAAATATTAAAATACTAATGACTGTCATATTTTACACAACTATGGAGGAATAATAGTTTGTTAGATAAAAAATATCTTCGAATATCTTATTTAATTTAAGAGAAAATTTTTAAATGGATCATCAGGAAGAAGTCGAAACATTTATAAACTCATTCTCAAGAAAATTTTTTTGTTTTTTTTTTCTCTTATCAAATTATTATATTTGAATGAAGTAAGGTATATAAGGACACTTATTAATTTTATAATTTCTTTATTCTTAAAAATCAATATCGCATCAATATCCTTTACACCAGGATTTGAGCTATGGACTTTACTTTGAAACTAGATGGCATTGCTGTACTCCCTACACTGCATGAAAAGCAGCAATGACTTTTCAATATTTGTTGTAAAAATGTCCAATTATATTGGCGTTAAGCATTAGAGATTTTTTAAAAATTAAATTTGCAAACATGTAAAAATGACATCGCAAACTAATTACCGTAAAACGTACGAAATGAAATCACATTTTAAATAAGTAAAATACGGAGAAAGATAATTTTTAAGCCGCAGGGAGGTTACAGTTTGCCAATAACTTTGTTTCAAAAAGAGACTTATGCGATAAATGATTTAATTGTAAGTTGCATTTGTTGTATTGTCTGAAATAGGCTGGTTAGACTTTCTCAGACAATATAACAAATGCTATTGCAGTTTATCTGAATGACGAATAAACTTCTTATATATTTTGAAAATCAGTTTCAAAATGTCTGTTATAACATTCAAATGGAAAAGTCTCTTTATTTTCAAACATTATAACATAATAATATTAACAAAAGCTACTAATAAAATAAATACCCGTATAGTAAAAGCATAAAAACTCTGAACATTATTTTAAATGGTAGAGAAAACGAAGAAAAGGGATAACTTCTTTAAAGTATACAAGAATTTTTTTTCCATTGTTATTCAAAACAACTAAAAAGAAATTAAAATCAGAGAAGTCGTATAAACTTTATCAGCGAAAGAGAATTTTCTTTATCTACGAATAAGAATTGTAAACGTTATCGTCTCTTTATCTATTTTGACAATTAAGGAAAAGAGCAGAATGTAAAGAAAAACATTTCATCCGAAAAATTAGTCGAGTTCCTTAAAACAACCAAGTTACTCGTTCTTTTCTTCTTCAAACAGAAAGTTTTAACTGTTTACTTTTTCCGCGTATCTGCTCTGGGTACATTTAGCCTGATTAAAGTGCTCCAAACTTTGACACACGTCTTTTAAAAAAGAACATTGTTCTATTGTTTGATATTCCACTTTTGTCCATAACTGAAGATGATTGCTGAGGGAAAATAATTTGACTTTCAATTATTTAATTTAAAGATGACATAGCGTGTGAACAGAAGAAAAAAATCAGTTGTAAGTTAACAAAAATACTAGTAGTTTGTTTCAATAAATATACGCATAGAATAGGAAGGGTCTATCAAGAATTTTTTCTATAAGGTCCTGTTTTTGTTAACTTGGGAAAAAATTTCACATAATTTTGGGAATTAAAAATTAACGCTAAATCGGGTTCTTGTAGACATGATCCTTTTTTTGATGAATGTTTGAAAAAGGCCCAATTTTACGAGTTTTGACAATTAAAAAATTGAGTTCATAAAAAGGTTTTTATCATTTAAATAAGTTATTAACATTATTCAGAGAGCCGAGATAGCCTGGTTGGTAGGGCATTGAGCCCAAGTCCAAGAGGTCGCGAATTCGATCCCCATAACAGATTAATACCTCTTTGAGTACTGGATCGGAGATTGATCCTGCTCTTGTTCTGTTGAAAATTACGATCTGCGGATGAATGGTGTGTGAATCAGTCCTTCCTGTAAAACGGGCTGTGACGTATGTGGGAGGCAGAAGTTAAATTTTTAGCCATAAGTGACTTCACTGGAAAACAATAAGAAGCGCACGCCCTTGGCTTAATAGGCTTGTCAGTACTGCCAACGGCATGCTTCTCTCCCATCACACATGAAAAGCAAAGCAGTCACAAGAATTTTATGAAGCATTCATTTTTAAAATTAAAAGTATTATTAAAGGTCTGTTTTTAAAATGGTAATTATTCTGAAACATCTGCTTATGAAATAAAAAATATTGTGCAGGGTCAGTTTTAAGACAAAATGACGGACCCAAGCTTCTTCTAAACAGATTCTCATACAGTAATGATAATTCTCAAAAGATCAAGAACTTATAATTTCAAATTGTCACTTTAAATTTCACATAAAAGAATAAGTAGTTCTCAAATCTAGTTATGAAGGAGTGACACACGAAAGCAGTAGTAGATATTAGTAGTAGGAGTTCTTCGCGAGAATTGAATTTTATTCATTTTTATATTAATTTACTATTGCATTTATTTTTTCATTTATTTACTTATTTAATACTTTTTTTTAGGATTTTCAAGTATTAAATGCATTTTTCTTCCCCTTTTTCCATCAAAACATCGGGATGAATGAACAAAAAAAGAACATTTTTGTTTAGCTTTTGTCATCTTGACTTTCAATATGACTTTTTTTAAAAAAAAAATTAAAAAAAACATACATATTTTCTTGCTTTACATAAATATATGCGTGTAATACTATTATATTATTGGAGTTATATATTTACGTAAGTGCTTTAATTAATGTTATATAATATAATATTTTATGCATTAAATTATATTATATTTAATATTTTTTTATACAAACAGTTTCGTGAATCTGGCTTTAAATTTTAAAATTAACGTAAATTTCTCTATTTTCT
The DNA here is from genome assembly GCF_982258835.1 of Parasteatoda tepidariorum. Taxonomy (NCBI): domain Eukaryota; kingdom Metazoa; phylum Arthropoda; class Arachnida; order Araneae; family Theridiidae; genus Parasteatoda; species Parasteatoda tepidariorum. Next base: position 66,212,576 of record NC_141757.1, on the reverse strand, counting down.
ATAAGATTTTCCATACAAACTATATCTTGTAGAATTTCCTTTTGGGCAAATCAAGTGTTGAGTCTGAATAAATTAAATATAACCATATATTTAAAAATAAAGGTAATGCGATAACTTGAAATGAATCTCAATTCTTTTCAAGATATTCGGGTAATTAGTACTAGTATATTAATACTAATTATCGAGCACAGCGGAAGATTGTTCTCAGTAAATTTTTACAGAGAATTTCAGAACAGAAAAATCCAAGCTTACATTCGTGGCTAAGTCATTTATCAACGCGTTTATTTTTATTGATTGCCAATCTATGTCTTTTAAAACTTTGTCTCATTACGTAGTCTGTTAGACTAATTAATTTCAAATTAAGAGCATTAGATGATGATCATTATGTGTTTTATAAGATTTTTCTTTTCTTAATCTTACTGTTTTTTTCTATTAAATAAAAGTGATGAAAAAGAATTACAAATTTAATTACCAAAATTAAAAATAATTCTTTACTAACCTCGTTAATTAAATATAGTTTTTAAAGAAAATAACAAATTCGGTTTTTAATTACCAAGCTTTTCGGGAGAGAAAAAAGCGCAACTTGATGCACCTTTCAAGCGCATAAAGAAAGAAAAAATTTTCGGTGTTAAGTTGGAGAAAAGAAAAATGATCTAAGCTGGTTGAAATCTTCCAGCAGAGGTGTGGCGCCTGTCATCAGCAGGAAGCAGTAATGATCGGTACCGCCCGACGGATATTGCGATAACGTCCGATATCCACTTTAGGATAATGCGCGAAAACTTAAAGAAATTCTGTATCTGCTATCAGTTTTCAACCATGAAAATGTATTTTATGACACATTATTTTTCTTCACCCTATCAAAAATCTGTAAAGAATCAGTAAATGCTGTTATTAATCTTACTATAATTTACCAAACCAAATATTTGAATTTTCAAAAAATTAAAATGATGATCGCGGTAAATTCTATTAGCGGTAAATTCTATTCGAAAATAATGCATGATATCGGTTGTAGTTTTTTACTTTCACTTGTAAATTTATGAATCATGAATATTTTTTCGATTATTCTACTTAATTTAACGGTTATAAAATGTTATAATAAAAACATATTAAAAAATACGGCGTTTAGCACACTCCTTACTCACAAAGTAATTAAAAAATAATTTTAAAGCAAATAATAAAACTTAAAGAAGTTTTTTTTTAAAAAAATCATGTCATAAAAATTAAAAACACACAAAAATCCTGAAAAATAAGATAATTTTTGAGAGAAAAACATCAAAATCAAAACATCTTGAGTAAAAGTACCAGAAGGTGGAGGAATATACCCTTAATTCTAATTTAGATGATTTTGTTTTTATCCAATCCAATTTTTTTTTTAAAAATGGATTCTTTTTATTCCCATTACATTTAACAAAATTGTTTTGAGCATTTTCTTGGTTTAGAGAAAGATTCATTTCACTCACTTATAAGTTGAATTACATTCACGTAAATATTTCCTCATAAAATTAATTTTTTGAATACTGAACTTCTTAACGTAAACGTGCTTGCACTAATAAAGCATTTCTCTTTGAAAAAGGCATTATAGGGAAAATGCAATCGAATTTCATACATGTTGACAATGAATGGCATACTTTTTACATTACAATTAATAACTTTACATTTGCTCATTTGTTTTTTAATACTTTTTAAAGTTATATTCGCCATCATAGAAACTCAGTAAACTTATTGATATTCTTTTCACCCATTTTTAAAGTAACGTTATTCGTAATCGAGATAATACAATTTACTTCCTGAATTTAATATAAATTCTGCTATTTCAGTATTCCATTTCTGCATAATTTCAATGATACGAATACTTCGTTCCGAAACCACGAGCGCATTTACTTGAATTTAGAATTGCTTAAGCATTACATAATTTTACCAGATAATAATATCTTCATAAATTTAAGCTTACTAAATCCAAAAAAAAAATTTGATTTTTATATCTTGACTTGTTTTTAGCTTAAGAGCATTAAATGCTTTTTATTTATACTTATTACTACATGTATTTAATTAAAATTGAAGTAAACATTTGCTGTTTTCTCAAATAATTTTGCAGAAATCTTTATTTGCTGCACCACCACATGAGGCACAATGCATAATTTTCAATACTTTAAAAAAAAGATTCTATTTGAGTCGTCTATCAATAATTTTTAACTCTTTCAAGCCTAACCGTAACGAAAGGCTCCAATCTAATAACTATTTTATATTTTGCTTAAAATCAATATTTTTAATAAAGCATATTTGATAGGAAATTAAGATTATGTAATGCTTTTGGAAGACTTCAATTATTTGAAAAATACAAATAGGAAATTTCATACCTGCGTAAGGTATATCTGAAACATTACGTACTTTTAAATCAACCGGAATACCTAAAAGGGGGGCTATTCTCATTTTTTCTTAGCCTGATTACAAACAGTTAGAAATTCTACCACAAATTAATTCATCCTGTATAATAAGTCAAACAAAGGTGAATCGCTAAATTACTTTTCATCGAAAGATCTGATTACACTGCATTGAAATTTATGTTTCAAACTTTAAATTTACTGGTTAACATACTTTAAATTTACTGGTTAACTAGTGCTATCTATCAATTAAATTGCACAAAAACGTTCTTCCTCTGAGAGAACATAAATTTTTCCTACGTATCCCTTTTAAATAATTTCAAAATTTATGTGGTTTTTGTAATATCTTTGCAACTATATACGTAAATCGAAACTTCTTACCCCAAAAATGGTTTACTCAAAGATAAATGCATACGAAAATAATTTTTAACAGTTATTTATTAGTTTTATTTAAAAAATTATTATTAAAAAATAATTAAAAAATTTTCACAATAAAATAATTTGTATGAATTTTTACTGTTGTAGTGATTAGTATGTATATTTTCAACAATATTATAAATCAAATACATTTAAATAAGGGATATTTAAAAAAATTTAGACGTCTTTAATTAAAAAGTGCATATAATACATTTTAAAACATTGCATAATACATACGATATGAGGCAAATACTTTTTTATTCATTTTAATTGCCATTTTTGCTATGTTTTGACTGATTCATTATAATTTTAATAAACAACTTCATATAGTTCATTATATTTTTCGAAACTGTAGTTTCTTTTTTATACCTTGATTTCATTGTTATATACAATTTATTTTATAAATTTTATGGATACGTGTTGTAGTTTCATACTTTAATTAGCTTTATATTTTATTATTAATGGTTTTAGTTTTCAAAATATCATTAAAATTTTAAAAAATTATAAACAAATTCTAAAAATAAAATTAATTTATTGAATTAATATTTTTCGTTGAATGAACTTTCATGTTCGCAAAATAATGTTTAATTATTTAATAACAATTGAAGAACTATTTTAAGAAATGATAGTAATAATTCACTATTTTTTGGAACATGGTACTTAAACATTAAATTATTTCTTACTATTATTCCCTACAAAATTCACGAACACATCTCATTGTTGATGTATGAAGATCATGATGTTTCTCATCAAGCATGCCAAAAAAAACTATTATGTGTTATTTGAGAACATGGCCAATCCTTAAATTGTACAAATCGCTTCAATTTAAAACAGTATATCACAGAATACCATAAAATATCACAGACATTTAGAACTATCTACAATATTACAACATACTGTAAGATTCACTTTATGATGCTTAAAATATTTTTGCATTATGTGAGTATCATTTCAATGAAATATGTTCTATTTTACTACTTAAAAGAAACTATGCAAATGAATAAGATAAAATACAAACAAAAAATCAAAGAAAAAAAGAAACGTATCAAGAAACAGATATATTGCACAACAAACATCAAGAATCAGTGTAATGCTGCGACCTATTTAAAACTATTCAAATTCTTGAGACAAACGAACAGATGCTTTAGTTTTGATATTGAATTACTAATTACAGCAAGATATTCAATTACTAATCTCTCCAAATTTACATATATGTCTCTTGAAACGTGCCATGTGTGTCCTAAAAATCAACTAAACTAAATGTTATGCTTATCTTTGTTATGCTATCATTCTTTTTATATTTTCATTTCCATCTATGTAACTTCATAATAAAGATATACTATAAGAATTATCTCTGGTCATTGCAACTTCAAATCAAATATGTTTCACTTTGTTTCAATTTAGATCTAAACTCTATTTTCTCGCATAGAAATATTTAATATAGTTAAGATTTTATTTTATATATTATATAGGTATATTTTAATCTCATTTTACTAATAAAAATGTATTTAGAGATGATATAAAATTAATCAATCGTCAATGTTTCAAAATATGCAAAACAAACCACTAGATTCACAAACGAAAAATAGAACCTTCAATGAACAAAGCTAATTTACTATTTTCAATAATTTCTTTTACCAAACATACCTTGAAGCTTCATACATCTAAAATAACTTTACTTATAAAATTATTAGCTCCCTTATTTCTTAACGTGGTTTTAATTCTTCGTTTAGCTTAAGCTTAGTAATTTTTACCTACTTTTATTTTGCATTTAAATTTTCTGTAGGCAAATTTAACAAAACAAAAATATATTCAATTTTTAGTAATGATACGATGGAGTATCATTTAAAAAAATATATATGACGGTTTTGGGGTCAAACAAAAACAGAGAATGCTTCACCGCTTTCTTTTTATCGAATTTTTTTTTAAGAAAAATAAAACATTCACCCATTCTTAAAACTGAGCACATGTGTGAAGATTAAAATATCTAAAATGTTCTGAATATCATTCAAATAAATGTTTTCATATCATTTGTGTATAAACAAAGTAAATTTTTGTCTTTCAGATATAGTTTAAAATATGGTAAATCAGGAAACATTTTAATATATCATTATAATATATCCAAATACATAACGATTCTTCATTGTTGCTTTGAATTATTTAAACCTATAATCATCTAAATAAGGATTGATTGAATTGTTTAGTTTTTAATTATAAGATTTGTAATCTATCAATTAAATATTTGGAACATTTTATTAATAAAGTAATATTAAAAATACAATTAATTTCCTGTAACATAATTTAAATCTTTCATCAATAAATTGAAAATATCGGGGAAATAGTTTATGCCGATTGATTAATTTTCAAATACTCATCAAGAAAAATTATAAATCCCTTTTGCAAATCTTTTAAGCAAATCCCTTCATAATTTCTGAAAAAAATGTTTGATTGTCCTTAATGGTGATAAATCAGATTTATTTTTGAATTTGAATTTAGTTTCTATATACACTGAAAATGAAATATCATTAAAATTACCAGAACATGGTAAAATTTACCATATTTCTGACTCAATGGGAACATCAAAAATCTCGATATTTTCTATGAAGTGGTTTGGTAATGAATTCTAGTAAAATTAACAATAAAATATGGTCTTTATATGTGATAAGAATTGGTAAATATGTGATAAGAATTGGTATGTGATAAGAATTGGTAAAATATTTTATATGATAAAACTAGATATTTTCTTTAACCATTACCAAGCAAACTGAAAAATTACCAAATGGATGGTTTAAATATTTTGGTTTTATTAACAAAAATTATGGGGTCTTTTTATATCACAAATGTCATTATCATACAGTACTGTAATCTTAATAGTATTTTTTTCTCGTGTACCATTTAGGCATTTGGATATTTTATGTACTCTTAATTTCAAAAAATGAACAAACTGACTTACTTTCATTAACAAAGTTAATCAGCATTCTTTCCCTGTATTCAACAATCTATTAAAACTTTTCTACTCAAAACTTTTGCATATTTCAACTTATTACGCAATAGCCATTGTTATTAAATTATGTAAGTAACTTTTTAAAATTATTTAAATAAAACTGATGAGTTAAATTCCATTACTTAACCTAAAAACAATGAATCATGAGATAATTTTCGATATTGCACCAGTAAAATTTACCATAAAAGGGAATTACCAAAAGTATTTTCAAAAAAAGATTATCTCACTTCCGCAAATAGCTATTCTTGCTAGCGATTAATTTTCTACGGTGAACTTTTCTGATTCATGCATGTTTTATTTCAAACAATTAGGGAACATAAATTACAACTTTGTGACGAATAAATGTATTTTCCTTTACATTATTTCTCGAAAAGGAATGGATTGTTCGCACTTCTCAACGCCTCTCGACTGAATTTTTTTAACTCAAATATTTTCCACGAAGAAACAAATATTAAATACTTATGTTTAAGGTTTCAAAAAATGAGATGTACGTGTCTTTTTTAAATAGCATTTTCCCAAATTCTTAAATAAATGAGTTATTACAATTTTATCAATTTTTTGATTACAAAAAGGTAAAATTAACCCACATTGTGTGTTAGTTTCATTTAAGTATAAAGTAACTCATTATATTTTTTGTCCGGAATTCAAAGTCCCTTATAGCTAAAATTTTAAACTAATAGCATTTAAATATTTAGAAATTGACGCTTATGAGTGCTCTTACCATAATTTATTTCATATATACACAATTTAATTTCAATAAATTATAGTAATGATATAACTTTAATTATGAAAACTTGTAATATTTTATTTTATTTATAAATAATTCAATTTCAGGAAAATGTAACCGTATTCTAATTTTTACCTTAACTTTAATACATAAAATTCGAACAATAATACAAGATAACATTTTTCATCATATTATGTATTTTAACCCAGAAGAAAATTAATGTTTTTAAGTTTCAAATGTTGACAATAACAGCTGATCGAATATCAAAAGAACAACAACAAAAATTTGTGTAATAAAAGTAATTGCATCATAATATATAACTGTCGACGACAATGAGTTTAATGTAAAAATATGAAATGAAGCATCAATAATCTGTAATGATCAATCATTTATAAATGGTCATTTCGATTATGGAGTAAAATAAGCGTCTGCGAGTCCTTTTTATGCTTTGCATTGTTATAACAACAATTCTCTTTTTATATTTGAACTTCTTATCCCATATCTATTGTAACAATCCTATCATTTTTACAAAACGAGTGATATAAGTCACAATTATTTTCACATCAACACTAAGCCTGTTATATGAATGCAAATTGTGTAAGCAGAAAGTTCTATATTCTGATAATGTGCATAAGTGATTTCAATAATAAAACTATGCCTATTCGTTAAAGTGTGGAAGACTTTTTACCTCACCTATTAGAAATTTTAGAAAGCAAAATTTATTACTTTATTTAAAAAGAAATTACTGCATTATTGTTTTTTAATCTTATTTTGTTATTAGATAATACAAATTAGTCGCATAATAAATTTTTCTTGAGGCTAAACTCTCTTATTTTTTATTCATATTATGTTCAAATTATCTGAACAAAATGTAAATATGTCTTCATAACATAATTTTTCCTTAGTTCAAAGACAGTTACATAGAACAAAGTTAATTTCTTAAAATTACAGTTATCTGAATAAAATTGTACTACGTTAAACATTTTGTTAACATCCAAAGGATATTGAAAACACAAAAATATTTTTTGAAGCACTGAAAGTAATTTTATTTACAATGATCAGGTTAAGGAGGAAACCAATTTTTCTGAATAATTACTTCAAAAAAAGACTCCTTTTTACTAAAGATTCCTTCAAAACACGTATACGATAATACAATATAAATTACCAATATCTTAATCTTTAAAAAAAATTTCATTATATACTTTTTGGATTGTATATTTTTGAAAAAATATTTCTGGGTACACATCTGCAAATCACATAAAAAAAATTTAACTATTCACCCGTCAAAGTGTTGTTCACTCTTATAAAAGTATTATTTACTATCACAGTAACTTACAATACATAAAATAACGAAAAGAATAGTAAATTGGTGAAATAAAATTAGATTTAGGCAGTACTTACACATTCCTTCTCCAAGCAACCACACTTCAGGCATAGAGTGCAATTCAACAAGGGCAGGCGGAACACAAACAAGAAGAACTAAGAGATCAGCGACACTCAAGTTCATGAGGAAAAGGTTAGTTGAGTTCCTCAACTCCTTAAACTTCCAGACGACAGTTGCAACAAGAACATTACCAACTGTTCCGAATGCGAGTATAACAGCACACACTGCCGTGGCCGTTATTCGTATGTAAGATGGCAATTCAGTATACGGTGGGCCATTTTGTTGCCTAAGACGGGAACAGCCAACTGCACTGCAGTTGGCAAGGTAAGTCAGATTCTCTGGAGCTGGGAAATTAAAATTTCCCGTGAAATTATCGTAATCGATCATCATTATTAAAAAACGTCTGTAAAAAACAGCACATCTTTAAGTTTACAAAGGAGATTTTCCAGTAAAAATACGCTTTAGAACTTTTCTTTTACGATAAAGTTAGATAATTTTGATGTCCTCTGAATTTCTTCACTTAAATGTCTGGATATAATTGCCATAGTTTTCATCAGTGTGATATAAGTGGAAATACTTATTTTATCTATCCGAAATATAATTGGCGTTTACTATCCATTGGAATAATTTCTCTTTTAATTTAATACATACACGAATATAGAATTTATTAATTTTTGTCTTTTCATTCTTCAAGAATACATAAACTGGCATGTAGTAGTTCTTAAGCTACTTGCTATTTCATTATTTGCCGTAAATTTGTGATACAAAATAATATTTAACTAGATGTGAGTTAAATGTTGTTAATGAATCTTACTTCAAAATAATTTTAAAGACTATATTGTATTTTCCCTAGCTATTTTCATAGGACCTCGATCATAAAGTTGAAGCCTATTTTTCTATAGTACTTTTATAAATACACAAATTAAAGAAAAAATTATTTTGCAGATTTTTCAAGTGATCCTTTGATGTATAGAATATAAATCATATACATTAGTTTAACTATTTTTACAGAACCTTTTAAAGGGTAACTTAAAATCTTTCATTTAATATATAATTACGATTGATATTTAAATAAATCTCAAATATTTAGTATCACAGATGTAAAAGGATATTTTCAGAAATAAATTTTAAACTAAACTTTGTTATTAATAATAAAGTAGGGAATGTACAAGATATGTCATACGTGCTATAAACAATTTTATTAAAATGTTGTCCAACCAAAGATGTTTTTAAATATTCTCACAATTTCACCTTTACAAAATGAGTTTACACCAAATCTTTTTCTTGCGATAAACATATTTCCATGAATCAAAGATTATTTTCGAACATTTTGGTATTGGGTATTCTGCAACAATTTCAGCTATGGAAGTGTTTGATAGCCAGTATTTTCTATAAAATATTTTTTAAAGGAAAAAAAAACTTAGTTAACAACTTGAATTATCTGTAAAGGTCAGGCTGAAATCATCTTTGTCAAGTTTTTAAAACTTTTCTTTATTTCACCTCTTCTTAGTTTTATCAAGTTTTTTATATTAGCACTGAAGGTATTTATAAGAATTTCTAATGTAGTTCTAGCGCTGTTAGAACTAATATTTATCTTTTAAATATTTTTCAGGGTGTTTAAATGCATAAAATTTATCTAAGACTGTTAAAAGTAAGTACTCAAAATATTTTGTCAATAGTACTTACAATTTCATTGAACTCGTTTGTTTTGACTGTTATGCCGAAAAGTAAAACACAACATCAACTTCTTGATTTTATCATTGGAATCACACGTTATTTCCCGCCCTTGCAAACTCGTTACTATCTTTCATCCCTATGTCTTCGAAAATCACGCTGTACACAACGCGGGCGAAAACTTTACTAAACCTTCGGACCGATATTCTACGAGAAGATGAGCTTTCGGCGCAAGCGCATTGACGAAGAGATGTTCTTCAAGAATGAAAACGATCATTCGCCTACATAGCGCATGCCTCTCGGGTAGAGGTGGCAGAAACGAATCAAGTTTAGTTTTTGTTTCGTTTTTTACTTATTTCTAACTACGACTTTTCCGAAACTGAAAGTGGTATTGCGACAGATCGCTAGAAAGAATTCCATTTTAGAAAGGTAAACAAAACTGACCTTTCACAATTCTTAAAGTTTTTAAACTAAAGGAAATAAGAAAAGATAAAGAATTTTGCTTTGATTTCTTCGAAATAAAAACATTTTAAACATTTTTTGAGGGACGTAATAACTTGTACACAAAAAAACAAAATTTGTCTCACTTTAAAAATATTTTTATTTCATTTTTTTGGATGAATAAATAAGTTATTTTAGTGATATAACAACCACAAATAAATGTTCAGCAGAAAAGTACAAAAAATATATTCTTAAAAAACGTAATAAATGCTGGTTTATTAATAGAAAACCAAAGTCAGGAAAAATATTTTTTTAAAAACCCTTCCTTGTTCTTTTGAAAATTAGAATAACTGTTTCGAAAACCATAATTTACTGGTTGAATTTTTGGGCAACATTACAAAAAAGTATATGTTGCCTTATTCGCGTAATATCACGTTCTGTACAAAATTTTAAACTGGTTAATCAAACAGTTATTAACATTTAAATTAATTACAAGGACAATCAATAATGTTAAACACTCAAACTCTATCAAATTTTATCCCGTTTGATTCGAAACCAACACCTTAAATAGCCTTAACTTAATTTGAATTCGCTAAAAGATTTTTTAAAAAGAAAATAGCAGTAATTAGTGGAAAGTATACAAGAAAACTAATTTACTAATTTTGAGTGAAGATAATCGCGAAAATTATATTATCTTAAGCATTCATATGCACATTTTTTTGCACAAAAGCTATTTGGAACCAGTTGGAAAATTATCTGATTACCGTTTGCTTAAATTGGCTTTATTTTAAGCTCTTTATAAAGTCTACGATTTTAAAAAATTGATTGGCCGAATTTTTTTAATAAGTCTAAAAACCAGCAGAATTTGCTGACTCCCTTGCATCAGATAACGAACTAAACAAAATTGATCGGAAAATGTCGAATTAAATATGTATCAAGTTTAAGAGTTAATAGGTAAATGGGTGAAAAAAGAATACAATTCAAGGGAAATTAATGTCACTACTAAGTATCCAGTTATACAAATTATCTACTATAACGTTGCCAATCAATTTTTCACTCATGATTCACGTGCTGAAACATTTGCTGCTATGAATAAAATGTATCATAGCCAGCTTGGTATATTTTATTAATTTTGCATTATACAGAAATAGCTCTTCCGTACAATGCAAAAATGTATAAAAAATCTTCTAGCACAAAAAAAGTGAAAGCTTCATATAAAATGGATCTAAGTATCAATAAATCAAGTAGTCACATCACATATTAGAAATTAGAACTTACCTCACAATACATTCTTAGCTAAGCATTTTTCTATACTTATTGTGGATGTGCTTTTCTTTCCAAAAGATCAATCTATGTCAGAATTTCTTCTAAAGGAAGGTAAACAGTCGCAATCTGTAATTTAATCAATTAACCCTCTGACCGAGAAGTTTTTAATCAAAAATCAATTAAAGCTAGACTATTTTTCATTCCATAGATCAATTTTTCAGACACTTGCAATGAGAATTATGTTGATATTACCAAGAAACCTAGTTTAAAGATTGAAAAAAAGTCATATAATATCTGTGTAAAATATTTAAAGTATCTAACAAAAAAATAAACGAATCATTAAAATGTGTAATCGAATTAAAATTATATTATTTATAGTTGTTTTAAAACTTTTACTTCTTCTCACTTTCACATTGTTTGTATTATTTGTACTTATTTTATTTCATGACGAAAGCGGCCTTATTATTTAAGCAAAAGTAGTGTTGATATAGACATAAAAGGTTTTTCATATCTCTAATACATCTCTGATACATCTGGTTAAAATGTTAAAAATTCATTGGAATCATTTGAAAATCATACAGAATCATTTGGGTTGTAACCTTCACATAAAGTTTATTTGTCCAGAGGTGTTTAGCGTCAATGCATTGCTACTTCTTCATAGCCAGCTTGATATCAATTCCACTGCAAAATTAAAAGAATTGTAAACTGGAGAACTTAAAACTACCTATAACACAGCAAAAATCCATGAAATTTTACAAAAACCTGAAATTCCGCTGCACGAATCAGTACAAGTGAACTAACTTTTACTACACCAGTTTGCAAGTCAAAAATATTTTACAAATGTTTTCATTCGGTACATATTTTCTTCAGCTATCATTATGAAAAAAATGCTTAATTTGGAGGCGAAAAATTTAATGAATGGTAACTTTCTATTTATTTCCTATAACCAATATACATTCTTATTAACTGAAACTATTGCATATGAAATAAACTAAATTTTAATTCTTAGCTAAGTATGCTTCTTTTTCAAGTAATGCACCAACACTTACAAGTAAATTTCTTACTTTAAGAACAATTTCTTACTTTAAGAACAATTTATTATTTTATTAACTTTTTATTATTTTATTATTCTTTTATTTCAAAATAATGCAATTGATAAGAAGCGATATTTTAATAACTTTTATCATATTAATGTTACATTTAATTTATAAACATTGATATTACTTTATCTGATTTATATCTCTGCTCAGAAATAAGAGTTCAAGTTTGCTACGCTAAGGAAATAGAAAATTTTCATTTATTTGTTTTATGCCAACTGTTTAATCTCTCATTAGCGTGTTCTTACCAGAATAAATTTTATTTTATGCATGAGGTGTCTCCCAAAGGAAGAATAATGGGACCAATGATGCCCTCCAATTACCTGAAACAGCAAGTGACCTTAATATATTTAAATAAAAATCTAAGCTCCTTGTAAACAAGAATATATTAACCTAAATACTTAATAAATAGCTTCCAACAGTTTGCTCAAAATTCTGATTTGAGACATCATTTTGTATGCACTATCTTACTGTCGTATTTTCTATATTACATTCTAATTTTGAAAACGCTTTTATTATATCACTTCTAGAAAGCATTAATTTTGATGTATGCGTGCATTTTCTACGGCTATTTTTGGTTTTAACTTAAATTTGAAATATAACAGGCAGTAAAAAAAGTTTTTTTTATTAAAAAAAAATTTAGTATTTTTGCTTGTATGTTTCATTACGTTCTAGCATGTTGCGTATGTTTTATTAAACATAATTTTGTCATATTTAGTTTATTGTGACCTTATTCACTTAAAACTTAAAAATAGTTATGACATATGTTGTAAAAACCCGTAATAACTTGGCAATGAATAGTACTTGTAAGTAATAGAAGAACTTACAAGAGTGTACAAAAATTCAGTTATTAATGAATACTGCTCAAACTAATCTTTTTTTATCTATATTACTGTACAGAATTCTAAAATGAGCATTATGATAAAATAAATATTTAATACCTTTAAAAAAATAGCTTTTTTATAAGATTCGAATTGTTTAAATAACACCAATGATATTGAATATATCACATTTTGCAAAAATTATGATTCAAGTATAAAAAGAATTTTTTTATAATTTCTCACAAACTTGCACTTTATTATTTATTTTAACTCATGTAATTTTTTTAAAATTGTAAAATTTTTAAATGCTAATAAATTAAAATAATATAAATAATTATTAAAATAATTATTAATAAATAAAGCACTTATTTTATAATTTGAGGATGCAACTGCAGAGGAATTTCAATATGCAATATTTTTCTACGTTCTGAACCAATATCATTAAGTAGTGGGAATTTATGCATGATTTTTTATGAAAAGTTTGTGAAACACGAAAAAATATCAGCCTCCCTGCTATGCGTTGAAATTTGAACTAAAGAACGCCAATTTAACTCATTCTTGTTTGCTTGTCATTAAAAAAATCAAAGGAATATATTTGAAAATAACGAATGGAACGAAATCTAAGGACTTTTACTTTAAAATATTTTTGCACCTTATTTCATTAAAAGCAACTATGTTTCTCAGATCATATTCTATTCAAACATTTCAAAATAAATTTTCTTACCATTTCATCTCAACTGATTTTAAAAACATATATTTAATTTCAAAAAAAAAAATTTGACTTTAATAAAAATAATTGATTAAGGAAATAATAGTTTACCTTCATTTTTTCTTGTTTTTCTGTGTTTCTCTTAAAAATTATGATCCGAAAATGATATTCTTTTCACAAAATTTCTCTTCCGAATAAAAGCTCACTCACGCATACGTATTTACGTAGAAACAAATTATTAAAAAAAGCGACCTAAAAAGAATTTTTCATGCATCGTGTTAAAGAAAAAGAAGGCGACTAGTTTTGAAAAACAGAAAACGATTTTTTTTTTTTGATTATATAAAAATCAATATTTTGCAAATAATTATTTCTCATTATTAATTTTTTAAACAACAATTTATGACAAATTAAACCTTCTTTTACGGGGACGAATTTTACGAATAAAACCTTTCAGTTGAATTAAAACAATATTTAGCTAAAGTAGTTATTGAAATGAAAACTCAAGTGCAAGCGATTTTAAATTTAATTATTGTTTTGCATAGCCTTAACTGTAAATTTCTCTAAAAATAAGTAAATGAGGATTTTACTTTTAATTTCCTTGCAATGCTCTATTACAAGATATAAATGTTTGCTTCTTTCTGAAACTACGAGAAAAAAAGGCATAAGAATAAATTTAAATTCTCTTCCATGGTAAGCTTTGTTTCATTTTCTTATTCAAATTTATACTTTTATGAAGAGAAGTAGAAAAAAACTCTATTCACTATATTAAATATAATGGGTAAGAATTTATTATGGATAGTTATTTATTTATATTAAGGAAATATATAGGAACTCTTATAAAGATTTATTTCGACGCATTTTTAAAATAATGCCAAAAAAATATATAGCGCTGAAACTTAGATTTTTCTAAACTGTTTGGCTTTGAAAAGTTGCTTATAATAAACAAAGGTTAAGAATGAATTTATTGAATTTTGCTCGATATTTTCCTAAAAATAATTTTAGCAATATTTCATTGTTTTTCGCATGTTATCTGCATAATACAATTATGATGGGAAGTTTCTTTTTATATTAAATCTGCTAAAATTAAATTATTTATTAGTTGTAGCCGAATAATATTTTTTTCTGAAAATACGCCTAACGAAAATACACAATATACAAAAATGAAACAACTTTAACATTTCTATAGATAAAAATTTATTTTAATTTAATATCCCCAAAATAACTAAAGGCATTTTCGATGCTCGTTCGAGTAACTTTTTAAAAATCATAACTTGTGTTTTCATGAAAAAAAATAGATAAGACTGCTGTGTAAACTACAGCTATAATGTCTGCCCAGCTAAAATAAATTCCATTAGTTTTTTTCAATCTAAT